>NC_143588.1:99136306-99468806 GCF_048544385.1 Mastigoproctus giganteus
ATAGCTGTCTCCTGCTAAAACCGCTGTTGTCTTTCGTAGTGGGATCTCAATTTTCCACACGCCTTCTGCTTTCAAGGTTGCCCTTGCGCAAAGCGGTTAATTTGTTTCTGTTCGGCTGCGATTTTGTTCAGTTCTTCTCGGGTAGCGCATTTTTCTTCTTATTTTTTGATGCTATTTGCGTGCTATTCCTCAAATTTATAGTTGTCATTATTACTATCGTGTTCCATTGTCAAAAATCGATAAATGACTCAAAAATTCGTTGAAACGTAGTTATGTAAATAAAGTTGTGTTTTTGGTGGCGAGGGCACCAAAAACCACAGACGCATCATTCAAAATTGAAATCATCGTAGCAAAAACACGTAGAGGTCACACTATTGCCAAGTAGCCTTAATTAAAGGTGACAACAAAGTTAATGGCAAATATTATTCTCGAAAAGAAGGCAAAACTAGCTATTGACAAAGTTCCTTTGTTAAATGACACTGTGATATATCATAGAATCGATGGCATACACTGTAGAGGAGAAATTACTGTCGCGTGTGCGTGCTAGCAAAGTTTTCGCTCTACAATCGGACGAAACCACTTATGTGCAGACTCAATACTGAAGTACGCTGGCTGTCGAGGGGACAGGCGCTCACGAGAGTTTTTGATATGAGGGATGAGATAAAACATTTCTGCGAACACTGGTGATGCCAGAAATGACCCTTTACATGATATCAAGTGGCATATTCCAGCGAAATATTCAATACCTTGAACAGCCTGAACATGTCACTTGTCATCCAAGTATTACGATTTGTGTATAGAATAAAAATATCAGGATTTCTTCGCCAGACCAAACTGCGTTAAATGACTGGATCGCCAAGAGTTGACTCTTTCCCAACGTTTGATGATTTTCTTCACTTGTCGGCGAAAGAAATCGATGATTTCTTTGGCCGACAAGTCAAGTGATGACTTGTCGGCCATGAAGCGGCTAATGGGGCGAAACTCCGAGCTCCGCTCAGGCTACCAAACACACACAGACACATAAACATCATTGCTGACTAGGTAAACCCTTTCATGGCAACGGTCTCCCCCTCTGGCGGTGCCATCTTTCAGCAGGATAATGCGCCATGCCACCCACCCGGATTTCTAGGTATTGCCCGGGCCTGCAAATTCCCCAGACATCAATCCCGTCGAGCGAGTATGGCCGCCGTCTAGTGTGGACGCACGTTCTCCGCGCTCCTGGATCTTGTTCACTAATATGTGGTAACAGTGTCTACTAGTTTTTGAAAAGTTTACTCCTTAGTATAACTACTACAGTGGATCTCAGGGTGAGAAACTTTTGATTATTTAACGGGAACTTTGCAGATTATTTGCGTTTTTTATCTATATCCTTTGTTGCCAGACCGTACTGGTCACCATGCGGCTGACAGCAGGGCTATAGAGAGGCACCAATTATACTGTGGTTGCCACGCAAATACCCTGCACTAGACTTGGGAGGAATGTGTAGCACTCCCCTCCGGCGCAGGGATTAGTGAATTATCTACCCCTTCAGCTGTGACCTTGATTGGGGACGGCAATTCCACCTGTGAAACCTTGAACTGTGATAACGTCCAATATCTTCAAACTATGTTAGGGAACAATTTTCGGTGAAATCATGATTTCAGTGACCCCCCCCCCCCGCTGCAATAGACTTACCATGGACAGCTTTTACTTTCGTTCCTGCTTGTATAGTGGAAAAACAGACTTTACCATAAGCTTCTGCGGCTGCGAAAACGCTAGAAGAAAGTAGCACAGGTTCTCCAAGGCTATCTTACGGCTGTGCGTCCCCCCCTCACGTTACAGTGGGGGATAGCCCAAATCGACATCCGTGCACTATCTGGCTTCAAATTTAGCCACAAACCTGTGGTTGGCACCAAACTTCGTCATTCCTCAACCTCTATCAAACTGTGCAGCAATAATCTGTTATCCGAATATTCCCGATAAACCGATATTTCCAACTAATCTGAGAATATGGATACACCCAGTACAAATCCCACTGAATTGATTTGTTCATCGAGCGCTCAACAAACCACTGATAATACAAAAAGTGACCAACCTGACATTGAAATCACGGATAATTTTGAGGATGTCCGGCTGACACCGGTATCCAAAAAGAAACATAGAAAACGGGTAGTTCCCCAATCGGACAGGGAAACCCGCTCGCAAAGTGAGCCTCAAGAGCCCCAGGGATCCCAGGGCCCCATACAAGACAACCGCGAAAAGACGACAAAACAGCAAGAGTCGACTAACATCGACCCAACTCTTCCAGAGGGCACCGTTAATGAGCAGGTATTGGCCCTGCGAGTTGAACTAGAAAATAAACTAAAAGAGTCTTCCAGCCGCATTACCTCAACCCTTCGGGGCGAGATTGTTGGTATCTGGGCAAAGCTTGAAACCATCCTGCGCAACGTTCACCTTGCTTCTGAGAGGAATGAGGCCAAACTCGAGGCATACCTCGAATGTAGGGGCACACAAATGCTACAGCGCGCCCCAACTTTTGCTGATGCGCTGAGGAACACAAAGCCAAATACGAGAACGGACCCGCCACCAAAAAGAAAGACATTACTACCAACACCACACCTGGTAGTTCTCAAGCCGGCCACAGCCAATGCACCAAAAACAAGCGAGGAGATTAAGAAGACTGTAATCGCTTCCCTTACTGATGACCTGAGAAACACTAAAATAAAATCCATTCGAAAGACCCGAAATACTGGCATCATCATAGAAACTGACTCGAAGGACGACGCTGATATGATATTAACAAATGCTAAGATACCTACCCTGGGCCTTCTAGCTGAGCCCCCAAGGAAAAAGGCACCCTCAATAGTAATTTATGACATCGACAAGGGCCTGGACCCCAACAACATACGAGATGAATTGTACAGGCGCAACCTCCAACATGCACTCCCAAAAGAGAACCCAGCTAACCTAATAAAGCCAAAGTACCAAACAAAGTCTAGAAGTGGCACTTCCTTCAACTGGGTTGTAGAACTGGCACCAACAGCCTGGCACATACTGACCCACCACAATCGAGTGTACATAAATTGGGGCTCTCACCGCTACAAGGAGCATGTAGCTGTCCCAAAATGCTTCAGATGCTGTCGTTTCGGTCACACGACCCACACGTGCACCCAGACAGAACAGACCTGTGGTCACTGTGCCGATAAAGGCCACAGCTATGAAACCTGCCCGAACAAGGCCAATGAACCAATCTGTGCTAACTGTAAAAGCCAGAAACTACCTCATGCCCACTCACTTCGGGATAATAAATGCCCTGTCTACATCAAGGCCAAGAGCACGCTCCAACAACGAATAAATTATGGGGACACTGCATAAACAGTATAACAGCAACAAGATAAAATTCCTGCAAATAAACGCGCAGCGGGCAAAGGCCGTTGTGGCACAACTCCGACAGAAGGCAGATGAGGAAAACATCGATATTCTCTTAATACAAGAACCCTACACTCATTCAAACAAAATAAGGGGATACCCTTTGTCCTACAAAATTGTCCAGGCTCCTGGTGTGACACCCTGGGCGGCGATCGCTGTGAGGAATCCTCACTTGACTGTGATGCAGATATCTCATCTCTGTTCTCCATGGGCCGCCTGTGCCCACATCATCTCCTCTCTGGGCGACTTCTATGCCGTTTCTCTGTACTGCAGGCCGGGAGAGGACATTCTACCTGCAGTCCAGTACCTACAACATGTCTTAACAGAACTGGCGGGTGCAAAGATTGTCATTTGTGCTGACGTAAATTGCCGCTCTGCCCTCTGGCACAGTGAGACCCCAGGGCGTAGAAGTGCTGCAAATGGACAGCGGTTGGAGGAGTTCCTGGCCAATAGTGGTCTGGAAGTCATAAATAGGCCCAACAGCCTGCCGACGTTTTCCAGCTCACTTTGGGAATCTACAATTGACGTGACTCTCTCCACTAGGTCCTTTGCTAGATTTCTGTCGGATTGGACCGTACGGGAGGGCTGGTCCACCTCAGACCATCGGGCCATAACTTTCAACATGTACAGATCGATTACTCAGTCCACAATTATCAGACAGAAGCAACACAGATACGCTTTGAACAAAGCTGACTGGAACCTGTTTAAAGAAACACTCATCAATGGGATATTGCACTTACAAACCGAGAATGTGCAAGTTCAGCATCCAGACTCCCATCAGCGCAAGGTCACGGACATGATTACGAACGCTGCAAACACAGCAATAAAACGGAAAAATCCCATCCCTGGAGCAGTCCCCTGGTGGTCAGGAGAGCTTCAGGCCCTCAGACGTGAAGTAAACCAAAAGAGGCGTGCATTCCAACGAGCCAGGCGATCCTGGCCCCCTGCAGAAATTGAATACCTCCGGCAGGAGTACAGAGAAACTCGAAACGCCTACAACGCGATGATCAGGCAGCGTAAAAGACTGTCCTGGGAGCACCTGGTATCAACAGTTGGTAACTCTGACCCCTGGGGTGTCGTGTTCAAGGTAACAACAAACAAACTGCCAAGGGGAGAAGTTATTCGCTCCACAATCACCCCACAAGGCCACATGACCTCCACCTGGCAGCATTCAATTTCAAACATACTTGATTACTCTTTCAAACAGCCACCAGATGACAACTCACCAGAACAACAGCAGCTTTGCCTTGACAATAACAACTATAACTCAACACTCGTGGAAGAGCCTTTCAACGTCGAGGATCTCTCTATGGCCATTGGGAGACTGAGAAATAACAAGTCACCAGGCCTGGACATGCTCGAGCCCGAAATAATTAAAAAAGTTGCTGAATTCGCTCCAGAAACCCTGCTAAACCTCTTCAACCATTGCCTGCTAAAGGGATGGTTCCCAACTGATTGGAAAACTGCGTCCATTCGGCTCATACTCAAAAATCCAACTAAACCGTATGATCGCCCTGACTCGTACAGGCCTATTGCTCTCCTTCCTGTGCTGAGTAAGGTTTTTGAGCAGCTCCTTAGACGGAGACTGGAAAACCATTACAATACTGCACAGCTACCAGCACAAAATCAATTTGGATTCAAACCGGGCATGCCTACGGTCGATGCGCTGGAGGCTATTACAAATGCTGCCAGGAACTGCACCCAGAAGTACCTCCTTGTCATCTCGATCGACTTTGCTGGGGCGTTCGACACCTTATGGTGGCCTAGCGTCCTCGGACGGCTGAGACGCGCTGAGCTCCCAGGAAATCTCTACAACTGCATTGCCAACTATCTCAGTGACAGGAGCATTGTGGTTCAGGCTCCCTTCTCCAGCGTGGAACGTCGTGTCCACCGAGGTTGCCCTCAGGGCTCTGTCCTGGGTCCCCTTTTCTGGAACTCTGTACTCGACGAGCTTCTCAGTACTGACTTAGGCGATGTCCAGACCTTGGCATATGCTGATGATCTCTCCCTCATCCTGGCAGGGGACTCCAGGGCTCAGCTTGAAGTATCTGCCAACAGAGCTCTTACCACCCTTCAAGCGTGGGTCCGGAAAAACCATCTGACCATCTCATCCACAAAAACTCAATCCATTCTCCTGAAGGGCTATCTTGATCCGCAGAGGCCGCCTCAAATCAAGATACATGGCACAACCATCAAGCTTGTTACTCAGCTGAAACTCCTTGGCATTATCATCGACAGCAAACTAACATTTCTCCCACATCTCAACTATCTACAAAAGAAAATTAGAAATTACATTGCACTGGTTGCCAGGGTTACCCGCCGAGATTGGGGGCTCAAAAAACGCACTCTAGCCTTACTGTATAAAGCCATATTCATACCAGCTATCACCTACGGTTCTGGCATATGGTTCACCAAAGCCTCCACTGTGGTAGGACGAAGAAAGCTGAACATCATTCAACGGCCAATTCTCCTTACGATAACCAGAGCATGTTGCACCTCCAGCACGCACGCCCTACAAGTCCTCGCCGGTGTACTGCCCCTAGACCTTGAGGTGGCCCATGTGGGGATGATGTATAAACTCAGCAGAGGAAAGTCTACCACCTTTATTGATTTTACCACGGATCCTGCTAACACCTATTCCAGCGAAAAAAGCAGACTCCTAACCTACTTACAACAGACCTGGCAAGCCAGATGGTCTGAATCCACCAAAGGGGCCATCACCCGCAAATTTATACCAGACATATGCAAAGTATATCCCAAATCACCATCCTGGTTCTCCCCAGGCCTTCTAACCACGTACCTCCTAACAGGGCATGGTGCCTTTCGCAGCAAACTGAACCTTCTTGGACTTTCCGACAGCCCCCTTTGCACCTGTGGTGCCCAGGAAACCTGGGACCACTTGATGCATGACTGCCTACTATATGATGACCTCAGATCTTCTCTCATCACACAAATTCATTTCATCCCGAGAGATCAGGAGCAACATCTCCTGGAAGACCACCATACCTATACAGCATTTTCGAACTTTGCTCAGGGCCTCTTCACGAGGCGGAAAACCCTACCACAACCACAGAATCAGACCCAACCAGACAATGAAACGGCCTAAACAGCCATGTGTTAAGACCACTACTTGCTTCAGCACACTGCAATCCCCGTGAAGACTTTCAACCTGCACAATAATTGTGCCTTTACAATGTAGTCTCAACATCACCTTCATCTACCATGACTGCCGCTCCGGCTTCGCCTCCCACCAAGTTGACTCACCACTGAAATGACTCTACTATCTGGATGGGACTTCTTTGTCCCAGGATTGACACTACTCGGATTTGATCCTCTCTGATTGACTCTACCAAATACATCTTCATGCAGCTCACTACTGAAATGACTTCACCACCTGGCCGGGACCTGTCTGTCCCAGGACTGCACTACTCGAATCTTACCTTCTCGGAGTGGACTCTGCCAACTATGACTTCACGCAGCATTGCTGCCAATGCCACGTGGCGATCCTGAACCCGTGCTCCCTTGCGCGGCCCTGTTTCTCCCCTGTCCTGGCGGGGAGGAGGTGAAGGTCCCCTTGTCTCCTCCCCGCCACCCCCCCTTTCCTTCTGGTGTGGCATGGGCCTGCCTCACTGATTTTGGGGTCATCTACTCTATCGACCCTATACTTCTGTCTCTCACCCCCCAGCCTTTAGTCTCCCCTCCCCCCTCTAGCTTTCCAACTAGCGTTCATCCCATGTCAAAATTATCCTAGCCCTACACCCAAAATTCTTAATTCCACACTGTATAACTTAAAACTCCTTGGCCTGACCCAACCTCTAGCGCACCCCCCAATTTTTTTTTTTTTTTTTTTTTTTTTGGTCCTAGCCACTGAAATCCCAGGAAATTAGGTGGCAGGACCTGCCAGAGTACTTATTTAAAAATACTGGTGTACCTGGCTTGCCTCCACGGGGCTAAGTGTGGGCAACGTTGGGCCTCAGTAGGGGTCCAGCGGCTAAATAGCCAGATGAACAACGGTACACGACACTACATCCAACAATATCCATACACTTTTAAATCTCTGGCCTTTACAGTGTTCTGTAACACGCGACAATGTAGACTACACGGAGATGGGGGTAACCCCTGGTGCCGTTAGACCCTAAACACACTTTACACTTTACACAATCCCGTCGAGCATCTGTGGGGTTTTTTTTTTGGAACAGCAACTTCGATCAGCGGCGTCTCAACCACGGACCTTACAGGAATTAATGGATCTGCTGGTTACGTGTTGGTACCAGATTCCACAAGACACAGATTCCAGATTCCACATTTAGAAATTTTGTAGCATCTATGATTCGCCGGGTACGAGCTGTTTTGGCTGCACGTGGAGGACCAACATCATATTAGGTAGGTTGTCATAATGTTTTAGCTCATCGGTGTAATTTGTGGAATGGCAGTGCCACCATACAACCATTCAAGTTTTGGTAGGTTGCTGATAGATGGCGGTTTACACAGCACGAAACTTTAGGCCACTTTGCAATTATCAGACATGTAATAGCTTGTGACAGTGTCAGCATGTTCTTTGATATGCACTCTCTTGCCATTTACTGGAAGTTATGTACACACACACACACACACACACACACACACACACACACACACACACACACACACACACACACACACACACACACACACTCCTATAGCTGTGACCATCATAGGTAGCACGGTTGGTAGAATCACCGTTCTCCCCACTCTAGGTGGAAAAGACCTGAGTTTGAATTCCGTCGACGAAGTGAGGAATTTTATGGGCCTTTTCCATAACGTGGTTGAGTTAGTGGGTCTCAGGCAAGAGAAATAGTTTTTTAAACTCGAGTTTTCTTCCTACAAACAGCCCCAGGTGGGCAGGAGCAGCAGTGCGTAGCAACGCTTCTTGATTAGACCGGGGTTCGAGCCCGTGACCACCAAATACGGGGGATGCGGAAAGGTCAGGGAATGACCACCGCATATCCCCGCAGCAATATGGCCTTAGTTGCTAATGCTCCTAAAAACCAAATAACAAACAGCAAACCCTTCCACAGACCACATTAAATTTACTGACCGATTATGTACGGGGCATTTTGGCCTAAGTCACTGATGCGTGTAAACCCTGCAACGACAACAACCTACAACTATGGCATTATGATTTCTCAAGATTTCTTTCTGGGCTATAGGTAGTTCACATTACCCAAACTTTAGTCTTCAAGGTTGTTGTTGTTGTTAATTGGGTTTTTAGGAGAATTACTAAGGCCGTATTGCTCCGTATATACTATTTATAAATTGCATGAGTTCTGTGGTCGATTTGCTGTTTGCTGGACAAAAAACCCGAGTTTCCTGGAGAAAAAAACCATACTACCCTTTTCTGAGATCGACTAACTTAGCCACTTTGTGAAAAAGGCCTATAAAAATTGCTCTCGTCATCGACGGGACTTGAAACCAAGGTCTTTTCCATCCGGTGATTCTGCAAACTGTGCTGCCCACAAGGACTTTATTCTTCAAGGAGTGTAATTTTAACCAAGCCAGTATACTCTATCGGTATATCCTACGGGGGAAAAAAAAAAAAAAAAAAAAAATTGTGCAGTCTGAACACGATTAAAGGAAAATACATTACATAAGTTGTCTAAATGCAAGTTTCAAAATCAGATAAAAATCACGAATTTCTTTCATTAACCGGAATGATACAGTTAAATTGAAAATGAGGAATTGGCATGCGGCGCTTATCTCAACTACGTCATAAAGTGAAGATTGTGATAAATTGGAAATAGTGAAGAAATCGTAAAAAGCGAAATAAGAAAAAATTCAGTTTTTCTTAGTATTTGCCGAGATTGCGACACACGGATAAATTGCAACTTTCTGATAGTGATGTGTCCTTCGGCCACCCATAATATGCGTTAACCTTGAAGTGAAAGTCTGCCGTTTTGAAGGTCAGAAGAGCTGTAAAGCTCACTGTTTTGAAGAATTGACTTACACCTGAAGAAATAACGCAAGTTACCGGTTTAAAAAAGATATATATATATTTCATTTAATATCCGGCACTTACATGACTTTAAGATTCCCCTTATCATAGCAGCTAATCTTACTTGCAGTTCCCCATATAAAATGGATAACTTACACAGTTATGGTAATATAAATATATTAATAAGTTTCTATATTGATTTGCTTTGGAATTGTGTTATTATTTTATGTAGCTGTATTTTAAGGTTTAATATGCGTCTACTGTTTGGTAGCTGAAATATATAAAAAAATTAATTAAAATTGAAATTAATTAAAAATAAAGGTGAAATTAATTAAAAATGGAGTATGAAACGCTTTTCCCTGATCAGTTCCATCAGTGATGTCATTTCTGACGAATCAAAAAAATTAAGAAAAAATATTATTTTATTAGACGTATTCCCTTGTACTGTACGTAAAATGCCTCTTCTTTTCCATCATATCGGTCTGTCTGTTTGTCCGACTGCATGTGACAACTCTGCTCCTAGTAGACATGTCCATGAAATTTTATATTTGTGTCTTTTTGGAAATATTTGCCAAATCATGCCAAATATCATTAAAATCAATGGTAGCATTTCAAAATGCAGAGAAATATACTTCCATATATACATATATATAATGTCCGTATTTGTGACTTAAATAATACTTCAAATTATTTAATATACTCAATAGGGAAGCGAAATATCATTATTAAATTACTATGATTAATTATCATTATAATTAATTAGATTTTTTAGTTTTTACATGTACATGATATTTTTCTATTTGTAATATTACTTAATGGATCAGCTATCAAACCACTAGTTTGATAGCTGATCCACTAGTTTGATAGTGGTTTGATAGCTGATCCATTGTACCCTCGTGGGTAGCAGGGTGTAGGACAAAACCCCCTAAATTAAAGTGCAAAGTAGATAAAAAAAAACCCTGGGACAAAAAGCAATACGAAATTTTTAAACCATAATTTTTATTCTTATTATTTATAGTTCTTTAAAAACTCTGAGATGTAAAATATTACATTCATTATATCATAAGCCTGCAATAAAGAAGGCATTATAAGTATTGTACTGAAGCATACATTAATAATTGCCTTATGAATTTATAGCTCACTGTTTTACAGGAGAACAAAATTATTTACGCAATCATAAAAAGAAACATCATACCGTATCTATGAAAAATCAAACATATAAAGCACAATATTGAAAATCCCATTAAGCGTTAAGGTTCATTTTACGTTCGTTAAGGTTCATTTTACGTTCATTAAGGTTAATTAATAAGTTTCATATTATAATAAGGTAAAGTTCCTTTTACTTTCATCCGATGCTATGACCTACGGCATTCAGAAATTCCTCCAAGTTTCTTAAAGGACTAGAAGACCTAATGGACTATTTCAGCAGCATCTAAGTGTTCGGCACTTGTGGTCTCATCTAGCCACCAGCTCTTCCTGACGGAATACTTCCTCCGGAACGTATGAGAATGATTCCTCCCCTGTTTCCACCACAGTTATGGACTGTCCATCAGGCAACTATTGATGAGGAGGATCGCACCAACAACCTATGCGAGAGTTGAAATCTTGCTTTCCATGGGCTTGTGGGGCATGACCACCTGACCATCTGGAAGGCCATTGAAAGAATTAGAAAGGGTCAGGCTCTTGTATCAACAGCCCTGATTAAGGATTCCGTGGTAAGCCTCCAAGAAAACGAGTCACACGTGCGACAAAGGAGTATTAACAGCGTTTACAGAACCTATGTCTGGACTATGTGAATGAGAAGAAGACCTTGAAGGAATTTCTGAATGCCGTAGGCCATAGCATCAGGTGGGAGTAAAATTAAATTTACCTTATTATAATATGAAACTTATAAATTAACCTTAATGAACGTAAAATGAACCTAAATGCTTAATGAGATGTTCAGTATTGTGCTTTATTTGTTTGATTTTTCATAGGTACAGCGTGATGTTCCTTTTATTATGTTAATTTTTATGATTGTGTAAATAATTTTGTTCTCCTGTAAAACAGTGAGCTATAAATTTATTATGCAAGTGTTAATGTATGCTACAGTACAATACTTATAATGCCTTCCTTTGGCTTATGATATAATGGATTCAGGATTGCAGGCTTATGATATAATGAATGTAATATTTTACATCTCAGAGAAGGGTACTTTAAGTGTTCATTCTTAAAGAACTACAAATAATAAGAATAAAAATTATGGTTTAAAAAATTCGTATTATTATTTATGCCAGGGGGTTTTGTCCTACTTTGCACTTTAATTGAGGGGAGTTGTCCTGGGGGAGTTTGTCCGGACCCAGGGTAGCACAGCTGGTAGGATCGCTGTCCTTCCCACATCAGGTGGAAGAGACCACAGTTCGAGTCTCATCAATGACAGGATTAATTTTTATGGCCTCTCAACGTGGCCGAGTTAGTCGGTCTCAAGCGAGGGTAGCATGGTTTTTTTTATTTTTTTTTGTCTCCCGGAAACTCGGGTGTTTTGTCCAGCAATTTACAGATAGTATACACGGAGCAATATTACCTTAGTCGCTGATGCTCCTAAAAAAAAAAAAATCTGATATGTTGTCTTATTTTTTCGAAAATGGGGCTCAAAAAAAATCTTGCACAGGGCACCAGAATGGTCAGTTACAGATCTGTTTATTTGTAACCGTACTGTAATTTCCTCTGGTTTGTGGTAACACTTCCTGTTCTCTATTTTATGCGATTTTGACTTAATCTGCAAATTTAATGTTCTTCATCCTTTATACCCGATATCATGTGTCGTAGTTTACCCGATATCATGTGTCGTAGTTTACAAGTCATTTTCTGTAATATTCACTTTGATTTCACCACATCCGATATCACTGTATTTTCTTTCTAATTCAGTTCTTGCAGTGTTCGAATTAGCACTCGATACCGCCCTGAAGTATTTTAGTTTTTGCCCCTTTCCGCGCTTTTGTCTAGTGTAAGAAACTTTATTTGCGCGAATTTTCATGCGTTACTTTCTTCTCCCTAGAAATTTATTACTTGTATTTTCTCAAAATATTTATAATTGTGATAACTTTCAGCTAGTTAAGGAGACATCCTGTCGTCGTCGTCGTCGTCTTCTTCTTCTTCTTCTTCTTCTTCTAATAATAATAATAATAAAAGGGACGCGATGGCCCTGTGGTTACGATACTGGAGGCGCCTCCGTAGCTAGGTGGGAAGGAGCAGCAGTGCGTAGCACACGCTTCTTGATTAGACCGGGGTTCGAGTCCGTCACCACTAAATACAGAGGATGCGGAAAGGTCAAGGGAATGACCACCACATATTCCTGGAACAATATGGCCTTAGTTGCTAATGCTCCTAAAAGAAAAACCAAATAACAACAATACGATACTGGACTACCAGCCTGATGTACCCGGGTTCGAGTATCGCCTTGGCGAAGCGAACGCGGCTCCATCACGCTGGGAGACCGATATAATAATAGTAATAAATTAGAATAATAATAGTAATAAATAAACATCGTGAAAGTTGCTCCAAGGGACCTACCTACCCAAGGTCGGAGTGGCGGCTAAGGCAGATTGTGGCGCCGTCTGGCGTCACTCCCGAGAACTACCACTGGACATTAGCCAAAGCTAAACAGGTCCACCTCCATAGACAGATATCGCAGAGAAATATTAATCATACTGCATCGAGTGTGACGCAGGATAAAGTCACTCGCGTTCAGGCCTTAAGGAAAGGGGTCGGTTGGAAAAATCAGAGACGGTCTCCTGAGGAAGACAGTGGAGCAAGTGCCGCTGTACCCCATATGGCTACCAGAAGGGAAGTGACCACCTAGGAAGGGAGAAAACGCCAACGCATGAAGTGGAGCATCAATATGAATATGCTCCACTCAATATGAATATGCTCCAATGAATAGTATGCTTGCATGATGAATACGTACATCATCCAAGCATACTACGAAATAACGAAGCTGGAGACCGATATGACAACTTACAGGGCGAGGTTACATACCAAGTGGCTGGAATGATTCCCTGATATTCAGGTCACCGAATAGCGGATCAGAGAAGGAACATTGTCACGAAGAACCTGATAGCAGCCAACTTGGAAAAAATCAAACAAGACGTCAGCGATCAACTACAAAGGATAAAGAATACGGAACCAGAGGAGGAAGAACACCACCACCGAACCAGAGGAGGAAGAGCAAGAAGAAATACAACCGACAGCAGCTGAAGTGGAAACAGACGAGGTCATGATATCCAGAATAGAGGACGAGTGGAAGAAGGCCCTAACAGAATTCGAAGGAATGGACCCCACAAAGACTCACGTGATACTGAAGCAGAGGCTGAATAGAACTTTGTGGAGAGTCACAAACCACTATTGAAGTGGCACATAATACCGCATTACCTCCACAGCAATGGTGCAACACTGAAGGCTATCCACACAGCACTCATTCATCAGTCAACATAGCAGAATCCCAAACACTGAAAGTAGTAATTGTCGGTGACTTTATTGTCAGGGAAACCGGAACATATATTGCTAAAAAGATTGGTGCAATAGAATCGGAGTATATCTGCCATGGGCTAAAATGAATGATATTAAAAACAGTTATTTTTTAAGGGCACAAAAGATGATATTGTTATGCATTTTTGTACTAACAATATTAAGGAGATCTGAGGATTTTCTTAACAGGTGTAGGGAAACATTGAGAAAGAGTGTGATGATTTCCTGTTCCAGAATTTTCCTGGATCTGAACCCAGTATATTGACGATTTCCTTACCTGATTCATATACTGTAGACTGGCCAGGTTGTTTAGCACATACTGGAGAGGCAGATTTTGGTTAATTTGATTTCCCCCAACTATTTTCTGACTTGAGACGATGTTCAAGACTGGTAGTATCAATTCGCCCAGTGAGGAGTTGTGCAAGTGTATGCATGTTCCGTGATGCGAATTGCTGCTTCCAAGGGTACGGATGTTGCTACTACTTTTGTCCAGGCATGACAGAAGGGATTACAAGGTGAGAGCCTTGGCAATCAAATCGGCCCTGGAGAGATTGTGCAAAGCCAATCGGATTTGCATCATGGCCTGTGATTGATAGCACGAGAGTGCTATCAATCACATTAAATAATTAAATAATTTTTACCTCCAAAATATCAATGGTTGTTTTTGGTCAAGTTTTATGAATAGAATTTAAAATCAATCATAAAAAATTTCCTATCACGTCTCAGTTTTAAGATATACAGATAGATTAAGATATGTAGATAGATAACTGGATTCTGTATAAATATATTATTACTGTTTGAAATACAATTTTTAAACTTATTAACTTTTGGTTGGTTTTGTTTATTGGGCTAAAAATTAAGCAAGTACATCATTACTGTTCTTGTAATATTTTCATGCACTTTTCATGCATTTTTATTAATTTTATTACACCATTCAACTGTTCAATATATGTATAGTGTATGATAAACTACGATACAAGAATTCACCTGTTCAAATTTACCAATTGCTTTTACTGTTTTCAGTTTAATGCATTGTTAAAATGGAAAAAACAAAGCACAGAACTTGCGTCAATTACCCAGACAACTTCTGCTATGTTTGTGGACACTTAACCTCAAAAACTCAGAGGAAGAAAATATACAATGTCACAAAAATTGCATATTCATTGTACTTCGGCTGCAAAATCGGTGACCAAGAAAAAAATTTGACTCCATATATCTGTTGTATTACTTGTACAACGAACTTAAGGCTGTGTTTATATGGCAAGCTGAGAGCATTACCTTTTGCCGACCCTATGGTGTGGCGCGAGCCCAAGAATCGTTTCGACGACTACTATTTCTGCATGACAAATAAAAGTTATTTCCAAAAAGAGCAAGTACTGCATCAAATATTCAAATATCCCATCAGCAATTAGGCCAGTGCCACACGGTAAAGAACAGGTGCCAGTACCTGTTCCATCAAAATCTTGGGGTATGAAAGTACAGAAGAAATCGTTTTACCAGATGTCTGTTTGTTTGTTTGTTTGTTATTTGGTTTTTAGGAGCATTAGCAACTAAGGCCATATTGCTCCAGGGATATGCGGTGGTCATTCCCTGACCTTTCCGCATCCTCCATATTTTGTGGGCACGGGCTTGAGCCCCGGTCTAATCAAGAAGCGTGTGCTATGCACTGCTGCTCCTACCCACCTGGCTATACCAGATGTCACGGAACCATGTACTTCATATGATTTGAACTACGAGCCAGAAAAAGAAAAGGTCCCACGCTACATTGAACAAGAAGAATTAACCGACTTGATCAGAGACTTGGGCTTACCGAAAGAGAAGGCTGAATTGCTCGGATCCAGACTACAACAGTGGAACTTACTCGCCAAAGGTACAAACATTACAATATACCGTAAACGAAATGAAGAGTTTTCAAGATATTTTGCAATAGAAAACAACATGTTTATCTACAAAGACGTAGTTGATCTTATGCACGAACTGAACATTGATCACAATACCTCTGAATGGCGTTTGTTCATTGATATGTCAAAGCTAAGTTTGAAAGCAGTATTGCTTCACAATGGAAATACTTTACCATCAATTCCTCTTGTTCATGCTGTTGGCCTGAAAGAAACGTACGATAGTATGTCCCAGATTCTTGCTCCTATACGTTACAATGACTATAGTTGGAATATTTGTGGTGATCTCAAAGTGATTGGACTGTTTGTTGAGTTGCAAGGTGGTTTCACTAAATACTGTTGTTTCCTGTGTTTGTGGGATAGTCGTGCAACAGCCAAACACTACGTTGTACAACACTGGGACAAGAGTGATGAATATATTCCCAGCAAAAGCAATGTAAAGTATGTTCGATTGGTTGATCCACAAAAGGTTTTTCTTCCCCCTTTACACATCAAGCTTGGACTGATTAAGAATTTCACTAAGGCACTGGATAAAGAAAGCAGAGGATTCGGATATTTACTGAAAATGTTTCCAACTTTCTCTCATGCAAAGCTGAAGGATGGAATTTTCATAGGTCCTCAAATAAGAAAGCTCCAAAAAGATGAAGATTTCAAAGAAACCGGAATGATGTCGAACTGGCTGCATGGAGATCTTTCAAGGCTGTGGTACACGGATTCCTCGAAAAGAGAAAATAAGAGAACTACGAGCAACTGGTGACAAACTTGCTGAAATGTTACAAGATCATTTGGGTGCCGAATGTCATTGAAAATACATTTATTTCATTCCCATCTGGATTTCTTTCTTGAAAACTTAGCAGATGTCAATGATGAACAAGGAGAGAGCACTTCCACCAGGACGTATCTGCAATGGAAAAACGATACCAAAGTCGCTGGGGCTCTGCCATGATGGGAAATTACTGTTGGTTCCTTAAACGGGAAAGCAATCTGGAGTATAAAAGGAAATCATTGAGTGGGAAACATGTCTAAGTAACATACTGTATATTGTGTGTAATAATTAAAACCATGTATGCTAATATTGTATAAAAACAAGAAATTTAAAAAATGCGTATATCTTTTGACGTAGACGTGACAGAAGTAAAAGATTGATATTTTCATAATCAGGACATTCATTTTGTTCAGAATAACCAACTTTCGTTCTAGAGGTATGATGAAAAAATGTTTTGTCAGATTGTGTAATTTTTCCTATTTCATAATAGGAAAAATTATTAATGTAATTTATATATATAAAAATATGTTTATAACTTACTATTACAAAAATTCCCCTGTTTCGAATTTGAACCGCTAGAATATGGAAAATGAATTTTTTTTTTTATATATGGAATAAAAATTAGAGGACGTAATTGTAAGGAGCTTGATGCAAGTATAAATTGACTTCAAGCATTGTGCAACCGAAATATACTTATATTTCTTTTAATTTCTTTAGAGAGTAATGCAACATAATATTTAATAACGTAAGACAAGCGCTTCAGATTTCAGCCTTCACACCTTGTAAATATTTCTGAAACGCACTTTGTACCATACGCAGTAAACCATATGAAGCAGTGGACTGCGAAAAGAACGCACCACAAATTCTTAAAACAAGAACAATCGTAATAAATTTATATCTTTTTACCAGCATTTTTTGTTAAATTTAAGAATAACATATGACACAAAATTTAAATTTGTGTGAATATATGTTCAATCGGTTTTGTTTCTTTGGGCCCACCAGGAAACTGCCCCAGTGTCCTGTTGGCGAAATTCGCCCCTAACCCACTTCCCAAATTCACAGTTGGAACTAGACACCCAAGTAATATCCAATGTAACACCCAATGTGACATCATGCTCTACAGCAGTGTTTCTCAAAGGGTGTGCCGCGTCATATTAGTGTGCCGCAAAATTTTCCAAGTATGCCGCGAAATTTAGAAATTTCTTCTTCTATGACTACGTAGGTGTGCCGCGAAATTTTTCTTCTTTGGAAAATGTGTCACGAGAGTAAAAAGATTGAGAAACACTGCTCTACAGGATCCTGTTCCGTTGTTCTTTGTGCCGCATTTGTTTTCGTTATCAGTGGCTTGTGAGCTGCAGCTTTTCCATGAAAATTAAGGCATGTAGCTCAACGTGTGAAAATACAAGTTTAAGGACAGAAGCGGGCGATTTAAAAACTAAATAAATATTCATATTTGCCAAATTACAAATATGCATCAGAAGTTCACTTCTTCATAGGCTTTGAAAGTGAAATAGTGTTCAACGTGACTTAGCACTCGAGCATTTCTTGACAAAAATTTTCACGGGTAAGGAGATTGTGAGGTTTAAATTTTTCCGCACTACTTGCACCTTGTATCGTTGACTGCTTGGTTGTTTTAGGCGCATCAGCAACTTAGGCCATATTGCGCCGTATGTATTGTATCTCTAAATATTGCTCGTTCTGTGGTCGATTTGCTATTTGCTGGACGAAAAACTCTAGTTTCCGAGCGAAATGACGATACTATCTTCGCCTGAGACCGACTAACTGAGCCATGTTGTGAAAAATGCCCAATAAATATTCCTCGCGTCATTGACGGTATTCGCACTGAGGTCTTTTCCACCTGATGTAGGCAGGATGGCACCTTGTAAGGATGGAAATTGGAATCTTGGTGCAATTTTCTGTACATTCACTCTTCTTGGATAAGTTCGACAGTGCATGCCGACGTGCAGAATGCTTTGGACTCCACACGAGAGCGGTCCTAATAGCTTTCTTGATTTTTTGGTGCACGGATGCTACTTATTCCACCCGGAGGCTTCATTTTGAGAGCAGAACCAGTTTATTCGAAATTTCTTAACAATGTTTCAATGGCATGAGCAGACGCTAAAAGATCTTGATGCTTAAGCTTAAAGTGAAAGGAAAATAAACATCAGTCATCAGTCGAGCAACCTCATAACTTGCTGTTTTGTAAAATGCCTTGACTTCGAAAACCTGTTGTGTACCACTCTACTGTTCCTTGAATGGCCGAATGTGGACAAGAGTATGTCGGGTGACGCAATTCTCCGCCACATCGGTATCAAATTCAAATTCAAATTATTATATTAGGGCCACCAATAATTTCTTATTGGTGGCCCTAAAAGAGATCTCTTTGTATCTCTTTGTATCTCTAAGGTGTCATTTAGGTCGGTGTTTGGAGAGTTTTGCTGATAGTAGTAGTAGTAGTAGTACTATTACTATCAGCAAAACTCTCAAACACCGACCTAAATGAAAGAATATAAATAGTAAATCATGTGAAATCTCTGTTTACTTTAAACAGTGCGTAGAAATTTTATTTGATCACTTGTTTTTACCATTTTATTCATTGTTCTCCACTTAACGACTTGTTTTTTTCGCAATGCATTTGTTTATAAAAAAACAAATGGAATCGACTGTTGTTAAGTTAACCTACAAACCTGGGTTAGCTAGATGGCGCTATTTATTTTATGATCATGAAAATGTAATGTTCGTGGTATTGGCGAATGAAGGTGATTCAGGATAAACAAATGATGTAACAAGGATCGAACCTAATTTTTAAAAATACAGTCATGAAATGCCGTATAAAAATTATTGCTTTAGGTAGTTCAGGTGCTGGTAAAGTAAGTTCCAGTAATTAGAGTGAACCTTTGCTTGCCTCAACATACTTGGTTAATAAAAATGTTAAATTAGTTAAATATTAACACTTACCGTTAACAGTTGTACTTGGTTGACTTCACAACTCACTTTAATGCAAAGGTTCTCTTTCTACACCATTCTGAGTATGACTCTGATCATTTCAGCATTTTTAATATGGACATATAATAATAAAACACTTTAAATGTAACGTCTAGGTTTGGAAAAGAAGCAGCTTAGATATTCATGGTGATTTTGTTACAAAACGTGGATAAATAATTTTTCTTCATGCACCACGATGTTGACCATTTCTACATTACATAAAAAGTTTCTGAACCCCGATACTGTAAGATTTCCCAGTCTGTGCCCATTGTTTTTCTCACTTTTGAATTTATGTATAAAAGTGTATTCTGATATTTTTCAAATAAGACATTTGCTGTAACATGCATGATCAGTAATTTTCAATAAAATCTGTATACTGCCACAAAAAATGTGTAGGCCATTGTTAACTGATTCTAGGTTATAGTGTGTCATGAGCAATTGAATTAACATATAAAGTAATTTAAAAGCTGCCTTATTTAAAAATTTCTTTTTGATATGAAACATCCTTGGGGACACCTCAACCGAGTAAATCTGATCGGTCACAAAAAATGTAATGTGGAAGTATGACTGTATGATTCAGCTACAGGAAGTATGCATCGTTGGGGTAATCTCAACCATGTAATTCTGATCGGTGATGAAAAATGCCATGCAGAATGATTGTATGATTCAACTGCAGGAAGTATGATTGTGACATCACAATCATACTTCCTGCAGTTGCCATTTGATTGTAGCCATTCAAGTGGCAACAATCAAATGGGTGATTAGGCTATTGGCTTGGATTTCGCTAAACTCTTCCAAGCCAAGGATGTTTCACATAAAACCATCCACTGTGCGTGCTCGGCACCTGCAGCATTTTTTTTTTATATCTGTGAAGTCCTTCATGTGCCAGAAGAGTTTGTCCCTGTTGTCTATTTGTAATGACAGATACTGTTATACATTGAATTAGGCAGTTTTACAAACAATTTTGCCTGAAAACTAATAGAGTTGGACACTGCTATAGAATTGCAGTAGGATATTTCAGTGCAGTAGTTGAGTTCAAATAAAATGCATATGCTTTACCTTGTTTGATTTCAATAATGAGGCTTTAAATTGTATAGTATCATCTGCCGGGTATCGTATCAATCAGATAGTACATCTGATTGATAAATTGGAATGCGATTACTGAACTAAAACATAATAGTAATAAAAAAAAAAACTCTACCTGGTTAATGTTTTTTACCCAAATGTGACATTATTTTTATATATAGGATTTTTTTAATTTTATTATTTTTTTTATTTTTATTATTTTTATTTTTTCTAGAGCTGTATAATCAAGAGATTTTGTGAAAAAAGATTCATTTCCAAATATGCAACTACTATTGGCATTGACTATGGAGCAACCAAGTATGAAACCATTTGTCTCATATTATTATTATACATGGTGTATAATGGTGTATGAAAACCTAATGGTCTAAATTTTTGAGTAAAATATAAGGCAAAAATCCTCTGGAGTATTTTGAATTAAGGGTATCATTTCCAAGATATAACATGCAAAAGTATTATGTTACTTCCTGTTAGACAAATATTAACTTGAACATGTTGCAATATATTTCTATCAATGGTTAAGATGTAATCATGCAGTTACTTCCTCCAAATATGGAGGAAGTAACTGTGTTATGGGGGCCCCTGAAATGTACATTATCTGTTTTGACTGAAATGTACATTATCTCATTCTTTTACTTGGGAATGTTGTATCCAGGAATCATTTATGATTTCAAATGGTGAACCTGCACTGAAATGCGCAGGTGCACCATTTTGAAACCAGAGATCTCAATGAACCGTTAACGGAATCATCATCATTGGTAACAATTCATTCAGGAATGGTCTGTAGTCTTATTAGACATCAGATAGGAATATAGGAAATACAGCCCAATGATATATTCCCACTGACATTTGCTAATTGAACACAAAATCATATGGTGCTGTGTCAGATGGCGTGGGGATTGTTTTCAGATTACATTCAGTTGTTTGACTATTAAAGATACCATTTATCATGAACTGTATTTCATCAGAACAAAGATGTAGCTTAGGTTTGTCTTGTCCTGTTTTGGCAACCAATCAAAATTTCACATGACAAGGGCAGGCCACAGGTCTCAATCCTTATACCTATAATCATGTGTTTGGATGCAGCTAAAATTGTCATCCTTCTGTCCATAAACTGCTTGTAGGGGTTTCTTCAAATGTAGCATTTACCTTCTCGACTGTATATCTGTGGAATATGGTTATCCCCATCTGCTCTGTGTGAATTCAACTCCATATTAGTAGAGGCATTTGATGCAAGAAAGCAAGCTTATGCAGCATCAGCCAAAAAAAAAAAAACCAAATAAATAAAAATTAACCACTTCCACTTCACCCCTCTGTTCGTTCGAAATACCTGTCTAGCTGAGCCTTAAACTTATTTAGGCTATCAACTTCCACGACAAGGGATGGAAGTCTATCCATCAAACAACCACCCGCTGGCTAAAGGCAAATTTCCTCACGTCTATCCTACATCTGTCTTTTCTCAATTTGAATTCCAGACACTGTAATTTGCAAAACTTAAGCCTTTCTTCGTAAGAGCACCCCTTTGTTCCATTCACTAATCTTGTTGCCCTTCTCTGTACTCGTTCCAGCATCTCTACATTCGCCTTGAAATGAGGCCTCCAGACCTGTATACAGTACTCTAGGTGTGGTCTGACCATTGCCTTATACAAGGGAATAATCACCTCCTTATCCCTGCTAGAAAAATTCCTATATATCATCGACAATACACCACGAGCTACTCTTGCAGCCCGTCTGCACTGCTCAGAAAACTTCATATCTGCCTGCACAACCATCCCCAGGTCCCTTTCATTCCCTACCACTGTCAGTGTAGTACCACAGAGTTGATACGTTGCTCTGGGGTTGCTGTTTCCCATATGTAGTACTTTACATTTGTCAATGTTAAACTTCATTTGCCACCTCTCAGCCCATCTGCTCAACCTTTCCAGATCCTGTTGCAGTAGCATAGTGTCAGTAGTGTCCTTGACAACCCTGCCAACCTTCGTATCGTCTGCAAACTTGGACATTAAGCTTGATATACCATCATCAATATCATTTATAAATACAGAAAACAATAATGGACCCAATACTGAACCCTGAGGGACTCCACTAATAACATTAGTCCACGATGAACAGTGTCCATTGATTACCACTCTCTGTCTTCTCCCCCCTCAACCACCCCTTTATCCATAGCAGCAATTTGCCTCCAATGCCATGCTGCTCCAATTTGTGCAGCAGTCTTCCATGTGCAACAGTATCAAAAGCCTTTCTAAGATCCAAGTATATAATATCAAAGTTATTCCCTGCATCCCGTTCTTTTGTGACTGCATCATAGTATCCAATCAAATTGTTCAGGCAAGACTTCCCCTTAACAAAACCATGCTGTGTCTGAGCTATAACTGAAGTCTTGTCTAGATGATCCTGCAGTGCTTCTTTAACCAGTGCCTCCATTAATTTTCCAGGAACAGAAGTTAAAACTAACAGGTCTATAATTACTTGTGTTGCCCTTTGATCCTCCTTTGTGAATTGGGGTCACATTTGCACATCTCCAGTCCATGGGTACTTCCCCTGAGTCCAAGGAAGCTCTCATAATTATGGCTAAGGGTTTGCTTACGTCCTTTGCTGCCTCCTTTAATATAACTGGATAGATCCCATCCACCCCAGGTGCCTTTCTTGTATTTATCTTCAACAATTTCTCCTCCTCTTTACTCTCAGTTATTACAAGATTCTCTAGCTTACTGCCAGAGTTGAATAGACCTCTGGCATTCCCCTCGCTGAATAACTCCTCATGTGTGAATGTCGATGCAAAATATTCATTTAGTTTCTTAGCTACCTGAGCAGGATGATCAACAGTTAACCTATCGATATCAAGTGGACCAATCTGATTCATCTCCTTCCTTCTAGAGTTTACATAAGTAAAGAACTCTTTGCTGTTTTTCTTTGCATCCCTTGCCAAAGATTTCTCGTAATCTGCCTTCGCCTGCCTAACCTCCTTTGTAACTTGGTTACAACAGATCAACTTGTATCTATCATAGGCTTCTGTGTCACGTGTTAATTTGTATGTATCCCATGCATTTTTCTTCTCTGCCATATGTCTCATTAGTTCATCTGACATCCACTTAGGCCTAAACCTTGAACAATATTTCTTAGTTGGTATGTAAAGCCTAGTAGCTTCCAAGATAAGTTTTTTGAATGCTTCCCATTTTGAATTTGCTGTTGGTAACATCATCAGTTGGTCCCACTGTATAGAATTTAAATACTGTCTCAGTCCATCGTAGTCGCCTTTACGAAAGCAATAACCCTTCCCTTTACCCCTAATGGTAGTTACCTCTTTGAGTAAATCCCACTTCAGCACACTGTGATCACTGCCACCTAGTGGTTCATTTACCTGCAGATTCTTAATGCATGAAGAATCACTACTGATAGTCAATATGACCCCTTCTCCCTCTCAATCTGCAGACCATGCAGATTGAGAGGGAGAAGGGAGTTAGATGAGTAGCTGCAGTGGTGTTGCCTTCAAAGTCTTTTTCTTATTGCCAAGTTCATCAGTCTTGGGAGAGAGTTGTATGATTTTTTTCTTCCAGTAATTCATCCAGTAGGTAAACTGACTGAAGAACATACTATTTTTAGGGACACAGTACTGTTGCCTTAGTGCTGCTTAGCACACATTATGAGTACCTACCATCAAGTATATCACAGTACTCCTCTGATAAGTAGGTCATTATTCTCACCATATGCATACTGGAATCTCAGCATGGTGGGGATTAAAATTTTCCCCCCAGATATATTGATACTTTTACACTATACCCACTTCGAAATCACCAAACAGAAGTGTGTTCTAATGATTGATTACTCTGGCTGAAAGCAAATATTTCCACATCAATCCTATAACCAACCTTTTCACTTTAAATTGATGTACCAATATTTGCAAATATTAACATGAATATTAAATGTACATAATGGCTAACTAACATAATTTTTTATTTAAAGTCTGAATTAAATTATTAAAAATTGATAGCATTAATCTCTTAAGAGAAAAATTAAATATTTATGTGCACTTATAAAAACATTTTTCTACATAAAAAAGACTGTGGCATTTAAACAAATGTGTCAGAATAACAAATGAATATGAATATGAATGAAAAAAAAGTACATCATATGGTAAAGGCATGATGGGGAGGTTGAAACCATCCGTACCCAAGTTACTCCACTGGTTCTCATGCATTCACTCTTCCCAAGAGTCTTGATCTAGCATTAGCATTAGCATTAGTAGAGGCATATGATGCAAGAAAGCAAGCTTATTCAGCATCAGCCAAAAAAAAAAAAAAAAAAAAACCACTCCCATTTCACCCCTCCGTTCGTTCGAAATACCTGTCCAGTTGAGCTTTAAATTTGTTTAGGCTATCAACTTCAACAACAAGTGATGGAAGTCGGTTCCACCAACCAACCACCCGCTGGCCAAAGGCAAATTTCCGCACATCTATCCGACATCCGTCCTTCCTCAATTTGAATTTATGCCCTCTGAGGTGATTATTCTGAGCAAGATGAAGAATCCCATTGGCATTGAGCATGCTCAAACCATTCAAAGCCTTATACACCTCTATCAGATCACCTCGTCGGTGCCTAGTCTCCAGACTCTGCAATTTGCAAAACTTAAGCCTTTCTTTGTAAGAGCAACCCTTTGTTCCATTTACTAATCTTGTTGCCCTTCTCTGTACCCGTTCCAGCAGCTCTACATCCTTCTTGAAATGAGGCCTCCAGACCTGTATACAGTACTTAAGATGTGGCCTAACCATTGCCTTATACAAGGGAATAATCACCTCCTTATCCCTGCTAGAAAAATTCCTGTATATCATTGACAAGACACCATGAGCTACTCTTGCAGCTCGTCTGCACTGCTCAGAGAACTTCATATCTGCCTGCACAATTACCCCCAGGTCCTTTTCATTCTCCACCACTGTCAGTGTAGTACCGCAGAGTTGATACGTTGCTCTGGGGTTACTGTTTCCCATATGTAGTACTTTACATTTGTCAATGTTAAACTTCATTTGCCACCTCTCAGCCCATCTGTTCAACCTTTCCAGATCCTGTTGCAGCAGCATAGCGTCAGTAGTGTCCTTAACGACCCTGCCAACCTTTGTATCATCTGCAAACTTGGACATTAAACTTGATATCCCATCATCAATATCATTCATAAACACCGAAAACAACAACGGACCCAACACTGAACCTTGAGGAACTCCACTAATAACATTAGTCCACGTTGAGCAGTGTCCATTGATTACCACTCTCTGTCTTCTGCCACTCAACCATCCCCTTATCCATAGCAGCAATTTGCCTCCAATGCCACACTGCTCCAATTTGTGCAGCAGTCTTCCATGTGCAACAGTATCGAAAGCCTTTCTAAGATCCAAATATATAATATCAAAGTTATTCCCTGCATCCAGTTCTTTTGTGACTACATCATAGTATCCAATCAAATTGGTCAGGCAAGACCTGCCCTTAACAAAACCATGCTGCGTCTGAGCTATAACGGAATTCTTGTCTAGATGATCCTGCAGTGCTTCTTTAACCAGTGCCTCCATTAATTTACCTGGAACAGAAGTTAAACTAACAGGTCTATAATTACTTGTGTCAGCCTTTGATCCTCCTTTGTGAATTGGGGTTACATTTGCACATCTCCAGTCTATGGGTACCTCCCCTGAGTCCAAAGAAGCTCTCATAATTATGGCTAGGGGTTTGCATACTTCCTTTGCTGCCTCCTTTAATATAACTGGATAGATCCCATCCACCCCAGGTGCCTTTTTTATGTTTATCCTCAACAATCTCTCCTCCACTTTCCTCTCAGTTATTACAAAATCATCCAGCTCATTGCCAATGTTTACTTTACCTACATCATTCTCCTTCCTGAATAACTCCTCATGCGTGAATGTAGATGCAAAATACTCGTTTAGATTGTTAGCCACCTGAGCAGGATCCTCAACTGTTGAACCATCAATATCCAGTGGACCAATCTGATTCATCCCTTTCCTTCTCAAGTTCAAGTATGTAAAGAACTCTTTTCTGTTTTTCTTTGCATCCTTTGCCAAGGATTTTTCGTAGTCTGCCTTTGCCTGCCTAATCTCCTTTGTGACTTGGTTACAGACCAACTTATATCTATCATAGGCTTCCATGTCACCCATTAATTTGTATGTATCCCATGCATTTTTCTTCTCTGCCACATGTCTCATTAGTTTATCTCACAACCATTTAGGCCTAAACCTTGAACAATATTTCTTAGTTGGTATGTAAAGCCTGGTAGCCTCCAAGATTAGTTCCTTGATTGCTTCCCATTTTGAGTTTGCTGTTGGTAACATCATCAGTTGGTCCCACTGTACAGAATTTAAATACTGTCTCAGACCATCATAGTCTCCTTTACGAAAACAAAAACCCTTCCCTTTACCTCTGATGGTAGTTACCTCCTTGAGTAAATCCCACTTCAACACACTGTGATCACTGCCACCTAGTGGTTCATTTATCTGCAGGTTCTTAATGCATGAAGAATCACTACTGATAATCAGATCAAGAGTATTGCTCCCTCTTGTTGCCTCATGAACATGCTGATGTAGAAAACAATCATCCAATAAATCCACAAAAGCCTTGCTAGTGTGCGAGTGACCAACCCACAAATTCCAGTCAATATCTGGGAAATTAAAATCCCCCATTATAAGACTCTCTGATTTACTGGCCCACTCTATTTCCCTGTACAATATCTTATTATACTCATCAGAGTCATTAGGCCTATAGCACACTCCTACTCTCAATTTTGATTTCCCTATGCTTATGTCACACCAAACTGACTCGACACTGCCCTGTCCATCGATGTCTACTGGCTTCACTTCCTTGGACTTTATGTGTTTCTTAATTAATAGCATAACCCCTCCTCCCCTCCTGTCCTGTCTATCCTTTCTATACACATTGTATTCCCCAAATTCCAGTTCCGCATTACTTATATCTGTGTGACACCACGTCTCTGATATCCCAACAATATCTGCCTTTGATGTTTTGAGCAATACCTCAAATTCATCAAATTTATTTACCAAACTCCTAGCATTGGTGTACACGCAGGTATACATGCACCTGTTTCTATTCTTAGCTACCCTAACACAACCCATGTGTTTACTTGTACCGCAATGACTACCAGCAGTCTCTGAAATATCCTGCATCTTGTTTTTCAGACTTCTGCTCATTTCAATAGAAGCAGTGCAAGAATCACTTCCACCTCTGCCAGTGGCTACTGTTAATCTATTATCTAACTAAAGAGATCGTAGAATTGCTTATCTCCTTAAATTTGCTCTCCCACTGATTGATGTTATTGGGTAGAAATAATATCATATACATTTTCCAACAATGGGAAGTGATATCAAAAAACTTTTGCTTGTTGTGCTTAATCCAAAAATTTTCCAGAGTATTTTTGCCTAATTTTTCTTCAAGAAATTGGCTGGTTAGGTTTCATATGCTATTTACCATACATCCTATATGTAGTGTGTAAAAAAAAAAAAAAAAACTTGGACAATGCTTTGTGTAAAAAAAACACATTGCACTACTTGTAAGAACATAATTTATAAAACTTGAATTGAATAGACATTACAATATAGATAAGCCAAACATTTCATAACTCTGATTCCTCTCTAAGGAGTTGGTCCAGAGTATAATGTACACAGGAATAAAAGTTGCTGCAATCTTAAAACTTTAGAAACTACAGTTGAACTCTTACTGTACCTTCAAATAGATGTAATTGACGAGTGTCATCAAAGCATTTCGTGTTCCTACAAAATACATTTTTACGAAGGAATGAAACAACTAAAAAACATCAAGTCAACTTTGCCTAAGGAATTGTGAATAGGAGTTTAGAATAATAATGAATGTGAAAATGACTTTCACTGAATGATTAAGCCTCTGTTAAAGCAAAATTAATACTTCTGTGAGAGAGAAAATTAGTCACTAGAAGCTCTAAAAGCACAACTGCAACTTTTGGTCACATTTATATGCATCATAACTGTGCATAAGGATATTTTGTTGCTGCCAAACTTCAGCTATTTATGTACCCGTAAAGTAGACTTTTTTTTTTTTTTTTAATTGGTGATCCAAAATGCGAGCGGTAAACTACTGCTATGTATGGGTTGAAGATCGAGAAAACAGAAGGTACATATTGACATTGACTAGAAATTTCTATAGATTGATATTTCCTGAAAATTATAATCTATAATTTTCAGTAAAATTTCATTCTACAAAGGAAGGAAGGAAGGAGTTTGTCCAAAGAAAAGAAATAGAAGGGATAAATATGGAAGAGGTTGGTGAATTTGGAGTGGCACTGTGATTGGTTGTTGATTACTTGATGCACATATTGGGGCTGGTTTAGAGAAAGAGGCGGAATTACAGAAGCCAGTTATGATCTGAGTTAACTAGAGCAGCGTTTCCAAAACTGGGGTCCATGGACCAGTTCCAGGTGCTCCACAAAACACACTCTCTGAAACTGGAGTAAAATTATTTGTTCTATGTATAGCAAATTGATGATAAATAAAGTTATTAGTACAGTCAGTACTCGTATAACATGTATTTATACTACATGAATTCGATCATACACGATTTATAAATAGGGGAACAATATTGTGTATAACATGAACCGAATTCGCTTATGCACGATTCTCCTTTGTGTTTACAAGAAATGGCAGTCAAACGCGGGATCACCCCAACTGAACGCAACATGATAGCAATGAAGAGAAGATTCTGAAAAAGTATTTTGTTTTTTATATCAGTGAAGGGGAAACATTTCATCATAATAACGTAAAAACCCACACAATTCCAGCTATCGGTATTATCACAAATGCAATTAGATCGAGTTTACTACCAGTTTATAACAGATTCCACTAGCAGAAACGCAACTGGAAATTGTTTTTATCGTTTTATGGTAGTGATCTCCAGAAATGTGCTTTAGTAAAATGTGAGCTAGTGAGGTGTTAATGTGTCTCTGCATTTACGTTGTTGTTTATTCAGTTGCACAGCTTTGTTTGTGTATCAAGCGTGCCTCTTCATTTTGTAATTGTGCTCATTCCCTAAAAATGAGTAAAATACTTAAAAGGTATGAAAAGGAAGCATCCTGGTGAAGACACTACAGATTTAGAGAGAAAAAGAAAAGCAATATCGATAGACAAAGGCGGACTGGGTCAAAAATTCTTACCTGGGAAAATTTGTAGCGGCCTCATACTAGCGTTTATGGCCAAAATCACACTTCTGGACTCTGGCCCACTGGGGTTTCTCCGGTAAGACTTATGGCCAGTCCACCTCTGTTAGAGAAAAAAATATGAAATTGTGAAACACTTTGAGTGAAATGAAAGAACATGTGATATTGCACATGTTACAGGCCTAAATGAGACAACGCCCAGAATTAGAAAGAATGCAGAGAAAATAAAAACAACTTTCATAGCAGGAACAACTCAAAGTGTAATAAAATCCACTAAATCGTAATAAAATACTTACATATTTTATTACGATTATTTATTGTGTTTGGTAATGATTTGGTTACAAATGTGTGTTCAATCCTGGGTGGTTGGCACCTAACCCTATTTTTCCCATTGGGCCTGTTATTTATATTGCATGATTTTGCATTGCACAAGGGTTTCTAGGAACACAACTGTCGTGCTATACGAGGACTGACTGTATATATTTATGTAAAAATAAGAATAAAGTTGAGTTTTTTTTAAATATAAAACTGAATTTTCTTTTCAGAAAACCCAGTGTTCATACATATATACACACACAGAAATATATGTATTTATATATATGTATACATATATATGTATATATATATAGGGTGTCCGTAAACTTTTTTTTGATATTTGAAGGGGGTCCGGTCCGTAGATCTCAGTAGTTTGGGAACCACTGACCTGAGGATAACAAACAACTGTGTACCTTGAAGGATTGTTGGTGAGAAAAGATCGAGTGTCGGATGTGTGCTTATCTGGTATCCTACTAGGTAAATGAACAAATTATCATTACTGGAGTCATTAGTAATGGTAAAAGTCTTGATATCTTTACTAGCTAGCTCTGTGTAACTATAAAACTGGAACTAGTTGGAGTTGTAAATATTAAAATCGCCTGAAAAAATTACTTTACTGGTAAGAAAGTTAAATTGGAAAACATTTAAGTGTCAAAGTTCTGAGTGATTGGGAGAGTTAGAAGAACAGTAGAAGTAATAAATGAGTTTTACAGAATGGACAAAGAGATTTTAAGCCAGTGGATATCAAAGCAACAAAATCCAGATTAAGAAGTCACCGATAAGGAATATGAAAGCAGACATGTGCCAACTTTAGCAGAGGGAATCATAGAGTGAATAATTAGGACAAGTGAGATGAGTAGTTCTCAACTGATAATTGAGGTACCGTCATCCTTATCTTCACTTGTATGAAATACAAATAACACTAGTGAATATTGAGCAATTAGACTTTACACCAGCCGGTATTCAAATAAACAAATTTCAATCTGCAACTAAAACACTTTATTTACAATAAAATACAATAAAATTACAAGCGTATAAATGAAATGAAATGAAATAAAATAAAATAAAATATATAGTAGTCTAAAACTGATGTGATTTAATTTACAATAAAATAAAAAAATATATGTAAAATAAAATATGATGATAAAAGCGATAAAAACAGTAAATAAAATATAATAAAATAATGTAACAACTGTAGCTTTCGGAGACAGTGGTCTCCTTTCTCAACAGCATATTTCTGCTGTGTGGCGCATCCTTAAATAGTAGATCCATGGCACTCGTCACATGGTTCCTTGGGAATATGGCTGGAATTTCCCAATTATACACCGGAACCGGCTTGGGAGCATGTTAGCTGAAACCATTCATCTCGCTCAAGAACAACGGTTTCAAAGAGGGGATGTAAGCGTACACCCCTGTCTCTATTAATTGGTCTGTAATTACTCATGTCACCCTTTGATCCTCCTTTGTGAATTGGGGATATTTTTTCACATCTCCAGTGTGTGGGGATTTACCTTGAGTCCAAGGATGCTCTCATAATTATGGCTAATGGTTTGCTTAGTTCCTTTAATGCAAAGAGGCAATGGAAATCTGTGTTAAATCTGCAGTACAAGGTATATGATCTTTAGGAATAGGAAAAGCCAAATGCTATATTAATTTACTAAATTAATTTATTATATTTTAAGCTAATTTTTGTATGCTTTTAATTTTCATTAAAAATAATTTAATCATTTTGTTGGTATGCACACACACAGTACATGCAAACATAATTTTTTTCATGTGAGGGCCCAAAGGATTATGCATATATATATGTGCATTTTGAAGGTTCTTTCGGTGTAGCATCAATGAATTATGAAATCAATGTAGAATCAACAAATTATTTTTGAAGCTCTGCAGAGATATGCTGCTATCTATCAACTGTGTTTGCAAGTAATAATAGCTGTTTTTATATTTACAGTTGTTTAAAAATTGGCTTTGATGCCGTTTCAACAAGATTTGAGATGATGTGAGCTTACACAAGCTGAAATTGATGAAATTCCAGAAAATTTCATTCAATGACAGATCCAGAAGTTGATGAAATTGAATCAAATATGTATATATGCAGTGGCAGATCCAGAAAAAAATGACAGGGATTGCACCATTTGTGATGGGGGGGGGTCACAAAATAATGCATAGAACAAAACAAATATGACATTCAAACATAATGTGACTGGCAGACACAGGCACACAGCTAAAGTCTGAATTACTTTGAAGTAAACATTATGCACAACCAAACTGCATGATGCCTCAAACTAGAATGGTGATCATATCAGCATTAAAATATTATAAAATACAATTATTTAATACATTTTTTGCAATTTTTAAAAAAATTTTTAAAATGAGATTTTGATTGTATTTTTGACAGTAATCTCATTGTAGCATTCAACTATAAAATTACAATAGGAAAAAATACTTAAGTATTTATAAGCTTAGTTTTTCAACATTTACAAATTTCTCAAAAAAATTTAATTCTACGTACACACTGTGCAGAAACTCACTTGCAAAAGAGTTAAAGAACTTTAATCAGCTATTTTTTTTTTAATCATATAATGAATAAATGTTGTTTATTTCAGGGTAAATGTTAAAGACCAAGAGGTCAGAGTCAATATTTTTGATATGGCTGGAAATCCAGTCTTCTATGAGGTAAGAATGGTTAATTAAAAATGTAAAGTTTTCTTTTCATTTGCTGTATTCTAATTACATTCTGTAGTTAAAGTTTCATTTTAATAATAAAAATAAGTATAAACAATTTTGAACAAATACTCTGTTACATAAGTAATCAGTTTGTGGAACAGTTGTTTCAACTTAATAAAGAAAACTTGCATTTAAACAGTGTATTAAAATGATGAATTGAAATCCATAATTTTTAAAAAGATACCTATGAACTTGTTTCTACGATAGTACACTCTAGTATTCATATCCGAGGAACACTGGCATTACTTGTTCTAACTGCTGAGCAAAAATGATTATATATTTTGAAGGGAAGGAATTCTACTCTCAAAAGCAGGCCTTGGAAAAATTGATACATGCATTTGTGTTTAAAATTTATAAACAAGTTGTGAGTGGAGGTTGCATTTCAGAATAGCAAGCAGACTGGTGAAAGATTTAGTTACATTTTGCATGCAGTCAAGGAATGAATCAGACTTTTAGTGAAAAAGTAGACTTTGGTAGTTCTTCATTAGAAAAGGTTTCAGACATTTTGAATATAATGTCAAGTCGTGTTATAATCTGTGCAAAATGAATCAGAATTCAACATGAAGTTGAATCTCATACTTTTTATATTTTTGTTTTCAGTAAAATACTGTCCTTTTGTATATAATTTAAATCCTTACTCACTTAACCTTTACAAAAAAAAAAAGTATTATTATTTCATAAATAAAATCTCTGAAATTTTTTTGTTTAAATGATTATCTTAATTTTGAAAAATACCTGGCATGCAAGCTGCCATCAGAGGTTTAAAAAAAAAAAAAAACAGGACTGATTGGTTAAGCCAGTAATTGTCATTATATATTAATGCTGTCTGCCTTTGTTTCACGTCTATCCCAAACACTTAGGATAATGCTACATGAACATTCAAAACATTGTGTGTAGCATGCGTTCTGTATGGAAATTATGTGAAAATAGGTGGGTGTAACGGAAACACACCATCCAAACTGCACGGGCATTTTTGTGAGTCTCTAAATGGATTTCAGTTGTGTCAGCACCTTGCATTTATTTACAACAATAATTGCATCAAGGATATTGATGAAGGCATATCAGGCTTAATGCTCAAGTTTGCAGATGATACAAAGGTTGGAAGGGTGGTTAATGACAGTATGCTACTGCAACAGAATCTAGAAAAGTTAGGTAGATGAGCTGAGAAATGGTAATTGAAGTTTAACATTGATAAATGCAAGTATTGCATATAGGTAGCACCAACCCCAAAGTCATGTATCAACTGTGTGGTACTGCACTCAGAGTAGTGGAAAATGAAAATACCTGGGGATAATTGGTCAGTCAGATATGAAGATCTAGCAATGCAGACAGGCTGCCAGGACAGCTTATGGGGTTTTGTCAATGATATACAGGAATTTTGCTAGCAGGGATAATGATTAACCCACTGTATAAAGCAGTTGTCAGGCTACATCTACTGTATACAGGTCTGGAGGCCTCATTTTAGGAAGGATATGGAGCTGCTGGAACGAGTACAGAGAAGGGCAATGAGATTGGTGAGGGGGGAACAATAGTGTGCTCATACCAAGAAAGGCTTCAGTTATGCAAATTGCAGCATCTGGGGCGCCTCCGTAGCCAGGTGGGAAGGAGCAGCAGTGCGCAGCACACGCTTCTTGATTAGACCGGGGTTCGAGCCCGTCACCACCAAATACGGAGGATGCGGAAAGGTCAAGGAATGACCACCGCATATCCCGGAGCAATATGGCCTTAGTTGCTAATGCTCCTAATAACCAACAAAGCAGCATCTGGAGACTAGGCAAGTGTGAGGTAATCTGATTGAGCAGGCTCAGTGCTAATGGGATTCTTCCTCTTGCTCGGACCACACACATGAGGGAGCACAAATTCAAATTCAGGATGAAGGATGAAGGATGGTTGCAGAATAGATGTACACAAGTTGCCTTTAGCCAGCTGGTGGTTGATTGCTGGAACAAACTTTCATCTATTGTTGTGGAAATTTTTATAGCTTAAATAAATTCAAGGAAGAAGTAGGCAAACTATTGGAGGGAATAAATAGGCGAAATGGGAGGGTTTTTTTTTTTTTAGCTGATGTATAAACTTGCTTCCTTGCATTATTTGCCACGGCTAATGTTAATAAAATCATAAAAGAGAAATCATATCGAAAGGACCATGCTTAGCAGCATTCTGTGTGCTCTTTTTATTTTTTTTCTTATATAAACTTTAATGAATGAAAAGTAACCCGAAAAATTCTTTTTATATTATTGTATATCAGTATGTGAGAGTATTTTGCAAACAGGTATAACATTGATTTGTTTACTGTTTCTTGTAAGCATAAATCATTTTTGCTCTGCTAATGCAATTTAAATCACCTAGTTAATACATTGCTTACAGCAGAAGAAACTTTTGCTTTCACAGTGAGTTACCCTGTCATTCTACCAGTGTAAAACAAATGACTTTTTTTTTGTTATGGTTTTTTTTTTTTTTTAAGAAATCACCTGCTGTCTGACAAAGGATCAGCAAGTCCTGAAAGAGGTTATCATAATAGTCCCCCATCATTTAAATAAATGGTAGATTAGCCATTTGTTTGAAAGTAGTGCAACATCAAGAAAACTCATAAAGTCGTTTTGGTTTTTAGGTGCATTAGCAATTTAGATTGTATTTGTGCCATTATGTACTACTTCTGTGAAACTATGCATTCACTGGCCAATATGCATGTTGTTTAGGCCAAAAAATGGGACATTTTAGAATAGAATCTTTAATTGCAGCAATGATAGACATACAATTAGTCCCGTCACGGCGGTGGTGGGGTTTTGCAGTGGGAAAACCCCACCTCCTCTGGCTGAAATCGTCCAACAACAACAACATCCCCGATTGAAGAGGCTATTTGAAAGCCCCCCCTCCCAGTATGTGAGATGATTCAAACTCAGACCTTAGACTCAGACTTTATGTGACTACCTGATGTAAATTCAACAAATACACTGGTGTTCAAAGAAAGTGCATTACCTAGAAATTTCACATTTCTGGCAATTTTTCGCAGTGGTATGTTACTTTAATGACTAGCATCACAAATAAAAATATAAACAAAATATATTTATTAATTGTTAAGGCAAAGCTAAGTAATATTTGATAGGTGCTCTCAAATTATTCCAAAATGAGCATTTGCAACCTTTATACAACAGTTTTGGTAAACACAACAATTATGGCTGAAATGTTATCAGAAGCCCTCAGTTTGCTTCAATTTATCATTTTAAATGGAAAACAAAATGAAAAGTTCACCAGGTGCAAATTAATATTCAGTTGAACTGCCTCTGGCCCTGATGACAGCAGTACACTGTTGAGGCATTGACAAAATCAATTTCTGAAGATAATCAACTGATAGTTTCAATCAACTGAAGTTCACGAAGAGTTCTTTGGTTTCTTTCTGGCAACTGCAGATTCCACACGATGCCAATAGTTCTCTATAGGATTCAGGTCTGGGCTGTTTCCTGGCCAGCTAACAGTTGTAATGGACCATTCTTTCAACCATTTTTTCACCTGTAACAAATGTAAACACATTACTGTTGAACCTCTAATGCAGAAATAAAGCTAAAGTAACTACAGAAGTGTCTACTTACACTTTTCACCCGATGACAAGGAGCAGAGTCATCCTGAAAGATGCAGTAGTAGTAGTAGTGGCATGTGATGCAAGAAAGCAAATGTATGAGCTTATGCAGCATCAGCCAAAAAAAAAAAAAAAAAAAAAAAAAATCACACCATTCTCTCCAAATGCCTGTCCAGTTCCTCCTTAAATTTATTCAACCTATCAACTTCCACAACAACAGATGGAAGTTTGTTCCAGCAATTAACCACCCACTGGCTAAAGGCAAATTTCCGCACATCTATTCTACATCTGTCTTTTCTTAATTTGAATTTATGCCCCCTTAGGTTCGTAATCTGAACAAGTGGAAGGATCCCATCAGAATTCAGCGTGCTCAACCCATTCAAGGCCTTATATACCTCAATCAGATCACTGCACAGGTGCCTAGTCTCCAGCCACTGCAATTTGCAGAACTTAAACCTCTCTTGGTAAGAGGATATCTTCATTCCCCTCACCAATCTTGTTGCCCTTCTCTGTACATGCTCAAGTAAATCTACATCCTTCCTAAAATGAGGCCTCCAGACCTGTACGCAGTACTCAAGGCGTGGCCTGACCATTGCCTTATACAGAGGGATAATCGCCTCCTTTTCCCTGCTAGCAAAATTCCTATATATCATTGACAAAACCCCATGACCTGCCCTGGCAGCCTGTCTGCATTGCTCAGAGAACTTCATATCTGACTGCACAATTACTCCCAGGTCTTTTTCATTTTCTACCACCTTAAGTGTAGGACCACACAGTTGGTACGTTTCTCTGGGGTTACTTCTACCCATATGCAGTACTTTGCATTTGTCAAGGTTAAACTTCAGTTGCCACTTCTTAGCCCATCTGCCCAAATTATCTAGATCCTGTTGCAGTAGCACACTGCCATTACTGTCATTAACAACCCTGCCAACCCTTGTATCACCTGCAAACTTCGACACTAAGCCTGATATACCTTCATCAATATCATTGATAAATATACAAACAACAGTGGACCTAACACCGAACCCTGTGGGACTCCACTAATAACATTAGTCCAAGAAGAGCAGCACCCATTGATTACCACCCTCTGTCTTCTCGCACTTAACCATCCTTTTATCCATTGTAGCAACTTACCCTTAATACCATTTTGCTCCAATTTGTATAATAGTCTTCCATGCGCAACAGTGTCAAAAGCTTTCCTGAAATCCAAATATATGATATCAAAATTATCAGTTACTTGGCTGGTTGAAATGGTCGGCAGCAGTTTGCCTTCCAGTATAGCCAGGTATCTATTTGCATTTACGGGACCTTTTATAAACTGCAGGTGACCTACTCCGCGATATGGGATGCACCCCAATATCATTTGGCTGGTAGGGAATTTCACTGCAGACACCATACAATCTGGATGGTATTCTTCACCACGTCTACTGCAAATCATTTGTCTCTCATCAGAGCCATGCAGGTTGAATTTCTTCTCATCCAAGAAAATAACTTACTTCTGCTGCTCAGGGAACCATTTGACATGCTCCTTACACCAAATTAATTGGGCCTCTTTCATTTTTTGTGTGAGGAGGGGCTTCTTAGGACAATAGGCTACAAGTCCATTTTTGAAGAGGTGTCTTCTGACTGTTACTGCACTTGCTACCACTCCTGTATGTTCTTCCCATTCTCTTTTCAGCTCAGACAGAAGCTTTACAGTTTTTAAAGCATAAGCGCCTCAAATCACTGTCCTGTTTTGGCATAGACACTTGTTTGCATCCGGTTCCTTTTTTCCTATCAGCAGAACCAGTATTCTTGAGTTTGGAAACAAATTACTCACTGTCAACTGATTACAAGACACTCTATAAGCAATATGATGGGAAGAACATCCTTCCTTGTGTAAAGCAACAGTAGCATTCTTTCTTCGTGGCATCAACTGCATATAATTTGCCATCTTGACACAAGCAAGGAATGACTGCAACTCTTGCAGAGTGTCCTTATACAGCTGAAAGTAACAGCTGATGCAATATTACATCATCAACTATGAATATCAATCTTATCTGATGCAATCTGTAAGAAATATTGCCATATACTTACGTTATTCGGACGACATTTACAATTTTAAGGGGTGATGCACTTTCTTTGAACGCCAGTTTATACTGGCGTTCAAAGAAAGTGCATCACTCGTATATACTGCTTTGTGGTCTTTAAGAAGGCAGTTTGTTCATTCTTAACTATTTAACATGTTTCAGAAGGGTCGGTTTATTAGCATTATCATTAGCAAAGGCACATGATGCAAGAAAGCAAGCTTATCAGCCAAAAAAAAAAAAAAAAACCACACACCATTCTCATTTCACCTATCCACTCGCTCCAAATGTTTGTCAAGTTCTGCCTTGAATCTGTTTAAGCTATTAATTTCTGCAACGACAGATGGAAGTTTGTTCCAGCAAACTTCCATAAAGGCAAACTTCTGAACATCTATCCTACAACCGTCTTTCCTCAATTTCAATTTATGCTCTCTCAGGTGATTATTCTGAGGAAGAGAATGAATCCCATCAGCATTGAGCATGCTCAAACCATTCCAGGTGCCTAGTCTCCAGACACTGTAATTTGCAAAACTTCGTAAGAGCAACCCTTTGTTACATTCACTAATCTTGTTGCCCTTCTCTGTACTTGTTTCAACAGCTCTGCATCCTTCTTAAAATGAGGCCTCCAGACTTGTATACAGTACTTAAGGTGTGGCCTGACCATTGCCTTATATAAGGGGATAATCACCTCCCTGCTAGAAAAATTCCTGTATATCATTGACAAGACACCATGAGCTACTCTTGCAGACCATCTGCACTGCTCAGAAAACTTCATATCTGCCTGCACAATTACTCCCAGCTCCTTTTTCCTCTCTAACACTGTCAGCGTAGTACCACATAGTTGCCACAGTTGATACATTACTCTCGGGTTACTGCTTCCCATGTGCAGTACTTTACATTTATCAATGTTAAAGTTCATTTACCACCTCTCAGCCCTGCTCAACTTTTCTGTTACATCAGCGTACTGTTATTAACAACCCTGCTGATCTTCGTGTCGTCTGCAAACTTGGACATTAAGCCTGATATACTATCATCAATGTCATTAATAAATACAGAAAACAATGGACCCAATACTGAACCCTGGGGGACTCCGCTAATAACATTAGTCCCCAAAGAGCAGTGTCGATTGATTACCACTCTGTCTTCTCCCACTCAACCATTCCTTTATCCATATCAGCAATTTGCTCCCAGTGCCACTCTGCTCCAATTTGTGCAGCAGTCTTCCGTGTGCAACAGGATCAAAAGCCTTTCTAAGATCCATATATATGATATCAAAATTATTCTTTGCATCCAGTTCCTTTGTTACCACATCATAGTATCCAATCAAATTGGTCAGACAAGACTTCCCCTTACTAGTTCCTTTGGGACCAGTGCATTCTGCCTTGGGGGTTGCCGCTGTTTGCATGATGTTCAAGTGCAAGCTCTGACATTGATGTGGGCAGCTGAGAGCTTGATGGGCCCCTCAGCCGCCGGGTTAGCTAGGTGGGTAAAGTGCCTGCCTGGCAACCCAAAGGTCACGGGTTCGAATCCCGCCTCGGGCTTGGATCACAGTAAAATGCAAAAACTTAGGAGGTGCATTATGGCCACAGAAGCCAATACGCCAATAACTAACAAAAAAAAAAAAAAACCCTGTCCTTCAAGCTCTCACATAGGCCTATAAAAACGCTGAGTTGGCGCTTAATTTCCTCACGCTCCTTACATCGTGCACACACAGAGACATTCCCCTTGGCAATATCATGTCCCGTTCCTGATTGCTACACAAACATCAAACAAGCAGTGCATTTCAAAAGGCTGTGATTCAGAGGACAACCGCTTCCTCAGTTTTCCCGTGAGCCACAGCACTCCCATTAGTTTGAGCCTTTGCTTTGCTGCTCTGGAGTTAATCATGATTTCTATTCAATTTCAAATAAAATTCCAATACAAAATATAACCCTAAACTTATATCCCAATGCAGTTATAACGCTATATATATGTATTTCGATATCAAATATTATCTCCGAGTTACGTTATATGACTTTCTTATCTCCTGTCAAGTTATATGTATTAATTTATAATGTTACGTTTGTAAAAACTAGGTCGTTATATGTATTTAGTTAGGGGTGCCTCCATAGCCAGGTGGGAAGGAGCAGCAGTGCGTAGCACACGCTTCTTGATTAGACTGGGGTTTGAGCCCGTCACCACCAAATACGGAGGATGCGGAAAGGTCAGGGAATGACCACTGCATATTCCCGGAGCAATATGGCCTTAGTTGCTAATGCTCCTAAAAACCAAATAACAACAAGAACAAGTATTTACTTAAAAAAGTACAATTTAATTGACAATGAAATTTAATAAGTTAGTAAATTTTACTGATTAATTGATACTACTATACTCACTATCTAGTTTTATGTTAAACCTTATGCTATCTAGTTTGGGGTATACGTCGTATCATATAACAATGGCATCAAGTTACGAATAGTAAATCTACGGACACTAGGTATTAATTACTCTCAAAATTGCGCTATCTAAATTCAAAATAAACCACGAGCTTGACTAGGTCTATAAGCTATGTATATAAAATAATTTAATATGACAGTTAAGTCAATAGAATGGCTAATATAATTAAAAACTTAGCATTCTCAGGAGCTGCAAAACTTGCCCAACATGTGAATTAGATACCCTTACCAATACTAAGTAATAACCTGCAAAATCTCTATCTAAGTTCAAACTAAACTAAGTATCATTACTAGGAATATAAAGCACTTCTATAAAATAAATTAATATACCAATTTAAGTCAATAAAAAATAAAAAATCAATTATCAGCCTTAAAAATAAATAAAACTGGTAATATAGTAGCTATTGTATAATTTTGGAGCTCTGGAACTTTGTATAGTTAATTTAAAGAATCATGACTCTCTACCTAATAGTTTTATCTATTTTTATTTTATTGTATAAAATAATAATTAATGAAATACTAAATAAATAGCATACAGAAAAGTAAATGCCAAAAATTTTTAAATTTTTCAGCATCAAACGTTTTTTTTTTCTTTTTTTTTTTATGAAAACCCTAAACATGAGAGGTATTAGAACCTATATTACTTAGTACCATGCATGGGTTGAAAGTTGAAAAGGTGAAAGAAGATATTTGTTGACATTAGACTTGGAATTCTGTAGATTGTAATTTTGAAGGAAGGTTATTCCAGAAAATGGAAGTTGAATGAATAAATGAGGAAGAAGAAAAGTTGGTTCCCTGAGTTTGTAATTGGACAGTAAAAGGATGTTGACTGGTTGATTGGTTTGGAAGAAAGAGCTGGAATTATAGAAGCCAATTCAGAAGAAAAATTCCCATGGAGGTATCTATAGAAAAAGCATGCAGCAGAAACAGAACATTTATTAATTAACAGACATTAATTAACTTCACTGCCCTCTTTTGAGTAGAATCTAGAAGCCTGAGAGAAGTTTTGGGGGCACGGCCCCAGATGTGGGAACAATATTCCATGGTAAGGCAGAGTGAACAGCTGTTTGGAAGAAAAGTAACACCAAGAACAAAAGAGAAAACCTAATTTTTTTAGATGCCGAGGAAGTTTGTAATGTGCTTATGCCGAAAGAGATTAGAAGTCAGGGTAATACCCAATGGAGATATATGATCTTGCCTAGAGATCAGAATGTCATCAAAGATAAGCATAGGAGCAGAAAAATCTTTTTTTTTCTTTTTTTTTTTTTTTTGCGAGATATAAGACAGGTCTGAGTTTTAAAAGGATTGAAATCAACTAAGTTATCTTTACCCCACTAGAAAATTATATGGAGATTAGCATTTAAGGAATTGGTAGTGGATAGTTGAGAAGTTGAAGCTGTTTGTGCAAGGCAAGGTTTCTCAAACCGTCAAACAAGGAAGGTGGAATACAATGTGCTATCATTAGAAAAACTATGGATAGAATTTTTGGTCATTAGAAGAAGGTCATTAATATACAAGAGGAAAAGAGTGGGAGAAAGAACAGAACCTTGGGGAACACCAGCATTAGTGGAGAAGTTAGAAGCCAGAGAAAATTTGATACCCAATTACAAAAAAACAGTTGGCAAACCATAAGATGGAAGCTTATTTAGAAGTCTTTTATGCCAAGCACGATCAAAAGCCTAAATGCAACTGCTTGAGTTTCACCAAACTTTTCCATTGAATTTTTCGATAGATGGTAACATAAACCAGAATATCACTAGTGGATCGACACTGACAGAATCCATACTAGCGATCGTTGATCATATGGAAGGTTTCTAGATAGTTTGAGAGTTGGTGGTTAATTGATTACTCCATTACTTTAGAAAGAGTAGAAGTAAGTGCAATGGGATGATACTTGGATGGGAGGGATTTGTAACTAGTTAATACAATAGCACTTTACTACTCAGTTGAGAAAGTGTGCTGACAACCCATCTAGTTTCAAAAATTGTATTAGCACGTGCAGTTAGAACATCACATGCAGTGTTCTCTCGTGCACACCAAAAGAAATGCTGTCCAACTTAATAGCTTGGCGCATTATAGCCTTAGTTGCTAATGCGCCAATAAAATCCAAATCAAATCAAATCAAACTTAATAGCATTTGTTTTAGAATGCTGCATAGAAATATATTCCAGCATGTAAGATGCTGCATGTTTCACACATCATTTAGAAAGCTCATTTAGCATGGCCTTTAGAAACAAACTATGTAATTTCACATACCTTCTCATGTCCTTCTGATATTCAAAACTTTAAAATCTAAGTGACTATATAGAGGAAATTTACTCTATTTACTTTAGAAAGTAAATTTTATTTATATTTTATATTTTATATAAATGGAATCATGATTTTATTATATTCATGTGATAAGCTTTTGTTTCATATGATATGATAATATGTTCTATGTTGATATCAGTATTTGTAAAGAATAAGAAAAATTTCCCACAGTATGGTATGTAGAACACTTCTGTTTTTTTTTTTTTTTTTGCCTGGAGAGAAAGGAAGTGAATGAAATATTCAACAAGAATTTAAAATATGTAATTTGATAGAATATAACAGAGCTATGATGCTCAATAAGTTCTACATTGATATCAATATTTGTAGAAGTGAAAGTGTTCTACTTTTCATATTGAGGTAAATTTTTCTTATTCTTCTACAAATAGTTTCATATGATTAAATATTAAATTTGTCCATTTCACTTAACCTAAATATAACTGGGTCCAACTCACTTATATAAGTGATTTGGACCCACTTAAAATCAGACAAAGTATTACTGTTTAGATTCTACAATCTCTAAATTAAAATTTTGACTAATCATCTAGTTTTCATCAATGGAGAAAGGTGTTTCCTGTCCTCAGTTTAGCCTAAAAACTTCATCACTGTACTTCTGAAATGAACATAAAAAAAAAAAAAAAAAACTACACTGATTGTATCTGATTTGCATTTTGGTACATATGTATTTTGCAGGTTGTGTTGTGTCACCACACTACAACTGTTGTCAGCTTCAGGGGAGATCGAGCAATGTGAGTGCACAGGGTGCCAAAATTTAGGGGGTACAAAATGCCTCCCCCCCAATTAACTGATTTGTTGTAAATCTCAAGTCGCAATCTTCCAAAAGTCGCAATATGAAGTCAATCTTACATTCCGATTCAAGCAATTCGGAAAAGTTTGCATTTCAGTTATCGTGCATTCAAATGAATAAAAGTGCCACTCAACTCACGAGAAATGGGCCCCTCGGGACACTGGTGTTTCCCACGGGGCCTGTAGCCATGCAGGCCAATGGCTTTCAGTTAATTTTTCAGTTAATAGTAAAAATATAATGCATAAACTTAATAGGAAGTTGGAGAGGGCGCACAAAAAAATCTTGCACCGGGTGCTGATAGACCTGGGGCCGGTTCTGACTGTTGTGTTGTTAATATTATTATATATTTTAACTTCTTCCTAGTAAAATGGTGTATGCTTGTATAAGAAGTACACTGATGATGTCTTTGGATTAACAAAGGATAGGGAACAACTTTCCCTTTGAGAAAAAAGTAGTTTCTTATGCAAAATTTAAATTTATAAAATGTAAAATCTAAACAGTTAACACTTGATCCAATTTTAACATCATATTCAAAAATTTCAGCCCAGATATGACAAAAAAGGTTCAGGTTACACATAGTCTAAACCTAAAAATAAGCAAATAAACCCTGGCGCCTTTTAATTGAAACACCCTTTATATTATTATTATGAATATAAGTTTAACCTTTTTGGGGTTCAGCGTTGTTTCTGCTCTCTTCCTGTTTCAGTCCTGCACGAAAACCAAAAAAAAAAAAAAATGAATACTGAATATGAGCTCTTCAAACTATTTATTTTTGAGTTTACATTTTGAGTTTTTGAGTTTTACTGTTATATAAAAAGTGATTGATAAAACATTAAAAAAAAAAAACATTTCAGACATTTTAAATATTTATTATTTATATGATTTTAGTGTGTAGTATTTCTTGAAACATTCACCAGGATGCAATTCTACTTTACTGTAGCATGTCTCACAATACTAAAAACTGTTGTTTTCTTCCACTGCTTCTATTTTCTTCAATTATAGAAGTTTTTTCATTTAGTCCCATGTTAATAATCATCCAAAAAAAAGGAAAAAAATTGTATAATTAATTTATTGAAACTGAAACCCAGTCACACCATATTGAACAATCAGATATTCCAAAAACAGACCTCCTTATTACTTATTTTTATTGGCATAATTATTTGTTTTATTCAAAATTTCTTCAAAGAATCAGTAAAAAAAAAAAAAAAAAAAAACTGAAAATATGGAGGTTTGTTTTCAAAACAATCAAATGAAACATCATTTACCTTGCTTGGTCTCCAATCTTGCACACCAGCATTGGTTGACAGGTCGTCATCAATTTCTTCATCAGTGCTACAAGATATCGTTGGGATCTAATTTGTAAGGCCTTTTAATTGAAACACCCTTTATATTATTATTAATAAAAATAACATTCTCACTATTGGATAAAAGTAAATCAATTTCTTCATCAGAAAGGCCTTTTCGAGATGTTAATGTCACAAATAAACACTTGTTTCTGGCAAAGAGTAAATACACAGTGAACACTAAAAACAAAGAAGGAAAACTATGGCTACCAGCTGTTAACAATTGAATGTGAACATTCAGGTGTTAATATTTCAATTCACCATTCAATTTTTCTGTTTCTTACACATATACCTAGTTAATGGAGTAGAGTTACCCCATTTATAACCTTAAAAAATTGGCAAGAAATAATTCAGAATTTTTCACTTTTTTAGTGCCACTTTTATTTTCAATCTGTTATGAACACAAACTATGAAAAGTCTATTGTTTTATATTAAAAACATATTTTTAATTATTTTTTGAAAATAAAACACCTTGCATCACTTTAAGACATTTTTTTATCCCCTCTTATGTGGAAAATTTGATTATTATCTCCCTTATATTGGCTGACGGCTAAATGTAATTTGAAAAACTTGCACACTTCAAAAATTAGATGCCAGTCAGACTCTTTCATGATGCAAAGCCAGAAAGTATAAAGAGCACATGCCTCAATAATTGTACAAGAGATGCTGCTGAATTTAAATTCTTGTTTTCAGTATATACATATAATTATTGAGAACACAATTGACTTAGTCTTGCATTTTACTGTTTGAGTGATAATTAATAAATATTTCTGAAATTTTCAATGGTGAAATCAAAGCAAACACTTTCATTGAAAGGTATTGAGAGTTACAGCCAGTGGCGTAGGAACGCCTTGGCATTGGGGCAGGTGCCAAGGGCGCCACTGACAGGTCACACCAGTACAGTGCCAAGCTATTTCGACACCCGAGGCTAGCTGACGAAATGGCGCCCCTCGATGATGTCGAATGAAGACGACAGCACAAGGAGAGTGAAAATTAATTTTCACATGGTGATTCAAGCCTGCATGCATTCTTACATCTGAGTACATACTGCATAGTATCATAGTTCTATTTGATGTCCAGAATGTAACTTTGAAGGGATCAATCAGGCGATCGCTTTATCAGCGCATGCTCGAATGCACAGTAGTTCACAATTCGCACATTGTGTACAAACTCAATAAGTTATAAGTTATAGTGTTTTTGTGATTGCTATATAAACAGGTAATTGTGAATATTGCAATTTATAATTTAAATAAAACAATAAAGACCAAATTAATTTTAGATATGCCACCAAAGAAAAAAAGTGGAAAGACTGCATAAAGAGGAAATTAGAAAAAACATTCTGCTAGTTTACAAAACTGGCTTACAATAAGCCACTCCAAACCTGAAAGTGACAAAGAAAACGAACATGATTCGAATGAAGATGAAACAAGTGATGTTACCACTGAAATGGAAGTCCAAGAAAAAGCTCATACAGTTTAAGTTATTTTAAAAGAATTAGAAAGTGTGGACAATAACCAACAGTTGGCAGAAGAAAATGATGGCAGCAATAATATTAACATGGAACATGTCAGTCTGAATTTTAATGATCCAACCACATGGAACTTTAATACCCACAAAGATAGATCTCTTATGGTGCAACACGGTCCCAAACATATAGTCTTAAATACGTATCCTGTCACTAATGGCCGATGTTTCAATAATTCATGGAAATACAAAAATGAAGGTATTGAGAGAAAAAAAAAGAGGAAATAGTTATTTTATTGCAAATACAAAGATGCAATATATTGTTTTGTTTTCCGTGCCTCTTATTTGTATCTGGCACAAATAATGTTCCATTTTGCAGCTCAGATGGATTTAAGGATTGGAAACATTTAATCCAAACGTTCTTTTTCATGAGAATTCATTACAACACAAACAATTTCACAAAATGGAAATTATTAGAAAAGGGCCTTCAAAAAGGTGGACTAATTGACGACGCTGCACAAGCAGCACTAAGAAGCGAAATGGCGTCATATATTGAAATGTATATTGTTCTGTGCTGAAAATAATTTGGCATTTCGTGGACATGCTAGTAATATCGATACTGAAGAAAAAAATTGTGGCGTATTTTTAAACTTGATAAAATTTGTCAGCCAATTTATTGTTGGTATGAAAAATGCTCTGGAATCGCATATTAAACACCACACTAATTATTTATCTCTAGAAATTCAGAATAATTTTATATCTATATAATATTGGTGTGGATACACCATAGATAGCTCAAAAAAACTAAGATAGTAGCGTGGAAGGCATCATTTCCTCTGTATCTCATATTGTGCTCGATGATAGGCCAATAGCTTTGAAACGGTGCCGTTTCACTTCCACGAAACAACAGATGACCGCTTGTTGGGATAAAGGAAAAACACTCTCTTCTAAATCTCTAACAGGGTACTTACAATAGAAGGTTGACCAGAGCCTAATGTCCGAATGTTTAATACACCTTGGTCTGTCCACTGGCTATGGATACACAGAAAGTAGTTGATCAGCTCGACTTCTCGGTATGTGGGACAGGTAGACGGATAGGTTTTATGGGTCCCACTGAGTTGCAGATGGTAATCTCTTTATCTTTTAATTCGAGTGTAACAACAGCACTATTGCTTGCTTGAAGGCCATGGGTGCGAACGATGTGTACCCAGTTAAGTCTCGTAATGCAGTCGTTATATGGAAAATTTTCGTTTCCATAAAACGAAGAAATTAAAAAATTCTAAAAAAATTCGGTAAAAAAAAAATTCGGTAAACAATAAAATTCTATTTAGTGAATTCTAAAAAAAATTCGGTAAAAATAAAACATTTATCTCTAAATAGAAAAATTCACTATAAAGAAGTTTGTTAAATAGAGGTCCCACTGTACTTATTATTTATCATGATTTTTACCAATTATCGAAAAAAAGGCACGTAGCCATGAATTTGCCAAGGGCACCGAAAACCTAGCTATGCCTCTGGTTACAGCTGTGTGGATTGAATAGACAAAGAGCACAAAATCACTGACCTCATTCAGGGACCTCAAAGACTTTGCATGCTTGACTTTGGATTAATTGATCTACAGGCCTGGGAAAAATGATTCTTTCTCCTTGTTAGTATCCTGGCAACAGTTGTGCTCTAACTGTTGGTTGGACTGTGGTCATCTGACAGGGATGGGAACAGTGCTCTGTCCTGCTGTGAGAAGTTGCCTGTCTCACTGGTCTCTGCTAAAACCCAATTTGGCACTGACTAATCCATTCTAGGAGCTGCTTCTGTCTATTCCATATGATGTCTGTGGAATAGACTGTGGAATCTTATGGTGTGTATGGAGGTTTGGAAGCTGGGAGGTAGAGAAAGGAATTGTCACTTTCCACTTGTTTCTGTTGAAGTTATAGTGACCCCAAATGTGAAAAGTATCGAGAAGATGGAGACTAGTTTTTAACATTGGACTTAAATTTCTGTAGATTGTAATTTTCAAGGAGATTTTTTCAAAGGACAGAAGTAGAAAAAGATAACTAAGAAAGAAGAAAAATGTGTTCAGTGAGTTTGGAGTTAAACTGTGAATGAATATTGATCAGTTGAGATATGTGTTTAGACTGGTTGCGAAAAAAAGAGGTGGAATGGTACAGAAATATCTGTAGAAAAGGTATGCAGCAGAAACTGAATGTCTGCGTGATACGAATGGAGCGAGTTTTTGAGAAATTACTAATTAGGCAACTGTCATCATTTAGATAGAGTCTAGAAATTTGGGGGATTGTTTTACATCTTTAATACCCAGCAGTATGAGGGTGAAAATAGCAATCGGACAGAGGCTCCATTGAAGAATAAACCATTACTAAATAATGAGCTAGGGTACCTAAACAATTGATATTGACCTTGTACTTTGAAGGCTTGTTGGTGAGGAAACAATCAGGAGTGTGAGGTTTGCGATTAGATCGTATTCTCATAGGTAAATGTGTGAGGGCATTAGTAATACCAAAAGTCTCAATATATTTATGTCATCTAGGTCGAAATAGACATAGGTCGAAAGGTCATATAGCTAGAAAATTGAAGCCAGCTAAGGTTTTGAACATTAAAATCTCCTGTGTATAATCCCTGTTTGCAAGTCCTAAAAAACTGCACCTAGTGTACTGAAGGTGACTGTCCAGTTTTGACCAACATAAGCAAGGGTCAAGGTATGGTGTCCACACCACACACAGAGGGATGCTATCCCTCTGTTACCTGGCGATACTAGGTGGTAAGTGATGCTCATTGACCGATATAATACCACAACTTTGCTTATTAGAGGCTTGAAGTGGTGAAACCTATGTTTAGTTCCCCAGAGCAAAGCCCTTGCAATCCCATCTCTTCCACTGGGCAGTATGATTGATGTCTTTTGAGGTTATGATAGATGTTATCCAATATTCCTTACTTACATTTCGAGGGTACAGCTCTAAAATGTTCACAGACTGGCCACTATATGTTCCACTGGACTGAACCTATTGATAACTCTCTAGGAGGCATCTGGATCTGCTAGTATATAATATAGCTGCTTCTGCTCTGTCAGGTAGTGACTAGAGGGAGTCCAAGTAGTGTATGCAGGGGGGGAGCATTGTTCAGGCCATGTTATATCAAGAAGCTGGGTATATTGTTGCTGTTTGTATTCATATCTAAAAATTTCATTACTTTATACATATCTCCCATCTACATTTACTTTACCAATGAATACATCATGAATAGGTCAAACTAAGAAAAAAACTTATCTGCAAAAAGATTTAAACTTCCTAAAAACTTCCTCATCCATTTCACAAATATAAGTGGTCTCATTTCCAATTGCAAAGATGTCCATTTCCACTTACAGTCTGCCTAGCCCCACTCACTTTTTCTGACAGAATCCCAATTATCAGTTATTTTAATAATCTGACAGAATCCCAATTATCAGTTGTCCTAATTATTTGCGGTGCCTCCATAGCCAGGTGGACAGGAGCAGCAGTGTGTAGCACACGCTTCTTGATTAGACCGGGGTTCGAGCCCATGAGCCACCAAATACGGAGGATGCGGAAAGGTCAGGGAATGACCACCACATATACCCTGAGCAATATGGCCTTAGTTGCTAATGCTCCTAAAAACCAAATAACAACAACAACATAATAGTTTGCTGTACAATACCTTTTGCTTCAAAGGTAGTACTTCTCTGATATTCCCTGTTTGAGACTTAGCACTTTGCAGTCTCCTCTTTTCTGTCTTCTCTGGTTTAAAATCTCTCTGCTCCATTCTGTCAAATTCATCTTTTGCCTTTTTGTCAATTTCCTGGCTCTAATTACTTGGAACTCTTTGACTTCCTTTCTTTGAAACTTGACTTTCTCCACTCCAACTTTCCTAACAGTGAGGTAATTTTCCTTGGTGATTTTAATGTTCATAACTCCAGTTTTCTAATCACATGAACCCAGTTGGCTGAAATGCTGAGGCTTTTGTGATTACTAATAACCTTGCACAGATTGTTCATTTACCTACTAGAATAATTGGCAATCCTAACCACGCACGCCCAACACTCGTTCTTTTTCTCACAAGCAATTCTTCAAATTACACAGTTGAAGTGAGTGGTTCTCTAGGCACCTCAGATCACAATTTGGTGATGGTCTCTTCTCCAATGGAACCTTTTTCTCATGGCCATTCTCAGCCTCAAGTTGTTTGGCATTACAAGAATGCAGAATGGAACTGAATGGAGTGTACTAGGAATGGTAAATCACCTCCTACCATTCCCAGTGCACCTCACTCAATGCCTCTTGTGGTCTTCTATCAAAAAAAAAGGATATCAGAAGAATTTAGAGCAGTCTTGATGCCAAGAAAGCTCCATGTGCTGACGGTATTTCTCCACTTGTTCTCAAAACTTGTGTTCCTGAGCTTACTCGTTCCATGTCACTTTTTTACTCTTGTATTTCACGAATGTTTTTCCATCTACTTGGAAATTTTCTCATATCCAGCCAGTTCCTGAAAAGGGTGACAAATCCTTCCAGTCCGATTATTGTCCCATTGCACTTCTAATCTTTCCAAAGTAATGGAGAAATCCATTAACTGGCAACTCCTAAAGTACTTTAAATTTGACCAATGATTGCCAATGGTATGGATTCTGTCAGTGTTGATCTTTTTTTGATATATTGTTTTATGTTGCCCATCTCCGACAGTGAGGCCGACAGTTTGGGGGAATTCAAAGGTCATCTGGATAGTACCTTCGGGTAAGGGAAGCGCATAGGATGATAGGTTTAATTTCCTTTTTTTATTATTAATTATTATTATTTTTTTTGTTTTTATCATTGTTTTGTTCTGATATATATATATTTTTTTGGCTGGTGCAGCATAAGCCATAGGCTTTCTTGCACCATGCGGCCATTACTAATACTAATACTATCTCGAGCACAAATTCAGTGGAAAAGTTTGGAGAAACTCAAGCAGTTTCTCTTGACATTTCTAAGGCTTTTGATCATGTCTTGTAAATAAGCTTCCATCTTATGGATTGCTGACTGTTTTTTACAATTAGGTATCCAGTTTTCTCTCTGTCCACTCCCTGCAGGTGATGGTACTCTGTATTCTAGCCTCTCCCTAATGCTGGTGTTCCCAAAGGTTCGGTTTTTTTCTCCCACTCTTTTCCTCTTATATTAGTAACCTTCTTCCACTAACTGGAAATCCTATCCGTAGTTTTGCTGATGATAGCACATTACATCTCATTTTCCAATTTGAGAAATCTTGCCTTGTACAAACAGCTTCAACTTTTCAAATATCCACCACCGATTCCTAAATGCTGATCTCCAGGTAATTCTCCATTGGGGCAAAGTTAACTTTGTTAATTTCAATCCTAAAACTCAGTCCAGTCTTATATCTCACACAAAGGAGTCTACTGCTCCTATGCTTATCTTTGATGACACTCAAGATTTTTAGACAAGATCACATATCTCTCATAGGCTCTGAGGTGCCCCCATAGCCAGGTGAGCAGGAGCAGCAGTGCGTAGCACACGCTTCTTGATTAGACCGGGGTTCGAGCCCATGACCACCAAATACGGAGGATGTGGAAAGGTCAGGAAATGACCACTGCATATCCCAGAGCAATGTGGCCTTAGTTGCTAATGCTCCTAAAAACCAAATAACAACAACATTAGGCTCTGATTTCTGATCTCTCTTGGTATAAGCACATTACAAATATTGCCTTCTGCTGCATCTAAGAAACTGGGTTTTTTCTTTCACTCACAGTGTTACTTTCTTCCCAATAGCTACTCGCTCTATACAAATTTCAAATCCACCCTAATATGGAATATTGTTCTCACATCTAGGGTAATGCCCCTATAACTTCTTTCAGGCTCCTAGACTTCATTTGAAAGAGGGCTGTTAGGTTAATTAATGACCCACCTCTTACAAAGTGTCTCCACTGTCTCATAGATGTTCTATTGCTGCTGCATGCCTTTTCTTATATGTAGATACTTCCTTGGGCACTGTTCTTCTTAATTGGCTTCTATAATTTTCCCTCTCTCTTTTAAACCAGTCTGAATGCATGCTGCAACCAATCAACATCCATTTACTGTTCAACTTCAAACAGAACCAGCTTTTCTTCTTCCTTATTTATCCCTTCAACTTCCCTTTTCTGGTACAACCTTTCTTCACATGAATTTCCTGAAAAGTACAATCCACAGAAATTCAAGTCTAATGCCAACAAGTATCTTCTTCTGGCTTGTCAATCTTCAACTTATGCAAGGCACAAGGTGCTACACGATCTAATACTTTTTGTGTATGGAGTTTTCATTAAAAAAGGCAAATTAGATTGGATAAAGTTAAAATAATTATTTGTAGAATTGAGAGAATGATGGAGGTAACAACAGTGGTAGTATCATTTTGGAGTAATCCCTCCCAAGAGCCTGAGTATATTGGAACAAATATCATGTGTTTTATGGTATTAATTCAGTGGCCATCAATCACATATATCATCATTGTTATGTGCTCCTCTGAAGAGATTTAGCCCCAAACAATGAATCAATCTAACATAATGGAGCAACAAGATGATCAGGAAATGTGCTACAAATAATATCACAGTGGACCTATGCATAAAAAAAATACATCTCCCAAAAACTTCCTAAATAATTCCACAAATATAAGTGGTTAAGTTTTTGGGAGATTTATTTCTTTTTGAAGATAAGTTCGTCCATTAGTATGTATGTGTGTAGATATGATGTACACAAAACAAGATATACCGAAATCATTAACATATTGTAGTCTTTGTAATTCCTTCCCACTTACATACTACTTGGATTTTCTTCCAGTCGAAACAGCAAAATCCAGCTTATCTGGATACTTCCTAAAATGTTACTTAGGCCAGTGTACTATCTATCACCTGGCCTGCCAAAACTGTTTTAGATCTACTCTTGAAATATAAGAAATATTGGATCTCACCATGATGTCTGTCATAATCTCAAAAGACATGACAGAAGTTACTAGACTTTACTTAATAAAGACTTCAAGACTCCATTAAGCAGAGTGATGGTATTGCACTATGTGATGAGAGTTGTATAACAGTATTGTCTGCTGTTACTAAAGTCAGCCATTCCTTTGTGTAGCTTTCATGCCATAACTCAATCCCTCTTGAGTAGTCACCTTTTGGAATACTAAACATAGTATTTTCACATACCCGGCATTATAAGTCTTGCCAGTATGAAGGTTCAAGTGGAGGATTTGGTTCACCTGGAACTCTTGAGTTGGTCTGGGATTGTTCTGAATGGCCCATACTTCTGTAAATTCTCATCTCCTTAGAATGTGGCCCATTCCAGTGATATTGGAAAGTGGGCAATGAAAAAGGCAGCATCCCCTGAATATTGCCACATCGGGTATAATTAGCATGCATGCTTATATGGATCATATTTTCTGCATAAGTGAACATGCCAATTTCACTGTTGTATGTAGTGTTCCCTAACCTAGACAGTCTGCCTGGGTCAACAGCATTTGTGCTTGTAGTGGGTTGGGGACGGGGAGTTCAGAATTTGCTTTATTTTTCTGTAAGGATATGAACACATAGAAGGCAGGTTGCCAGCTTTCCAGTAATCAGCTGCAATATACAGCATAAATGACTCATAAGTTAATGGGAGCACATAGTAAAAGTGTGTCAGAACTGATCAGGTGCCAATTGTATTAACCTGCTTGCTTACTGGAATGAAATTTTACACTCCATGGCTGTCAGCACTGGTCATTAAATTTTAGCCATGGATATTGAGACCAAGTTTTTTATACCTTACCAGATTGATAGATTAGCTCTTCCCTTAACAAACTTATGTTGTAAATCTCTTATAGCATTACTATCAAAGTGACTCCTGCACTGCATCCTATATTCCATAATATTTTCCTGACTTACTATTGACTTACAGGTCTGCAGTTGACCAATATATTCAGCGATCAACTACAGATCGATAGATGATCACTGGATCACTCTTAGAACCATCTTGTGTATGGCTGGGGACTTTGAAATTAAATTGTTGCATGCTATATCTCTGCCTTTGCCACATTTTTGGTGATGATTAAATGTAATTGTCATATGTGCTGCCTTTGGCCTGTCATAGATTGCTAATCTCTAGCACTAAGCATAGAGACATAAGATATTTGTTACAAAAGTAGGGATAAAAAAAATTTGTATAATTTGCGTAGTCATTACTGAAGTGTTCAAAGGACAGTTCAGAATTTTGAATATACAGTAAAACCTCTTGAATTCAGACCACCTTTTTTTTTTATGTTTGGTTTTTATTTATTCACAATGGAAATTTATGTAAACAAGAAGTAAAAGCTTTTGTAAGAAAAAGCATGCAAGTAAGAGTAAAATCTTATTTCAGTCAGGTCACCTTGCAGATGCCTAGTTTCCAGATGGTGCAATTTACAGAACTCAAGTCTTTCACATTTATAGTACCCTTTTGTTTCTCTTCTCTGCACCTGTTCTAGCATATCTGCATCCTTCTTGAAGCGAGGCTCCCAGATCTCCATGAAGTACTCGAGGCTTGGCCTAACCATTGCTTTATACGGTGATATCGCTTCTCTGTTCCTGCTAGCAAAATTCCTATATATTCCTATATACTGATAGATATCGCTTCTCTGTTCCTGCTAGCAAAATTCCTATATATTCCTATATACTGATAGAATCCCATTTATGAAGGATATAAATCTGCTGGAAGGAGTGCAATTGTTGGAGGAACAAAAGGATAGATAGACTTAGCAAGAAAGATAGTTTGTGGATGGAAGCATCTGGAAACTAGGCATCTATGCGGTTCCCGAATTAAGGTGTATAAGGCTTTCAAAAGGTAAAGTGAATGTTGATTGCATCTTTGCTCTTTCTCAGATAATACACACAAACATACAGAGGGACATAAATTTAAGTTTTGCTATGTATGTTACATTTCAGGTGCATTTGCCTTTTTTTATTTTCTTGAATTAAGTGAGTTTCTTTTTCTGTGATTAACAGAAATGAAAAGTAAATATGGTTATAAGTCTCTTCTTCTCATAACATGACTGCTAAATGCAATTTTTCATGAGTCTTGCATAATGATACACATGAAGCACGCACGCACGCACATGCACGCACGCACGCGCGCGCACACACACACACGCACGCACACACACACAGTCTGAAGCTAACAATAAATACTGCATTAAAACCATATTTAATCTATGAATTTCTTTTTTTCCATATAGACTGTAATGAAAAATAATAATAATAATTGCTAGCTTTCTCTTTGTTTAATTTTAATGAAATTTGGGATGGCTCAACAAATATTTCTAAAAGAAGCAAATATAAAATTTAATAGAAATCTATTCATTAGGAGTCAAATTGTTGCAAGTGGGTGAACAGACATGGTGAAGACATTAGACACTTATGTACATATTTGTGAAGATACCTAAAATTGATGGTTGCAGAAATTCACTCTCAGCCAGAGAGTAATTTTTGGAATAAATTTAATTGAGGATTGTGAAAATTATTAGAAGTTTTTATTTTTTAATGGCTGATACTGTGTAGGCTTTGCTTCCTTGCATCATTTTGTCAGTACTAATTCTTTTTCTCTTGTTATGCATATTTTAAGCAGTATTTTTTTAAAACCTTTTTTAATTTTATTTTTTCAAAATAACATTTTAGGTGAGAAATATGCATAAATCTACAAAGCCTTGCATCACTAGTATATACTCAAAACTGAACAGAAAATTCCTCTTCTTATACAAGAATGGATCAACTTCAACAGAGTAACCTTGGAATGGCTATTTTTCTCAAATTCAAGTTCAGAGTTTAGTTTACAATCAGCTCCAGTTCAGATAACATTGTTATTTTGATAAAATTTATTTACTTATTGTTTCACTCATTCATCATTCATGTGTGACAGTTGAAAGGGAAGGGGGGAGTCAGCATAAAATTGATTGATCTTAATAAGATAATCATATAAGATTGGTTTACCTGTTAACATGGAAGAAAAATATTTTGAATTTAATAGGTTTTCAAAGGAGAGAAAAGAAAATAGGAAAAAATCTGCAATATTGTTATGACAACTTACACCTTTACATGTGTGGAGCTAGCTAATGAGTAAGTTATTTGAATGTTATTAAGTATTGTTTCTGTAAAAACAGGAATAAATTAAATTATACCATGAAATAATATTCAATAAATGTTTTTAATTTATAGGTAAGGAATGAATTTTATAAAGATACTCATGGAGCTCTCCTAGTTTATGACGTCAGTGACAAAAATAGTTTTGAAGCTCTAAATACTTGGTTGAAAGAATTAACAGAAGAACTATATAGGCACACAAGCATAGACAACGTAGTGAGTTTTGTCTGTGGTAATAAGGTAAGAATGAACATATTTTGTTAACTATTGGGTATTTATGATTTTTCCAACTGTAAACAGCCAAACTAGCCTGAAAATTAACATTTTATACATTATGGAGCAATGTTTTCTTTATGTGGCTAGAGCTTTACATGAAATGTAAAACTCTGGTCACATGTTTGTCTGATTATAAAATGAAATAAATTTCCTGGTGAGTTACATAAATTCATGCTTGTTATCCCATTGTGTTTATGTGGCTACAGTACTGTGGGTCTTGTTTTTATCTGAGTGAATCTTTTGTATATTTTCAAAAAACTTCTGAATTAAATATCCAATCAGTCAAAAAGTTTTGACTGACTATAAATTTTATTCTTCACCACTAGTGGATGATGCAAATAGATTGTGTTACAGTCTACAGACTACAAAATGACCATTAAGTGCCAAGTGTGCTGTTTTTGTAACTGAGAAGTGCTTATTAATTACATATCATAAAAGGAACACCTAATCACACCAAATCTCTGGTTATTCAAAACACTGTAGATTTAATTTGATTAGTAATCAAGTGACAGTTTATGTCACTCAATTACTTATTCAATTTTGGATAAAGAGATTTACTTGTATATATCTGTACACTAGAAATTACTAACAATCTTCATCCCTAAAACCCTTATAGTTTTGTTTATTTCACTTGCTCATTTTACTGCCACAATAGTATGTGTGCACTCTTCAGGGCCATCTAAGCCATTCCATCTTTCTTTAAAATCTAGCAACTGTCATGTTTCCATAAATCCCATGAATTTCTCACCCGCTGCACATTTGGTCTCTTCATTCATACTGTTGGTGTAAAATTGTGATTTGTACTGTCTCCATCCAGTTGGTCCACTCCTCCCACATGAATGCTTTATAGAGGTTGTTAATTGGGATGTCCAGTGCCTGCTGGCTAAGATACCCTGGAATTAGTAGTAATAGTAGTAGCAGCAAATGATGCAAGAAAGCAAGCTTATATAGTATCAGCCAAAAAAAAACCCCACACACACACACACACACTTCCTTACCCTCCAAGAATTTGTCTAGTTCTTTCTTGAATTTATTCAAACCATCCACTTTCACAACAGATGGAAGCCTATTCCAACAATCAACCACTTGCTTGCTGAAGGCAAACTTCTTCACATCTATCTTACAACCATCCTTCCTCAACTTAAATTTATGCCCCCTCATGTGTGTAGTCTCAGCAGGAGGAAGAATGCCATTCACATTCAGCGTACACAATCCATTTAAGGCCTTAAACACCTCAGTCAGATCACCATGCATGTGTCTAGTGTTCAGATGCTGCAGTTTGCAGAACTGAAGCTTTTCTAGGTAAGAGGACCCTTTTGTTCCCTTCACCAATGTGGTTGCCCTTCTCTGCACCCATTCCAGCAGATCTACTTCCTTCCTAAAATGAGGCCTCCAGACCTGTATGCAGTACTCGATGTGGCCTGACCATTGCCTTATACAAAGGGATAATCACCTACTTATCCCTGCTAGCAAAGTTCCTGTATATCATTGACAAAACCCCATGAGCTGTCCTGGCAGCATGTCTGCACTGCTCAGAGAATTTCATATCTGACAGTGCAATTACCCCCATCTCTTTTTCATTTCCTACTACCCTGAGTGTAGTTACACACAGTTGATAAGTTACTCTTAGATTACTGCTACCCATATGTATTACCTTGAATTTGTCAATATTAAACTTCAACTGCCATTTATCAGCCCATCAACCTAATTTTTCTAAATGTGTTGCAGCAGCATACTGTCATTACTGTCATTAATCACCCTGCCAACCTTTGTATCATCTGAAAACTTTGACATTAAGCCTGATATATCTTCATCAATATCATTGATAAATACAGAAAACAATGATGGACTCAGCACTCTGAACCCTGGGGAACTCCACTGATAACATTAATCCACGAAGAGTAGTGCCTTGATAACTACTGTCTGTCTTCTTCCACTTAACCATCCCTTTATCCATAGCAGTAGCTTGCCCTTAATGTCACATTAATCCAGTTTATATAGCAGTCTTTTATGTGCAACAGTATCAAAAGCCTTCCTGAAATCCAAGTATAAGATATCAAATATGTTTTGCATCCAGGTCCTTGGTCTCTGTATCATAGTAACCTATCAGATTGGTTAGACTAGACTGTCCCTTAACAAATCCATGCCATGACTGCAGTATGATTGCATTCCTGTGCAGATTGTCCTGCATTACTTTTTAAATTAGTTATGCCGTTATTTTAATCTGACAGGTCTGTAATTACTCATGTTATCTATTGATCCCCCTTTATGAATTGGGAATACAATAGTACATCTCCAGCTCATAGGGACCTCTCCTGAATCTAAGGATGCTCTTATAATTATGGCTAAGGGTTTGCTCACCTCCTTATCTGCCTCCCTTAATATGATTGGATAGATCCCATTCACCCCAAGTGCCATTTTTACGTTCAGCTTCAACAATTTCTCTTCCATTTTCCTTGCAGTTGTCACAGTCATTTAGCTCCCCTTCAGAGTTTGATAAACTTCTGACATTCCCTCCCTTAAAGAATTCCTCACGTGTGAATGCAGATGCAGAATATCTGTTCAAGTTGTCAGCAACATGAGCAGGGTCATCAGTGGTTAACCCATTGACATCAAGTAGCCCAAGGTGATTCAACCCCTTCCTTCTGCTGTGAATATAAGCATAGACATCTTTGCTACTTTTCTGGACATTCTTTGCTGGAGACTTCTTATAATCTGCCTTAGCTTGCCTAACCTCCTTTGTGACTCGATTACAGGTTAATTTATATATACCATAGGTTTCTGTATCACCTGATAATTTATATGCATCCCAGCCACATGTATCAATAGTTAATCTGTTCATCTGCTATTAATTTTTTTAACTAAAAAATTAATAACAAATACTGAATGTCAGTTAACTAGGTGGTTAACTGACATTCAGCCATGACATTATTACCACAAAAGCCAAAATTTTACAGCGTATTATGCTTTGTACCGTGCCAACAAGGCTCAGTTTTTCTTCAACAGTAGGAACTTTGCACTGACATTGGCCTGTCACAGTGTAAATGTGAGGTCATGTTATGATGTCATAGAATGGAATATTTGAAGAGTACCACTTGGCGCATGAAGCACTTGCTTATGCAAATAGAGTAGTTCCAATATAGACTGAAATAAATTTATTGTGAGTACAGTAAATTAGTGTGAACAGAAATTTTTTTATAATTATTTCGATTATTAGGTTTTATTATTCATATTCAGACACTTCGATACAAGTTCACATAATACAATTTCAAATCAAAAGTGGAAGAATGTGATAAATCTCTTGAGGAAAGAACGAAGACAGCATTGGCTATGTAAAAGTCCAAATACCCATAATATGGTGGATTTATACACTGTAATTTTATTATAGGTTGCACTCTAGTTTATAGTTTGTTTTCCTCACTTCATGCTTCAGTGGATATTTACAGCCTAATTTTAGCCTTGTTGCTTTTCTTAATTTACACATTTTCTAAGTAAATCAGCAGCTTTTAAATTTAATCAGATTTTTACAACTGTTTTACAAAATAAGCACATCTTGCTGAAATTCTTGATGGTCTGTTTCCCACACAAAACTTACACATTAATAGAGCAATGGCTGAATTATGGTTGTATGTATGAATAGGAATTTTTAAGTTTCAATAATGAATTTGTTATATACAAAATAAGCAATATAAGTTGTATTTCTTGCCTGGTTATATTATGCAGTTTGCAACTTTGAATATATATCAGGTGTCTAAAATATTCAAAGTACAATTTTATAATTTGTCAAAAACGAAATGATGCCCCTTTTTATAAATCTTGCACATTAAGATGAACAAGACCTTATGATAAATATATATTATGTATAACTGGGACAAAATACTGTATTCAAACATTATAGAATTCTAGTTCTGCCTTTCTTTTGGGGGAGGGGGGAAATCCTTTCTAATACTCGGAATTCTAGACATCAGATTTGTCTGCTGTGAATGGTCATAACCTCTAACGTTTGTTGCATAAAAATATCACAGCTGTCAACATTTTTGATAGAGGTTTTTATTGTTTTAGGTGTTATATCAACTTCCTTTGTTTTTTTCTTCTTTTAATTGGAATTATGTGGAGGAAGTCATCTTGAAATTACCATATTAGCCAACTAAAAGAAACATTTTTTGATATTTTAGGGAAAAAAAAAAAGAAAAGCTCTGCTTGTTTAACCATCTATTAAGATGGAAAACTGCAAGTTTCAAGCTAATTGTTAATCCAACCTTTTAAATATTCTTGCATTGTAATAATATCTGTAAGGATGTCATAAACAGTTGAATTCATAAATGGAATTTTATTTACACCGAAACTTTATTTCGTATTGAAATATAATTTTTTTTCCTTAATAGTGTGACAAAAGGAGGGTAGTAGATGAAACTGATGGTAAATTATGGGCAGCACTTCATGGCTTTTCATATTATGAAACATCAGCTATGACAGGAGAGGGAATAATTGACATGTTTCAGGTTAGTAAAGTGAAGATATGTATATATTAAAAAAAAAAAGTATTTCAATATTTTTATTTTGATAAAAATTAAAATCTGTGAACTTTGATGTTATTCCTATTTAAGGCAAATTGCCAATAATAAAATCTTTCAGTGCAACCAAAATAAAAGTAATTCTTAAAGATAAAGATTAGCCAACTGCAGTTGGCTGATCTTAGGCAGAAAGAGCGAGCAGAGTTTCCCTGAGAGTCATTCTGGGTTTTTTCAGTCTGCACAATATGAAATTGGCCCATGAATGCAGTAGTATAGGAATGCCTTGGCAATGGGGCAGGCGCCGAGGGCACCGCTATCAGAAGAGTGCCACTGACAGGCCACATCAGTTCCGTGCCAAGCTATTTCAACACCCGAGGCTAGCTAACGAAATGATGCCCCAAGATGATGTCAAATCAGGATCAGAGCAGAGGGTGGGGTGAAAAATAAATTTTCAAGGAGCGATTCAAGCTTGCATGCCTCCTTAAATCTGAGTACGTACTGCATTGCAGTGTAGCTCTATTTGCTGTCCAAAGCATACATTTGAGGGGACCAGTTTCGTTATTTCTTAGATCATCTAAGGAATAACGAAATTTGTTTTTACTGGAATTGAGGAAACTTGCAAAAAAAAAAAAGGAAAAGAGAAAAGTGAAATGGGAAAAAAAAAGCCAGGTGTGCATGCTGAAGATGAATTGTCGAACTTCGATAGAATAAAAATTTCTTCTTTTTCAATAATTGATTGCATTATAATGCAGTTAGATGAAAGATTTGAATCTCTAAAAAAGATAATAGAAGACTAATTTTTTGACTGGCAAAGTGTCCCATTCAATGACAAGTGAAGATTTAGAAACTAAAGCTATTTTATTGTTAGAAAAATGCCCTAAAATTAATCAAGACCAATTTAAAATTAAAATCAAATGCTTTAAACACCAACTAATTGAAATATTAGAAAACAAAAATTCTCACACAATATGTCACTCAGATATTTTAAATGTATTGGGTAAATGGGAGTTACAGAAACATTTCTTACAATGCCAACAACAGTAGCCACTGCCGGAAGGTGTTTTAGCAAGTTAAAACTTGTTAAGAATTATTTGAGACTGACATCAGGGCAAGAACACACATCATACCTATGTCTCCTTTCAATTGAACATGTACTTGCTAGCAAAATAGACTTCGATGGAATCATCACAAATTTTGCTAACACTAAAACAAGAAAATTTAAGCTTTGATATAATTTAATAATTTTACGTTCCTATATAATAACTGTATGTACCTATCCATATAAATCTGATTTTATATATTAATATTGTTCCTCTAGCAGTGTTTCTTCTGTATTTTTTTTATTTTGTTATTAAATAAGAGAAATTTGTTTGTTTTACATTATATATGTATACACATAACCAATGATATTATTTATGCTTCAACTCAATAAAACAATGATAAAAATATTGGATTTCCATATAACTACATTGATTGTTCACAAAAATTCATTAATTAAACAGAAATTTTGATATAAAGAAATATGACGACCTTTTCACACGATTAAAAATAATTGTTAAAAAGATAAAATAAATAAATAAATTTTCTAACATTTTAAAACAATTTATTAATATATCGATAAGCGATTTTTTTCATACAGAAACAACTGTTTTAATAGTACATGATGCGCACAATATTACCACACTTAAGAATTATTATTTTGCAAAATATTTGGCAGCTATCTTTTGTTGTACACTGGATTTTAATGTACATCGATCATTAAAAAATGTCCATATTTGTTTTAACACTAAAATATGTATATGTTCACGAACATTTTCTTCATACTGAAGGCTTCAACGAAATTTCAGAAATTGCCAACATTTCATGTTTAGAAGGTCTAATATCTTCGTTGCCCTTATTTTCTTTTTCTTGTCATCGATATTGTACCTAGTTCTTTAAACTAGTCCTTAAATTTTAATTTTTTTTTGAAAGTGTCCAAAACGTCAGAGTCACTCAAATATTCAACTACTGTGACTGTAAACAGAAATAGGGAAATTCTCTTCCACAAAACAACAGATAACCAGTTGTTGGGTTAAAGGAAACCACTCTTTCCTAAATCTCTGACAGGGTGCTTACAGTAGAAGGTTGACCAAAGCCTAATATTGAATACATCTTGCTCTGCTCACTGGCTAAGGATACACAGATAGTTGACTAGCTCGACTTCTTGGTATGTGGAATAGGTAGTTGGTAGGATAGGTTTTAAGGGTACCACTGAGTTTAAGATGGTAATCTCTTTAGCTCTTAATTTGTGCTAAGCAACAGTACTATTTCCTAAATTAGGATTTCCCAAACTTTTTCAAGTGTGGACCAGTGTTTGTAGATTTTTTTTTTTTCATGGCCCACCTATAGCTATAAATTAATGTATTTTCAATAATTATACACGTAGGTTCAGGAAATAATGACACTACTATTAGGGCATTTAACATATCAGTAATAATGCAATTAGGTGTTCATTAACATCAGTAAATATAAATAAAAGATAGGTAATTAATTCTTTGTTTATTATCAAAAGTTTACATAAAATTGTATTTTTGAGTCTGTTTTTTGGAAAATATTTAATAAGTAGGGTGATGCTGTTTTTCATCACATAGTAATTTTGAATCAGGGGGAAAAGATGTCTACTTGATTCTCAAATCTGGCTCGACATCCAATCTGTTCCGGCATTTCGTTTTTTTAAAAAAAATTAATGTTGAGAATCTGGTTTCACATTTGTAGGTTGTTACAAATGGTATAAGAAATTTCAGTGCTTTTTCTGATAAATGCTTATATTCTTCACAGCAACTTAGCCAAAAATTTATCAATGAAACCTGATTGAAGCAGTTTTTTAATGCTGTGTCACATGACAATTCAATAACAGAATCAATAATCAAAATTCTTCCACATTAAAAGTAAATGTGTTTTGAATCCACATTTTACTGCTGTCAATTGGAGGAAAATATTCTTGAAAGTTTGATTTCACATAAGTAGGATACCTTCATATAAGTCAAATAAGTAGGGTGGGTGTGTGTTATGGGTGTTTAATGGCGCATTTGAGGTGCACTACACCTACGCGCTGGCTGTAGTGCACCTCAAATAAGTAGGGCACATTAATTAACCAATTAAAATCATTAAACCTGTCTTTAAATTCGAATATGGCATCCTTTGCTGATGGAGGATATTGCTCCAAAAACAATAAGTACTCATTCTTCATTTCGATTAGTCAATTCAATACATTCCCTCTTGATAACCATTGAATTTCACTGTGTAATAGAAAATGTTAGCATTAGCATTAGCATTAGTAGAGGCATATGATGCAAGAAAGCAAGCTTATTCAGCATCAGCCAAAAAAAAAAAAAAAAACCCTCTCCCATTTCACCCCTCCGTTCGTTCGAAATACCTGTCCAGTTGAGCTTTAAATTTGTTTAGGCTATCAACTTCAACAACAAGTGATGGAAGTCGGCTCCACCAACCAACCACCCGCTGGCCAAAGGCAAATTTCCGCACATCTATCCGACATCCGTCCTTCCTCAATTTGAATTTATGCCCTCTGAGGTGATTATTCTGAGAAAGATGAAGAATCCCATTGGCATTGAGCATGCTCAAACCATTCAAAGCCTTATACACCTCTATCAGATCACCTCGCTGGTGCCTAGTCTCCAGACTCTGTAATTTGCAAAACTTAAGCCTTTCTTCGTAAGAGCAACCCTTTGTTCCATTTACTAATCTTGTTGCCCTTCTCTGTACCCGTTCCAGCAGCTCTACATCCTTCTTGAAATGAGGCCTCCAGACCTGTATACAGTACTCAAGATGTGGCCTAACCATTGCCTTATACAAGGGAATAATCACCTCCTTATCCCTGCTAGAAAAATTCCTGTATATCATTGACAAGACACCATGAGCTACTCTTGCAGCTCGTCTGCACTGCTCAGAGAACTTCATATCTGCCTGCACAATTACCCCCAGGTCCTTTTCATTCTCCACCACTGTCAGTGTAGTACCGCAGAGTTGATACATTGCTCTGGGGTTACTGTTACCCATATGTAGTACTTTACATTTGTCAATGTTAAACTTCATTTGCCACCTCTCAGCCCATCTGTTCAACCTTTCCAGATCCTGTTGCAGCAGCATAGCATCAGTAGTGTCCTTAACGACCCTGCCAACCTTTGTATCATCTGCAAACTTAGACATTAAACTTGATATCCCATCATCAATATCATTCATAAACACCGAAAACAACAATGGACCCAACACTGAACCTTGAGGAACTCCACTAATAACATTAGTCCACGTTGAGCAGTGTCCATTGATTACCACTCTCTGTCTTCTGCCACTCAACCATCCCCTTATCCATAGCAGCAATTTGCCTCCAATGCCACACTGCTCCAATTTGTGCAGCAGTCTTCCATGTGCAACAGTATCAAAAGCCTTTCTAAGATCCAAATATATAATATCAAAGTTATTCCCTGCATCCAGTTCTTTTGTGACTACATCATAGTATCCAATCAAATTGGTCAGGCAAGACCTGCCCTTAACAAAACCATGCTGCGTCTGAGCTATAACTGAATTCTTGTCTAGATGATCCTGCAGTGCTTCTTTAACCAGTGCCTCCATTAATTTACCTGGAACAGAAGTTAAACTAACAGGTCTATAATTACTTGTGTCAGCCTTTGATCCTCCTTTGTGAATTGGGGTTACATTTGCACATCTCCAGTCTATGGGTACCTCCCCTGAGTCCAAAGAAGCTCTCATAATTATGGCTAGGGGTTTGCATACTTCCTTTGCTGCCTCCTTTAATATAACTGGATAGATCCCATCCACCCCAGGTGCCTTTTTTATGTTTATCCTCAACAATCTCTCCTCCACTTTCCTCTCAGTTATTACAAAATCATCCAGCTCACTGCCAATGTTTACTTTACCTACATCATTCTCCTTCCTGAATAACTCCTCATGCGTGAATGTAGATGCAAAATACTCGTTTAGATTGTTAGCCACCTGAGCAGGATCCTCAACTGTTGAACCATCAATATCCAGTGGACCAATCTGATTCATCCCTTTCCTTCTCGAGTTCAAGTATGTAAAGAACTCCTTTCTGTTTTTCTTTGCATCCTTTGCCAAGGATTTTTCGTAGTCTGCCTTTGCCTGCCTAATCACCTTTGTGACTTGGTTACAGACCAACTTATATCTGTCATAGGCTTCCATGTCACCCATTAATTTGTATGTATCCCATGCATTTTTCTTCTCTGCCACATGTCTCATTAGTCCATCTGACAACCATTTAGGCCTAAACCTTGAACAATATTTCTTAGTTGGTATGTAAAGCCTGGTAGCCACCAAGATTAGTTCCTTGAATGCTTCCCATTTTGAGTTTGCTGTTGGTAACATCATCAGTTGGTCCCACTGTATAGAATTTAAATACTGTCTCAGACCATCATAGTCGCCTTTACGAAAACAAAAACCCTTCCCTTTACCTCTGATGGTAGTTACCTCCTTGAGTAAATCCCACTTCAACACACTGTGATCACTGCCACCTAGTGGTTCATTTATCTGCAGGTTCTTAATACATGAAGAATCACTACTGATAATCAGATCAAGAGTATTGCTCCCTCTTGTTGCCTCACGAACATGCTGATATAGAAAACAATCATCCAATAAATCCACAAAAGCCTTGCTAGTGTGCGAGTGACCAACCCACAAATTCCAGTCAATATCTGGGAAATTAAAATCCCCCATTATAAGACTCTCTGATTTACTGGCCCACTCTATTTCCCTGTACAATATATTATTATACTCATCAGAGTCATTAGGCCTATAGCACACTCCTACTCTCAATTTTGATTTCCCTATGCTTATGTCACACCAAACTTACTCGACACTGCCCTGTCCATCGATGTCAACTGGCTTCACTTCCTTTGACTTTATGTGTTTCTTAATTAATAGCATAACCCCTCCTCCCCTCCTGTCCTGTCTATCCTTTCTATATACATTGTATTCCCCAAATTCCAGTTCCGCATTACTTATATCTGTGTGACACCACGTCTCTGATATCCCAACAATATCTGCCTTTGATGTTTTGAGCAATACCTCAAATTCATCAAATTTATTTACCAAACTCCTAGCATTGGTGTACACGCAGGTATACATGCACCTGTTTCTATTCTTAGCTACCCTAACACAACCCATGTGTTTACTTGTAACGCAATGACTACCAGCAGTCTCTGAAATATCCTGCATCTTGTTTTTCAGACTTCTGCTCATTTGAATAGAAGCAGTGCAAGAATCACTTCCACCTCTGCCAGTGGCTACTGTTAATCTATTAGTCCTTGTATCCCCCCCAACTAGCAGTTTTCCGACCCACCTAACACTGCCTCGACAGCATCAGCAAAAATTCTTGCACCCTTTCTATTTAAGTGTATCCCATCCCTGTAGAAGCAATCTCTCCTGTTAACAAGTACAGTCCAGGCTGAAAAAAATTCTACCCCTTGAGCCTTGCACAATCCCTCCAGGGCCGAATTGATCGACAAGGCTCTCATCATATACTCCCTCCTATCGTGTCTGGGCAGAATTGCAGACACTTTCAAGTTCAACCCTAATTCACGGCTTTTTTTCAACAGTGACCTGTACTTGCTAAGTAATTCCGCCGGTCTCCTACTCTTAATGTTCATAATTGCTTCCTAATTCTTTGCATAAAGCAGTAAAGATTCTGGAATTCAAGGAACGGGCTTTTATATAGTTAACAAATTTGACACATTCTTGAATAGCTGTATTCAAAACCAAAGGCATTTTTTTTTTTACAGCTAATACTCTGTGAATCCTACAGTGCACCCATTCACAATCTGGAGCCACCTCTTTGACCCTCAGAAAACGTCCCATACAGGAACCTGCCATTGACTGGGCACCATCGCAGCTCAATCCAACGCATTTGTTCCAATCAATTCCACTTTGAGTTATATAATTATTGATTAATTTAATTTAAATTGTTCTCAGACGTTGTTCTCATTGGTAGGGGTTTACAAAACAAAAAATCTTCACTGACAGTGAAGATTTTTGAATGCACTTTATGAGAGTTTCTTCAATATTATATGCCATTTCCACAATTCTATGCTTTACCATATTATTTGATAAGGAGAGTAAATGCAGCTGATTTTCTTTCTTTTTATAAATGTGAGATGTAATTACTTTTAGTGCCAGAAGTATTATTAACTTTTCACCAATAGTATGAGGGTATCCTGTCCCGGCTATTAGTTTTGAAATTTCTTATGAAGCCATAACCAAGTCGTCATTGCAACATCTCATGGAACCCGTCTTTACAAAACTTTTTCTAGATGAAATATATTCATTTTACTTATTAATGAAAAATTCCTTTGGCTTATTTGAGTATTCTGGATACACACGATCTAGGTGCCGTTTGAGTTTCGACGGTTGCATGCATTCATTTGACAATGTAGTAGTAGTAGTAGTAGTGGAATGTGATGCAAGAAAGCAACTGTATGAGCTTATGCAGCATCAGCCAAAAAAAATAAAATAAAAAAATAATAAAATAAAAAAATCACACCATTCCCTCCAAATGCCTTCCAGTTCCTCCTTAAATTTATTTAACCTGTCAGCTTCCACAACGACAGATAGAAGTTTGTTCCAGCAATTAACCACCCGCTGGCTAAAGGCAAATTTCCGCACATCTATTCTACATCTGTCTTTTCTTAATTTGAATTTATGCTCCCTTAGGTTCATAATCTGAACAAGTGGAAGGATCCCATCAGAATTCAGCGTGCTCAACCCATTCAAGGCCTTTCACGTTTCAAAAATAATGCACGATCTAGGTGCTGTTTGAGTTTTGACGGTTGTATGCATTCATTTGACAACGTTTCAAAAATAACGCGCATGTGGTTATTGCAGATAAAACCAAATTTTAAATAATCTTCATAATACTGCCTTGTCTAAGAGGTTTTGGATTTCTTTTCCATGGTGTCAGTCTGCCCATTGCCATGAGGTTTATTAATATTATTTCCATTATCTCTACTTATGCTAGGCTGCACATCACTTGACTTGCTAGGTGGACATTTCTTCAGCCACTTATCCATATTAAAAATGACAGGATGTTTATATAAATATTTATTTTAAAAAAATGTGTAATACATAGTATTAAGGCTGCCGCAGCCAAGTAGCCAGGCATGTGGGTGCATAGATACACGTGCCTTGAGTGACCCAAGTTCAAGCCCGTGACTGCTGAATATGGTGCTGTTTCTTGTATTCTTTCTACCTTGTGAACTCCTCTGACTGTGTGGTCATCCCGGAGTATAAACAGAAAATTTATTTTATTATTAAATTTATCACTTCATAGGCGACAGCGACGAAAAGGAATATGGCACAACAATAGGCACTTGTCGTGTTCTCACTGACTGTTGATGGCTGCAGCATGGTTTGTAAGTTAGAGATGGCACAGGCCACAGAGTAGTAACCATCTTACTACCATCTATCCATCCAGTAACCATCTATCTCTATGTCACAGGCAGTCCGTCACCTCAGACGCAAGATGTACACATGTGTGCTAAATTACATGGCATAATAAAATTGATGAGTGCATCAACTACTGTTTTTTTTTTTTGTTAAGAGCAGAGTCTGGAGGATCATAGATATAAATTTAATAAATTATGAAAGCATTAAATTTATTTTTAGTATAACTGGGGTTTTGGTATGTTATTATTACATTTTGATTTTTTCAGGAAATTTTCTTATAGTTTTATGTAGGTATATTTCAGATAAGTTGTTCGCGGACCACACTTTGGGGAACCCTGTTAACAATTTGTAGGCCAGAGGTGCGAACAGTGAGTACCCAGTTAAGTCTCTCGTAATCCATTCATTATTATGAAAATTTTCCTTCATTCTACGGATGAGCGCATCAATTTTAAATCTATTTTAAATGTAATTACCAAGGGGAATTCGAAAAGTTCGCTGAACAGAGGCCCAACTGTACTTATTATTTATTATGATCTTACCAATTATCGGAAAAAAGGCGCGTAGCCACGAATTTGACAAGGGCACTAAAAACCTAGTTATGCCTCTGCATGAATGTGTACATGCCTGCACATATACAATATACTGGCATAATATGGCTTAAGATACTGATGTGCTATAACATAAAACTAACAACTTTCCTAGATATGGAATTAGGTTCTATTCTTCCTGCAAGGCCCATCTTAACTAAATAATTCATAGTATATCTGATTGATGCAAGTTCATAAGCTGTTTCAATGAATTCAAAGATACTTGGTAAGATTCAAGTTTGCTCCCCCCCCCAAAAAAAGACTAGCAGATCCTGAAACAAAAAGAGACCTTGTAACAGAAAAGGGAAAGTAAATTAGCCCAAAACTATTAGTGTGTTAGTTGGCAACAGTAATCAAGTAATCATGTTACAGGAATAACCCCTAAAATTGAATAAGACATTGAAATCTTTAGGGTAAAGTACTAAACCATAGTGGGATGGGGGGGGAGGAAGATACATTTTTGTTTGTTTGTTTTTTTTTTTTTTTTACTTCAGAAAAGTTACATTATAAGCATAGGTTTGGGATACTTATTTTTCTTTAATTTTTTTTCTTTTTTTTTTTTTTTTTACATTGCTGATTATTTGTTTGTTAATTTCCTCATCAGAAAGAAAAAAAATTCACTCCCTTAAAAGCACAGTGCAGTAGTGAAGCAACTCATATCAGTAGCATTACAATATAAAATAGCAATGCTTTTATGGAAAAGACCTTTGTATTTTTCTTTGTGCGCTTTCATTTGCACAAAAGCTTATTCATTTATTTTGCAACCTATTGAACAGTGGTGTGTACTGAGGTAACTATGGTAGCAGGCCAGTTAATATCACTGGAAATGGAATAAGATATTTTTAGACAGGTGGCCATTTCTTTGTGACAACAGTGGCATTTTAAGGGCAGCATAGCATTTATTAGTACTATGTATAACACGAGTTTTTTCCAAGAACGTGAATTTGTTTTGAAATATTACTTTGCATCCAAAATAAACATTTTTCTCACATAAAATGTGTTTACGCTGAGTTGTTTTTGTATTAGCAACACCCCTTGTGTAGGAATAGACTGGTCTGTGATTCTGGTGAAGGTTTAAAGTTGAGAATGACTGATATTGTAATGTGGACGTGTGGCAATCAGTTTTTTGAGTGCCTGCAAGGAAGAATGGGTCAGTGTCAAGATCTTTGACTTCAAACACGGAATTATTGTAGAGATAAGACATGCAAGTGCTAGTATCTTGACAGCAGCCAACATGGTTAAGTGCTCCTGTTGTGTGACATCATGAGTTTACCATGACTGGCTCAACAGGGGTTAGACAACCAGCCAAAGGCCATGTGGTCGATGCTTGTGGTAAGCATCATGTATCTCATCTTATGACACAGCAGTAATGCAGCAAAGTGGCCCAGCTGACCACCCAGTATAATGTAGGAATAGTGAGACCAATGTCTACATGGACTATGCACTAGACTTTAGCTTGTAGGCTGTGGCAGTCAGTGGCTGTCACAGCCTAATACTGAAATATTACTTTGCATCCAAATCGTTTTTGTAGTAAAAGAGACAGACATTCGTTAACAAGTTTGTATCAAAAAACATAAAGTAAAACACTGAGAGCTGTATTTGTGTCATTGACAAGCATATTTTTCATACAGTTGCATCAAATACACTAAACAGTGAATGCATTAATATCAGGGAAAAAGAATACCATGTTATTTTGGAATTTTACTTTGCATCCAAATAATTTTTTCATTGCCAAGAGACATTTATTAATAAATATCCAAACAAGTTTGTATTAAATAAGCCTACATGAGTAAGGTGACTCCTTGTAAGTTTACGGGAGTCTTCTTACTCGTGTAGATGTGTATAGCTCTATACGTTAGATACTATTCATCACATTGTGCAGTGTTTTTGTCAAACAAGTAGCATAAATAATAGTAAACATGAATGGAAATTAGTGGATGTTGAAGAGTAGGTTTTAAAGTTACCTACAGTTTTAAACTGTAGGTTGTTGTTTGATATTGCACATAAAATCAAGAAAAAGTAGAAGATGCACACAAGTAAAGTTCAGGTTTCAGGAGCTCAAACTAAATGGAGCAATTGGGATTGTGCTTAACCAGAGATAAATGCAATCTTGGCAACTTATTTTTCTTAGTGAAGCTTGTTGTCATTTGGATATCCATGTTCATAGTTAAATAAGCAAGTATGGTGCATGGGGAAAATCCTAATACGAAATTAGAAAGACCTTTGCACTCACAAAAGATTGTTGTGCTTTCTCACATAAGAGGTTTAGAGGGCCAATTTTCTTTAATGAGGCAGTAGCTGTTGTAGCAGGGCATTGTTTGGTAGTTTATTTGTATGTTTAAAGTGGATGAATGATAAAGCAGGACAGATTTATTATATACACCACTTGCATCTCAGTTGAATCTACGCTAAGTTCTCTGATGATTGCCTTATTTCACTGGATTTATGGCCTGCCCCAGTTGCTTTTAAACTAATAAGATTACATGCTTTTAAAGCATGTAAACTTATTAGTTTTATCATGTGTTCTATAAAGTTATAATCTTAATTGATAAGGAGATAACTATATTTACTTTTCACTTCTATTAATCACAGAAAGAGGAAAAAATGTTTAATTTAAGAAAAAAAAAAAAAATTGAATGTGCCTTAATTGTAACAGATCGTACATTAACTAACTACTTTTATTTTCACATACACATCTTTAATTAAATTGTAGTTGTAAGTTGGCTTTCCTCTTATATAAACTGATATTATGGAAACTTTTTTTTTTTTTAAGTTTCTTTTCTGTTTAAATATCATGCATTACTTTTCTTAATGATTTATTTTAAAAATTCTTCTATTTGTACAATGTTTTGAGACGTACTACTGTAAAGAATAGGAAGTAATTAAAATTTTTTTTTTAATCCAGTAGCAGCACTTGTAATCATTTAATGTTTTTATCATTCAATATGGCAGTAATAATAATAAATACATCATTGATGTTGCCATAATATTGATAAATTAGAGCAAATTTATGAGATTCTAAGTGTCTTACTACCTATAATGTTACAGGTAGTATGATGTCTCTCCAATATTAGATTTACTAAGACAAATTTTTAATTATTTGTCATGGTGTAGTGTTTGTTTATACATTATTTCATTTAATTTTGTTAACTAGTTCAAGACATTGCAATGAAATAGCTATATATAGTGAAGTGGCCAATTGCAGTTCCACATCTGAAGAGAACATTAAATGCTACCATTCTTTATTCATATTAAATGGAATATCAACAAATTTTAAATAATGATAAGTAACATTAAAATAAATTATCTTAGTGAAACAATCTTGTTCATAAGTAGGAAGCTTCTGCCCTTTAGTCATTTTATTCTGCTTTGGCAAAATAACCATCACAGTTTAAGTTTAGGAATAATATATTGATTAGTTAAGGAGCCAAGCTCAAATACAGTAAGCCCTGGTTAGAGTGATCACTGGTTATTAGAATCAGCCGCTTTAGAGAATCAAATTTCTAAGAACCAATTCAAATCAATAAAATGCACTACACTTTCATCATTTATTAGAATCACATCTTCTGTTATAAGAATCAATTTTGAATGCCTCTGTGATATTTTTATAAAGCACATTTCTGGAGGTTGCATTTCTTAAAACAATAAAAACAATTTATGGTTTTTGGTTTATTGGGCCTTTTTTGTTTGTACAGTCTGTTATAAACAGCTAGTTGCTACAGCTTTAGCAGAAGAAATTGCCCAGTCTGTTAGTGATAATTTCACCAAGGAGAAGAAAAATGAAGATGAATCTGAACAAATTCCCGTTACAAAATGGCAAACTCATGAAGCTATAGCCGTCCCGAGGAGAGCGTTGGAAGAAACTGGTGCAAGTGATCGTGAATATAGACTGTTATATAATATTGAAAAATCTATAAATAGACTTCGTAATGATAATTTAGAGCAATCTAAAATAAGTGACTATTTAAAATTATAATCTTATTACAAAGTGTTATGTTTAATATGTGTATTAATTAAGCTTTGTACGTAAGTATAAATTTATTTTTATTTTGCTAACCTGTGGATATTCTTCTGAATTTCGTGCATCATTTAATTGGTTATAAAGTGTAAATTTCTGCTTTATATCTTTATTTTTATAGCCTACAGATAATATTTGTCCATTTTCACTTATTACAATCATCATTTATTAGAATCAAAATTCAATTTGCAAATGTGATCACTATAATCGGCACTTACTGTATTTGAAATCCCAATCTGGGCTTCTGATTTTTCAGTCTTGCAAAATTTAAGCACCTAGTTTTCTTTTATTGGGGGGGGAATGTTAACTTTTACCTGTGTGTGTGTATATATATATATAAATGAGTGCTGCATTATCAAGTTGAGAGATTTCTTATTTTATATTTGTAATTATGCAGGCAATGTTCTCTAATATAGTTGATATGATAGAAGGAGGAGAGAAACCAGCTACTAGAAATAAATTAGGCTGTAGTAGAGAACAGCTAGAAGCTGTTCAAAGGCTACGTTGGGCAAAGAATGACTATGAAAAACTGGGATTGAAAGCAGGAGCATCGAGGTAAGTAATGAAGTCAGAAATGCAGTCTGAACATTTTCAAATTAGCTAATAAAGCTTCAGTGTCATATTCTCTTTAACTAATGACACAACTGAAAACCTGATATTAAGAATGTAGTTAACCTTTTGTAGTTGGTTTAGTCTTAGTTGCAATTATATAAGTCATTACCGACCACACACAAGCTTTTATTAGCACAATATTATAAATTGTAACTTAGTAAGTAAAAAATATTTTTCAGGGAGGAAATAAATCGTGCATACCGCCGACTTGCTGTTCTTCTACATCCTGATAAAAGTGCTGCTCCTGGAAGTGAAGATGCATTTAGAACCCTTGTGACCACTAGATTATTATTATTGGCATATGCAAAGGTTTAATATTCACTGAAATTAGATCCATTTATTTTTTTTTTTTTTTATTTGGTTGTGAAAAATTTTGCTCCTATAGATTTTATGAGTAGGATTTTTCAGTAAAGTGCATTTAGGTTAAGCTTTAACAGAATAATAGGTACAAGAAGGAAGAAAGCCTAAAATTTTAAATTTGTAAATTGATGAAGATACAGAACTCATTAGATACGAGATCTACCAACTTGGTGTGACTAGTCAAACTTAGCTGTACATATGTTACGTAATTACGTATTTTATTTTCAGTTAGGGTATATGAGCATTTAATGTAAATAACTACTTAACATATTTATATTAATGTCTGAAATGTTCAGGCTAAGATTATTAGTTAGCTATTTCAAAAAATATTTTTGTAACATTTACTATATGTGAAACTCAGAGAGCATAAAATTAGGTTATTTTCTTCATAGGTTCATAAATTGCCTGATCTAAGAAGATACTTAATATCTTAAGAATTCTTTCTCCCCTTATAAATTAGAATGTCTGTTCGTGTACAACAAACTGACATAATGAATAACATTATCTGTATACACACCGGTATGCAATTATTTGGCTAAATCCCACCTTTAAATTGATAACTGATGAATGTCAGCTTTTTCAATAGAATCAAAGTGCATTTTAACCTGTCAGCAAATTGGGCATAAAAAATAAAATTAAATTAAAATTATATATATAAATAACACACACTTCGTGACCAGAGTATTCAGGCACTACTCCACAAATTGTGAATTGTGGCAGAAGTCCCCCACATATGCATATCAGCACAGACATGCTGATATAATTATGCAGCAATAGTATGTAACCTAAGACAGTATGGGTTGTGGATCAGAAATTACCCTCAGTGTGGGATGGTGGTTGGATGCCACATCAGTAATCTTTCTATGCACGGAACTCTTAACTCAATCTGAGTCTCCCAAAATCCATTGATAGAGGCTATCAAGGATGGAAGATTATGTATTAAGTCTGGACAGCCACACACAAACTAACTGAACATCTTCTGTGTAAAACATCACAGGGCAGATACAGAAGGCCAGAGGAATAGTTGTCTGTAGGAAACTGCATAGCCTTGCACTAAAATGGTAGGGTAGCAATGCATAATGCCGGTCATCAAATGCAAATTGGCATTTGAAGTATTGTTCCTGATGCTCTGACTCTAGAATAGTGGCAAAAGATACTATGTGTGCTGAATCTTAATGTTTCATTACAGAGGACATATGGATGTGGAGATCAGGAAGAGCACTTCCTTTCAGATTATCCTCTCAACCATGAAGTTTGGTGGAGGCTGTCTGATAGTGTGGGCTATCCAAGTGTACCTTCTTCAGTTCTTTATCAATGCTGTCTAGATAGTCTGAAGTTGGAGTTAATCCAAATCTGATAAGTTAATCCTGATAATTTCACATGTTTTTTTCTTTTCCTTTATCGTGAAATTATTTTTACTGTATATTCCACATACTGTAATGTCACCTTTTTCTCTCTGAAGGAAATACTACTCTTGTACAGTATTAGGTATAATAAGTTACAATATACAAATGGTGTGTATATATATATATATATATAGGGCTTGAAATTGTGCTGACTCACCAGTCAGCCAGATATCAGACTAGTCATTTGTCAGCCTGGGTAGGGAGAGTATCATGGTACTTGTTCAGTTCCAGACCTGGTTAGTTTTTACCCTGTGTAACTACCAATGCTGAAACAAATATGCCAATTTCTTATATATTAGTTTGTTTATCAGTAATACATATCGTTAGGATTTTAAGAATAGATACTGTTTTATTTTCAGTACATAAGAGTACAAGTATGAACATCTATTCATGCAAATTAATCCAGAATAACACAAAATATTATGCCATGTACAGCACTCTCTTTATAAAGAAAAAATACACAAATAAATCCATTTTCATTTCCTCTTAGATATGATCACACCACTTTCAGAGCCATAATGTTTGTTCTTGAACAAATGTTATGGCTTAACGTTTGTTCTTGTCTAACAGTTTTTGCACTGAAATACCACTTGTCTGTGGCCTTCTGAGGTTTAAATTGTTACAGGGGTGGTCCATTTAGATTGATCATCATAAAATCATCCAAACTTTCACTTCCTAGAGATGACCTGAATTTATTTTTTCCTTCAAAAAATTCCTTCAAAGCCAAACGTTTAGAACACACTTTGAACTCATGCCACTTTCTCATTTATGTTGATCTCTTCTCTGTCAATGACCTGTGTAGGGCCTTACAGAGAGAGATATCAGAGTTATTTCATGATTCCCAAAAATTTCTAAGGAAGTTTTCGGCCAATGAATGTATCAAATACTGACATAGCTATCAGTATATCATATGTGACTGTGTTCAAAAATTGTTCATTTATGGCCTCTGTCCATTATTTTATTTCTATCTGTTTTAAATTTATCATGTACTTTTACAATTTCAGCCAGCTACATATCATTATACAACCCATTCAGAGATGTTGAATTTACAAATTGATCTTCCATGGGCCCTACATTGTTGTTTTTTTTTTTTTTTTTGATTTGGTAGTTGTTAGCGCATCGGCTTCTGTGGCCATATTGCACCTCCCAAGGTTTTTGCAGTACTTTGATCCAAGCCCGAGGCGGGAATCAAACCCGCGACCTTTGGGTTGCCGGGCAGGTACTTTACCCACTCGGCTAGCCCGGTTGGCAACTACATTGTTTTTGAGTTCTTTAAGACTAGCCAGTGTCTTATTAACCTGAACCTGCACTTGGTTTATTAGTAACTCAGACTTCTGAAAAACCAAAGAGAGCTTCTTTAATGGCAACAAAAAGTCATGCAGAAAGTGCAAGCTTCTAAGGAATCTGTAATTTTTCAGTGTCTTCAACATGCTTTTCACTTTTGTGCTGTCATTTTCCTTGCCATAACTCAAGCTTTCGAGATGTGATACTACAAGTCTCCAGTTTTGAATGCCAGCTTTAATGGTTCCCACTTTGTTGGTTACCCAACATACATGTGTGTAACTTCAGCAGTTTTGTCGATTATAATTCTTCAGTTTCTGCTAACTGCTTTTTTTTACTAGATCTGTTATAGAAACTGAAAATTGCAGTAAGGCAGTGTTCAATTTTCCCACTGTGACATGTTCTACACAATCTGATTTTCTTTACCAAACCATTAACACCTCCAATAATGGAAGGTGCTACATCTGTTGCTTGTCCAACAAGATATTTTTCTTTTCCCCAATCCAAGTTTACTTTCTTCAGATCTTTGTCAATGCTGTCTAGGTAGCCTGAAGCAGTACTATTTTCCAAAGAAGCAATAGCCAAGAATGGCTCTTTGTTACTGCCATCATTTATGTAACTTACATAAATTATACATTATTCTGTTTCTGACCTACCAGTTGAGCCCTCTAACAAAATAGAAATGAATTCTGATGCTCTGATATCAGCAACAATATTTTCCTTTACATAATAGTCTGTGTAGTGAATGAATTCTTTACACTGATTGTTGTTTGTGTATTCATCCAAAACCTCAACATTGAGTTTCTTTGCTAATTCAACAAGGATTTTCATGTCATTGAGTCTTGTTTTTGGCAATGTAGTATGATATGTAAAACATATTTCCAAGTTAGCAAATATTTTCTCATCCATCTTTTTAACAAACTTTGCAATTGCACTATTAAAATGTCCACTATTAATGGTTTAAGTTCTGCATATTTCATCATCGGTTATGAAATAAGGCAATTACCACTGTCAGTTAAGCATTTATTTTAGGTTGCCATGTTGCGATTTGCAGCTACTCTGTGGTACACCAAGTGCTAACTATAAAATGATGCATGCGTATGATATCCTTTTATTGATTGTATTCCATTAGGACAAAACCAGTAAGATAATCGATAAAACATGCATTTTTAATGACTGGAATTTCCCAGTAGGTGCAATAAGTAAAGTAAAAATACAAAATATAAAGATGCCATAGAATTGGCATTACATAAATAAAACTGATGGTTAAACCAAAACTCCTCTTCTGATTTTTTCAACTAAAGATTCTCACTCTTCAAAGATGAGCACTTTTTTCAAGCCCTATATATATATAGGCTGACTTTGGGTGGTTATATCATAGATTTAAAAAAAAAGAATAACAATAATTAAAAAATAATAAATTATATATATATATATTTTTTTAAAACTACGTTATGACCATCCAAAGTCAGCAATGAATAGCTCCTGAGAATGCTGCATTTGAGAGGTTCGATTGTGTATAAATAAAAATTTCAATACTTTTCAAAGATGCATTTTTTGACCTCCATTGAAGTTCAGTAACTGGGCATAGAGCCACAAGTAGAAATGGCCTCGGGTAGTTATCACACTCCATGGCTTCGCTATTATAGATAGATAACTTCATAATTGAAGTGCAACTTTTGAAGTGAGGCTCCTTTAGGTATGCTCCAGGCAATTTTCACATGGGAGTAACTTGCTTTCATGGATTGACAAAAATCGCAATGAAAATGCAACACAGCAAACTAATCCATCAATAAATGCATTACAGGCGCTCTGAACAGCCAACTATCATACTAGGTGGAATGCACCAGTTCTCGTCCAATCACCGAAGTTAAGCAGTGTTAGGCCTACTTAGTCATTGGCAGGGTGACCACCTGGGAATACCCGGTGTCGTTGACTTTTTGCTTTCCTTTCTTTTTAATTGGTAAGGTAATGAAGTGTAAATCTGTGCTTTATATCTTTACTTTTACAGCCTGTGAATAATATTCCTCCTATTTTTGCGTATTAGAATTGCCGTTAATAGAATTAAAATTCAATTTGTAAACGTGATCATGCAGTACTTATTACATGTTGTATAGTGAACGGTAATTTGTTATGGACTGTCCATTGTAAAGTGATTTGATCATACAATGAACTAATTGTAAAGAGGGGTCCACTGTAGTGAGTGTTGTAAGGCATATAGAGTACATATAAGTGCAGTGCATCCACATATTAACAAAAATCTGCCAAGAAAATGCAACACAAAATGATTCACCCCCCTCCACCATTGTATATATAGGCACGAGCGATGCATGACCCAATCCGTACCCCTACCAATTGCGTCATGCTATTTTTGAAGTGAAACTTCTTTAGGCATGCTCCAGGCAGTTTTCGCATGGTAGTAACTTTTTTTTTAGCATTAGTAAAAGCACATGATACAAGAAAGCAAGCTTATATAGCATCAGCCAAAAAAAAAAAAAAAAAAAAAAAAAACCCTTCTCATTTCACCCAACCACTTGCTCCAAATGTTTGTTTAGTTCTGCCTTGAATCGATTTAAGCTATTAACTTCTATGACAGATGGAAGTTTGTTCCACTGGCTAAAAGCAAACGTCTGCACATCTATCCTACAACTGTCTTTCCTTAATTTGAATTAATGCCCTCTCGAGCGATTATTCTGAGAAAGAGGAAGAATCCCATCAGCATTGAGCACACTCAAAACTATTCATGGTTTTATACACCTAAATCAGATCACCTCGCAGGTGCCTAGTTGGAGACACTGTAATTTGCAAAACTTAAGCCTTTCTTCATAAGAGCAATCCTTCGTAACAGCACCGAACCGGGGGGGGGGGGACCCACTAATAATATTAGTACACGAAGAGCAGTGTCCATTGGTTATCACTCTGTCTTCTCCCACTCACCCATCCCTTTATCCATAGCAGCAATTTGCCTCCAGTGCCACACTGCTCCAATTTGTGCAGCAGTCTTCCACGTGCAACAGTATCAAAAGCCTTTCTACGATCCAAATATATGATAACAAAATTATTCTTTGCATCCAGTTCCTTTGTGACCATATCATAGTATCCAATCAAATTCGTCAGACAAGGCTTCCCCTTAACAAACCCATGCTGTGTTCGAGCTATAACTCAAGTCTTGTCTAGATGAACCTGCAGTACTTCTTTGACCAGTTTCTCCATTAATTTCCCTAGTACAGAAAAACTAACAGGTCGGTAATTACTTGTGTCGCCCTTTGATCCTCCTTTGCAAATTGGGGTCACATTTGCACATCCCCAGTCCATGGGTACATCCCCTGAGTCCAAGGAAGCTCTCTTAATTATGGCTAAGGGTTTGCTTACTTCCTTTGCTGCCTCCTTTAATATAACTGGATAGATCCTATCCAGCCCAGGTGCCTTTCTTATGTTTATCTTCAACAATTTCTCCTCCACTTTGCTCTAGGTTATTACAAAATCATCTAGCTCACTGCCAAAGTTTAATTCACCTCTGCCATATTCCCCTCCCTGAATAACTCCTCATGTGTGAATGTAGATGCAAAGTATTCATTTAGTTTCTTAGCTACCTGAGCAGGATCATCAACAGTTGAACGATTGTTATCAAGTGGACCGATCTGATTCATCCTCTTCCTTCTAGAGTTTACATTATTAAAGAACTCTTTGCTGTTTTTCTTTGCATCCCTCGCCAAAGATTTCTCGTAATCTGCCTTTGCCTGCCTAACCTCCTTTGTGACTTGGTTACAGACCAGCTTATATCTATCGTAGGCTTCTGTGTCACCTGTTAATTTATATGTATCCCATGCATTTTTCTTCTCTGCCACATGTCTCATTAGTTCATCTGACATCCATTTAGGCCTAAACCTTAAACAATATTTCTTAGTTTGTATGAAAAGCCTAGTAGCTTCCAAGATTCTTTGAATGCTTCCCATTTTGAATTTGCTGTTGGTCCCACCATATAGAATTTAAATACTGTCTCAGACCACTGTAGTAACTTGCATCCATGGATCAACAAAGGTTGCCACGAAAATGCGACATGAAATAATTCATTGCTCCCCACCATTGTACATAGCAGCAACACTTGATGCAATCAGTACCCCTACAGCACTGTACTTAGCAGCAATGGATGATGCAATCAGTACTCCTACAGCATGGCTACGGTGTAACTTCACGTGTTGCATTTACGTTTTAAATCACTATATCTCATCTAGCAGTCTGATTTTAAAAAAATTTAAAAACCAAACTATTCTTTTGTCATTTTCTACCATATTTCATAAAAAATTTCGACAGAAAAAAAAAATTTATAATTCAACGTGCAGAAGACTAATACCGAGTTTGCAAGGCATATAGAACACCTATACGTGCAATGCGACCACTGAAGCCACTTCCATTGAGTACAAAGGAGAGAAAATTAGCTAATTTGACAGCAGAAGAAATTAACTTATAAACTAATTGTAAAATATTAAACCACTGTAATGTTGAAATAATAAACGTTTCAAAAGATTCTAAAGAAGTTTTGCTTAACTTCTGCTGTGTGCTCGGTGCATAATTTTTTTGTCAACAGGCATAGGTCATTTGCAGCGATGAAAGCAAAACCATAGAGGTTGTTGAAATCTTGTTAGTAGTGAAACACTAAACTTTGCTATAAGAAAAATATAATTTTCTTTTTGACGTTTGTTATTAAAGATGGTATGTCTATGCCTGTCCATTATATTTGAAAATTGTTTTACAAATTGATTAGAAGAGTGAAAGAATGTGTATAGTTAAAAAAAAAATCAAATTTTTAACTATATATTTTTATAATAGTCAATGTTAACCATTAAAAGCATTGATTCTGAAATAATCACACCTGGCAGCAGTATAAGCTTCTGAAGAGTGGGCACATGAAAGTTGTTAGCACTTATGAAGTAATAAAAATTGTCATTATGATATTTTAATGTTATAGGGCAAAGCATCAGTTACAAGGGAAAAAAAAAAAAAAAACTCAACCACACACACATAATATATGAGCATCTTAAAGTGGGTGTATCCTATACTCAATACTCGCCAGTTATAGTAACTCATACAAGAAACTCATTTGAACATAATTTAAAATAATTTCCAGAATTGTGTATAATTGCCTTTATTTGTAAATTATTATTATTAATAGCCATATGGTGCAAGGAAGCCTGAGGCTTATGCTGCACCGGGGGGGGGGGGATTTCAGAGTTACACTGAGAGAGAGAGAGAGAGAGAGAGAGAGAGTCAAAAGTAGAAGAGAATCACCAAGAAAGAGAAGAATAATGATATCCAGCTTAGGACCCGGGGTGTGCCAAGCCCATACTCACCAGATGTGAGCCCCCGGCTCTGCAGAACTAAAAATTTTAGTTCTGCAGATGAATGCCCTAGTTATATATTTATTATTTACAGATTTTTTAAATAATGAATATAATTAATAAAACTGTTTATTAGATATAAAGGATGGTTATAATTAACTCTTTTAGGAGTATGCAAATTTAAGTCTGACTTAAATTTCCAAGGTTATTTAATATATAATTCAAATATATACTTTAAAACTTTCCATGTGCTGTCACCTCATTTGTTTTTGAATAATAGCGGACACTTTTCAAAATCATGACTGATGGAAATCAGTCTGACTAATGGTGGTCACTCTTGAAAATCATGACATTGTTGTTCAATGGAGGCAATAAGAAAGCCAAAAATTCTGTGGAATTCAGATTGAAATTGAATTAAATGATGAATAAATACAGAGGATATTACTGCAATAAAAAATAAGCATTTATGATTATGTTATGAATATTTTATTATTTGGCTGAGACAGTACAAATATCCAGACCACAAGCTCAAATCTCCCAAAAGAAAAATGGTCCAACTATGAAATTTGCTGTTTCCCTGGCCTCGTGTTGACTATCCTTGCCAGAAAGTATAAAGCAAAGTTCAAACATGGATGTGAATCTTGTATCACTGAATAGTGGATCAGAAAATGTGGTGATCAACTATGAAATGCTAAGCTCTCACAAGTCCTCTGTGACTATAGTAGTTTAGCCACTCTGGAGAGTTTGATTCCCATCCATAACTGGAGGAATTTTCTAAAGTCTTCTTCAAGTGAGACTATAACTGATCTCAATCACTTGTGGTTCCCCCCACAAGTTATTCAGGGTTTTTCAGCCTGCACAACACACAAATTCAGACATGAACACACTTATACGAACATAATATACAATGACATGATAAAACCCTACAATAACAAAGGCTGTCATGATACTACCTTAACACTAATGGGCAAGTGTTGATTTATACTGGACCATCAACAAGAGCCACAGCAATCTCTTAAACAATTGCCATGACAAATATTTTCTACTGTGGACGAGTCACTCACCCAATTTTTGCACTATTCTCTGCAGCCTGTTTTGAGAAGGTGATCCTCTTCTTAATCCTTTTAAATGCTGGCAATATGGATTTGCTCTTGTAAAATAACTTTACCAACAAAAGCATAATCCTAGTGGAGTACCACTTCAGGATTTGTTGGGTGCTCTCCCTGCCTATTTTTAAATTCTCCCAGAAGTAGCTGTCATGGCATGGAAGTTAGATTTGCATTCTGTTGCGCACACAGCACCAATTGGTCCCCCCTGGTGGAAGTTTTTTGGAATTTCATTTTTTGCATTTTTCATTTTAACTTTCATCTTTATCATTAATGGTTTTCCATTTACAGCCAGCTGAAGCGATGTACTTCACAAGCATATTCTTCATACATGTATTGGTTCTAAAAGCAAAATTTTGATAGCACTGGTTCTGTGGAGAGAATTTTGTAAAAATTAAAAAAGTTTATACCTGTGTGCTTTTGATTATTTTTTTTCCTTATTTAGACCATTTTTCTTTGGGAAGATTAGAGCTTGTGGTCTGGAGATGTGTACCGTGCCAAAGTTTTAATGTAATCTGCTCCCAGGAAAGATGTTTAGAAACAACTTCTTCAAGATGGAGCCCTTCCACATATTCAACGATGTCCACATATAATTTCCTGCCACTTTAGGAATGTTTGACCACCTTGAATGCAATAAAATCCAGACTTCAATCCTCACAAAGATCAAAGTCTGGAGATTGATGTGGCCAAATGGGCGACTCATCTGTATCTCACAGATGAGGACAGCCCAGTAAAGTTGGATACTGATGAAGAGATCACTGTGGTTGATGGTGCAACACAAATTAACATTCACCTGCTAGTGCTAGGAGGACAGTATCACAACAGCTTAACATACCACGGTCAGCCATCCAAAACACCTTTCTGACTTTTGGTTATGGGGTATCTTAACAATAGGGTGTTATCAAGGACACATCCAGTCTCTGGTTGGTTTGAAGCATCACATAAGGCATATCATTAATGTTCCCCATAGTGTGTGTCAGGCAACAGTTGACCATGTCACATTGCATTTCCAGCATATAACAAATAGTCACTATACTGAGCTTCTCAATCTTCATATTTAGTAGATGAATAATGCACAGTAGACAAATAAGTGAGTAAAATATTTTTGAAAATTGGAATATTAATAACATTCAAAATTAAACTAGTCTTTATAAACTTAATTTGTCAGTTCATTAATGTTTTATAAAGAATGGTTCTTTGAATGAGAATTTTCTTTAGTAGTCAGATTAATAAGAGAGAAGCATTACATACTATATTTCTGCATGCATTAGATAATGTCCATTCTAAATTTTATCTTTCTCCCTTTAACAGTTTCCCACCTATAGCCAACTGAAGTGATGCACTTTAATTATAACCACCTTGCATTATAATTGAAGCAGTTTAACATAAAAAGAATAGACATAACGATCATGATATAAAATTAGTACACAATAACACAAACAAAGAAATAAATTATTATATTAAATGTAATTTTTGGAATGGGACAGTTTTCACCAAGTGTGATTGGCAAAAGGCTCTTTCCTTATGTTATAAGATTATGGTCTGTTATTTTTTCAATGTATTTTTTGGAAAATGCCTGCTTGCATTTTATAGGTATTTCCAATAAAGAGCATTTTAGAGATTGTTAATGGGGAAGATTACATAGGAGGTTATAGTCTTATTCCTAAGTTTAGTTCAATGGCAGAAAAACACCAGTCTATGACATTAGCATAGGCATATGAATGCAAGAAAGCAAGCTTATGCAGCATCAGCCAGAAAAAAAAACTTCCACTAAAATTATATAATTAAATTAAATAGAATAAAACATAAATCATGAAGGGTTAAAATTTTACTGCAGAATAAGAAATAAGGACTTAACGTTACTCTTTCACAGTTATTAGAGGCCATATGAGAAAAGGTCAGCAAATATGACATGGCCTGTGAACCATCCCCAATTTAAGTAATACTACCCTCAAAAGCTGGGGGAGAGGGGTGAAAAGGAGGATGTATTTTTGATCAATATATTAAGTTTTTTAGAAAAATGCCCATCATGATTTTAGACATTTTGGAGTATCATACAGGGTGAGCAAAGTCTCTCTGCAGTCATAATAGACATACAGTATTCTCTTTATTGGCAAACATTCTACATATTTACAAACACTACATATACTATGTTTAGTATATGTAGTGCTGTTTACCATGACTCAAACTCCAAAAGTATTGCTGAATTAAAAACAGCAATGGTATTATATAAAATGTGTCAATGGCTACTGTGGTGAGGCTTCAATCACCCTGTAGTTAAAATTTTAGGGTGTTTAATTGTGAAGTACGTTTCTCCCTAGCTCAAATCTATAAATATAGAATGTATTTTACACAATGACTGATCAAGCTGTATGGCTGCTTCAGTTGATATTTATTTGAAAACACATTTACAGTAATTTAAAACAAAATTTCATGAGGAAATAAAAATTTTAGTCAGAATATCAAACACTGCATGCAAGCAATTAACAAAAAGGACCATTAACAACAATACAGTGAAATTTCAATAATGACAAAATAGCTGAATTCACAGCTATTTTGATAAATTTGACAAACTTGACTGATATTCTAAGCATTATTTTTCTTTTATTAAGCAACTCTTCATTGAAATAAAATTTTTAAAAAGATTGGTAGATTTCCATTATTTGTGTGAAAATCTGCACACTATATATTTTTAAAGAATTCCTAAGAAAATAATCTCTATGAATATATCCAAGTTCAAGGAGTTATACAAAATACAATCTTTTCTAAGGATGCAACAATTTAATGCATGGGCATTATTTATGGCCAAGAGCAATTAACATTCAAATCATTTGAAATTTTAAAAAAAAGTTGTTTTTTTTTTATTTTCTTTTGCAGTTTTGGACAGGAATGAAAATTTACACTAAAAGACAACCACACAGCTAATATAAACACATACACACACAGACAAACGTACAGAAAGGAGTTTCGTTTATTAAATCTAATTCAGAAAATGGCAGGTAATCAAAATTACTTTATAAGTTATCACTATTATTTGCTATCCACTTATCTTTTACAAGCCACTCTGTAATAACCATTTAGAATATACTTTAGGTATAACAGCTTTTACAGAACTACACAGTAGTAGTAGAGTTTCAATGTACTGGAAGGGATGTTTCACTTCCGCAGTTGGGCATGAATATAAATTTTACATTTACTATAAATGGTGGATAGAAAAAAAAATATATTACTGGTTACTGTATTTTTTATTCTGAAAATTACATAGACATTCCTTATAAGTGAGATCATTTCAAATGTTTAAAAACTGATGTTGAAATAATACCTAATATTTTGGCACTCTGTGTACATATTTTACTGGTAATTGTATACCTATAGTATACTGCTGAATAAACAGCATCTGTGGATATATAATTATTTTGACAATTAGAGGGATTGTTTCAGGCTTGCATTCTAGACCAGTAGTTTACAGACTGTTTGCTGGTCCACAATTTTTGTCAACCTACAAAAATTTTAATAAATATATACTGTTAGATTTCAAAATAGGTTTTAACTGTTTGTAGGATGCTAATTTTCATTTGAATTTTACTGGTCTGTGAACCTGAAAGTTCAGTAATCACTGCTCTAAGCAAAAGCCTCAAATTTTACTTTCAAACCTATAGGTATATCCAGTGCTTGAACTGGAAGTAAATGACTGCCATCAGAGAAATCACTAGTATGCAAGAGTATTGATTAAGGAGCAAATAGCATGCCATTCTAACTCCAAGCAGCTGAATATGTGGCATTTCAGTTACTTTCCTTACACAATTGAGGCTTTCAAAATAAATTACTTTAAACTGATGATGGCACTTATCTCATATGATAAACTTGCTATTCTGCAGGTTATGAAGAGATACAAAATCAGTTATTCAACACTTATTTATTGAATGTTATTTATATAAATAGGACCATCATGTCCCAATTACAATGTGAAGAAATATTACATTGTGATTAAAAATATAAAAACCAAAAATGAGTTAAAAGCAAGATTGGCCTCAATGGCAGTATAGTAGTTTACTTATCACTGAGAATGATTTGAGTTCAAATTCCATCAATCAATCAATGGAGAAATTCTTAAAGGCCTTTTCATTTGGGATTGTAATTAGCCACTCTCACACAGAGGTTTAAGGCTTTCCTCCCACGAGGTATCCTAGATTTTTCATCCCACTAAACATGCGAACTGGCTTACAAGACACACTAAACATATATCAACCTGTACTGTTGCTTATATTGCCCCATTTGGCTATGCAGTAAATCATACAATAAAAAAAAAAAGTGTTAAAACCTATACATTTACCATAATCAGTTCTAAAACTCAAATATGGAATATTTGACTATGGGATGTCAGTGTCTTGGAGGAATATGAAATTTTTATGCACGCAAGCCATCACCATTGTAAACTTAATCAAATCTTATAAAGATAACTGGATACCTATGATGACTCTTCTTTTAGCTTTTGCATTTGTTTAAACTATATTTTTGTTTTTCATCTGTTTAAATATAAGACATTCCAGAAAAACCATTTCAATTTTTTCCTAGTAAGATAGTACATTTCTTATGGGGGGGGGGATAAATAGGCTAAGAAAAACTCGGATTAGTTGCCAAATAAAGCTACTCAAATTTTATAAAAATCTATAAATAATAATTAAAATTAAGAAAAAATGCCATTAGTACTATAGAGTAACACCTGGATTGCTCCTCACAGCAGCTTTATTTAAATCTGATAGAATAGTAGTTTAATATTGAACTGAAATCAGTCTTTGTACACACCTTTCTTGCATGAAAAAATATAGGGTTTTTGCATAAATAACAGCATGAATTGTTTTCTTAAGACAAACACATCTTGCCTTTAAAAAAAAAAAAAAAAAACATTTTTCACTTCCTTATTTCCAAGATATATATACATACTTCACTTACATATATAGACATTTCTCCTCTCCCAGTAGTTCAGGTTTCACAGACCACCTTAAGTGTTTCAAGAGTTACTTAAATGATTAAGTAACTCTTGAAACATTTAAGGTTACTTAATCACTTATTCTCTACATCCTTTGTAGGGGTGTAGAGAATAAATCATTTTAAATTCTAAAATTCACTGCTAACCTTCAGTTTTTTTGCCACTTTCAATAACAAATTTATTACCATAATTTGATTGCATGCTATTAGAGTCAATTTCCAATTCATTAAATTTGTATTGTTTATTCAAAGCCTGGGTCAGCAGTTTTTTTGAAGCCTATTATTTGTGCAAAGAAGGGGGGGGGGGAGAAATCTTAGAGACCAAGTCAGAAAGTCGCAGTTTGATCAGACCAACACTAACTACTAAGGACATTATCTGAATGCCAGTCCTCCATTCCAATTTTTTAATGATCCTAAGTAATTTCCTCTTATCTTTTAAAATATTCTCTGCATGAGAGAAGCTTTGATTGTTCAGTGCCATTATGAGTTATATACCAAGATTTATGTGGCAGTTTCACGTATTCAGCATAACTTGGAAAAATTGCTGAGAATTCAGAATGAAAAAAAAAAAAAAAAAAAAAAACCCACTGGAAATTCATGCCACTTTTAAAATGAAAAACAATCCACGATATGCTATACATTAAGTAACAACCAATTAACTAAAGTAAATCCTGCATAAAAAATGACAACATAAAAATTCAACGTTTACATTGAAAGAAACAGCAACATTTAATTCCATTATCAAGAACTTGCACTTAATGCTATTCTATGAAGTATAAATAATAAGACAACAAAAACCCTCCCCATATGTAAAATTATTATTACATTAATTGGAACTTAACAGGAAAAATCAAAACAAAAACTGCATTCTGGCAATATAGCATTTCAGCACAGGGGCAGGCTATCCTGGGCATCATTCCCCCCAACCCACCCCTGTTTCAGCAATATTTTGGCACTGCCAAAATATCACCCAAAGGCACTTAACTAATACTTCTAAGAAGCCATTGCAATCTATTAATGAAGTGAAACACCACCAACATCATAATTCTAAAACCATCATTAAATTAGCTCCGTTCTGACAAATTCCAATTTTTGAGTATTTACAGAGTAATATAAAATTGCAATTTTTTCTCCTCAAATCTGTTAAAGAATATACATCTGTTAAAGAATATACATTGATGAAACAAACAAAAACATTTATTACCTAGTTTTTCCAGGATGGTTTCTAACAGCAAAATATTTTGCATTGTTTTTATTTTTAATTACAAGGCTATAATAATTAGGAGAAATTAAAGTTCAGTACTATTTGCTAGATTTATTCTGGTCTCTAAATAATAAAGCATTTGAAAAAAATTTAATGACCATAATTAATAATATAAGCTGAATTATTTCAAATAAAAGGTAGAAAATAATATCAGGACTTTTTCCTGTATATAAAATTCCTTTTAAACATACAAAAAAAAAAAAAAATAAATAAAGTTTTAAAAATTGCTATAGCCATATTTTATCTTTTTACAAAATAAATGGGTTTTTGTATATAGCAAGCACAAATACTTGAATCATATGATGAATACATCACAAAACAATGTGCTGAAGTCAATCGGTGCAAATTTTTAAAGTCAATGGCTCGATTAAAAAAAAAAGTTTGCCATATGAAGTCTGTTGATGGAATAGCAAAGAAGTTGCATAATATAACTAGCCTTAATGTATTTATGTAGTTACTTAGCAGACCACCTAGTCCATAGCATACATAAAAAGAGCAGGAATTTAATTTGCTCATGCACTCTGTACAGAATATATGCATATTATAGCAAAATCAAAATCAACAACAATAAGTTACTCCAGAATGAAGGGGACTGTTGTTAGGATGTTGCCATATTTTATGTTAGGGTGGTGTGGTTTGGTTTTGGCACACATCCAATTTGGCATCCTGTTAGCATGATGGAAAAGTAAGGTTAGGATTCTATGTACGGATTATAATATATATCTATCAATAATGCAACTGTTGCTCTATAACAGTTTTAAAATAATAAACTGAATTGTTGACAGATAATGTTTGTTCTCTGAGCTAAGTTAGCTAATTTATTCCTATTATATTTAAATATCACCGTTATATTTCGGAGCAAAGCATTTTTGAAACATTCAATATCAGTTACCAGGTAACTAATGCTATGGGGGTATGGTTCCAGGCAGTCAGCATTAATTTCCTCTTCATAAGACACCTGAACATTTGCTCCAGTTACATCTTTGATTGTCAGTATAGTTAAACTAGCTTCTCAATTATTTTTAAAATACATCTTCTAAAAGGTTTTTAACTGTTAACATGCAGTTCGTGTAGCCACTTTTCAAATCAACTACCAAATAAGACATTTTATTTCTGGAAAGTAAAAGAATTGTATGTTAATCTTATAGTTCATTGGAGGCTATACTATTAAGTTATAATAATAATAATTCAATTTTCCTTACTAACTGAGCAAGAAGCTGGAACAACAATAATGGATGAATAAGTAAAGCAATACAAATTTGCACTGGAGGGGTAAGGCTAGAGATAAAAGCAATACATATGGTCAGTATTGAAGAAAATACTGTGATAAACTGGTGATTGTAATGTGTCCAGTACTTAATAAAACTGACTTTCAACAATTGAAATTTTCTAATACTCTTCCCACTGCTTACTTATTTTTGAAGAACAAAATTTTCCTTAAATTTAGGCATCTGTTAGCTCTGATGCATTAGAAACAATCAAGTGATAAAAACCATATTATACAACTCAAAACTAAGCATCGATTGTTGCATATTTAATACACACAAAACATCAAAACTAATGAGAATGGAGTCTATAGAGAGTCAGAAGTGGGGGCCAAAAATTTTCTGAATAAATAGAACAATGATTTGTTTGTTTGTTTCGGGATTTATTGGGCGCATGAACAATAATGAAAAGTCATCTTTTAAAATGGTGTTTTTTCAAATCGTGGAGAGGAGTGCAATTAGGGCACAAACTATTAAGAATGAAAGAAAAAGGCATGTTTTGGCATTTTAAAAACTAAGTACACTAAAAAATAATCTTTCTAAATGGCACAAAACACCATTAAACTCATGTTATAATAAATCAAAGATTTCATAATTTTATGTACTTTGATTGCAAATATTGCTTCCTCTGTACCGTCGTACTCTGAAATACTATTCTTACATTGCAGAGTGCTCTCAAACCATTCAAAACTCCTTGCTTCTATCCATAAGAGAACTGTTAGGTTAATTAACCTAACAATTCTCTTTTCCTCTCTACTCTCAAAGACAGATGTTTAGTTTCTACTGTTTGCTTTTTCAATATTTCCATGGGCATTGTCTGAACTTGCATCTAATTCCTCTTCTTCCAGACATGGACACCAAACTAGTTGACCTCTAATTCCAGAGAAACCTCAATATAACACCAACTTTCCTTAATACCTATGAAATTCTGAACAGAAATTCCTCATTATATTAATGCAGGCAAATGCTCAAAGTGCCACCCCTACTAGCCACTATTTGTCAAAGACTTTAGCATAAAAATGTGCCCATAAGCATTCTATAATATCCAATATACAGCAACATGTTATTGTAATTTTGGTTTTTGCAGTCCTGTGCTGTACAGCTAAAAAGCAGTTTTTGTGGAATATACTAATGTGTTCTTTCACTCAATTTACTTGCTCTTGTGGTTTCATCTCATCCTGGAAAATAGTTCTGGGAAACAAAAAAAAAAAAAAAATAAATAAATAAAGTGAAATATAAAATATTGCTCCCTGTGAAAGTGTCCCAACTTAAGTCAGCTTTGCACTTTATTTTTCTTTGAAGATGGAGAGTCAATTTCTTATTGGTTACTATAAACAAACTGCCCTTGGAGTCATCATCGCATAACAGTTCTTAGTCAGTCTTTATTTTACTAGTGAAATAGTAAAAGGAAAAAGGGCAAAAGGGCAGTATTCAGTTTTAGTGAAAAGAAAAGTCTGTGCTTATAGAGCCCAATCTCTTGCAGCTTCTCAGCAGAATACTGCCAACCATTTTTCCATCTTGTGGGATAAATGCATCAGTCAATACTGTATTGGTGGCATTTAGTGAGGCAGCCAGCTTTCAAAAATCATCAGTGAATATGATTGTAAAGATATCTATAACATGGACAAGACTGCTGTTCTACAGAATGCAGCTTAACAGGACCATCTCAAAAGGACAAGTTAAGAGGCTGCAAGAAAGAAAAGCCAGAATCACTTATATTTTGCTCCATTTCAGATGGGAGTGACAAATGAGCTGTAATGGTGATTGGAAAATCTGCTAAACCATGCTGTTTTGTGAATTTCAATCCACCCATTTACTTCAATTACAAACCAAATATAAAGATGTGGATCACAACAGAATATAAGTAGCTGAAAGACTTGAAGGAAACAGTGAAAAATTTTGTTATTAGTTGCAAATCTTAGTTTGGGTACTTGCCACCAAATAGTACCAGCATTCTACAACCTCTGGATACTGGAGTCATCAAAAGTTTTAAGGCACTATCAACAACAAGTAAGGAAGATTGCAAAATAAAATAACAATAACTCAACTGCATTGTACTTAAAGTATGTACTGTATTTAATAAAACTGCTTGGGATGAAGTTCTGTCAGAAACTTGTCTGCACATACTGGGCTACTGGCAAGTGTACATCAGGTAAAAAGCAAAGATGACAATGCAAAGCAGAATGGACAATCTTCCACCAACTGCAACAGATAGACTGTTGACTGTGGTGGAAATTATCAAAATTGAAGAACCAGTTTTTGCAGAAATGACCATAGAGGGAGTTTTACAACTAATACTGGAGGATGTACTTACTATCAAAAGTGGTAATGAAAATGAGGACCCTGAATTCTGTGAAAAAACTACTGCTAAGGAAGCTCAAATATGTCTGGTGGGAGTATTTTGAACAGAACAGTGACAAGAACATAATGTATCATGTAGTTCTGGATGCTGTGATTTCTAAAGTCAGCAAGAAAGCTCAGAGATTAAGAAATAATTTACAATGGAATGAAGGTGACTTACAAGTAAAGTGCTATTGTATCAAATATTATTCTATGTTCTTATTTTGTAATTGACATTTTTTTTTTCAAACATTATATTCAGGTTATTTGTATAAATTAAATTATTATTAAGTATATATCATTTTAATAGCACTGATTCATAATTTGCCATTAATAACCCATGTTCCTAAAATTTAGAGATACCAGAAATAGCTATAATGCTACACAGTGTAATGAGTATAACACCTATAAATGTGTATAATTAAATAAATTTTATAAGTTTAAAGTTATTTTTAAAAAATGAATTTTGATTATTGCAACCCTCAGTATACTGTCACAAACTGCAGTGCACAAAGAGCAATGCATAAAGGGGTTTAACTGTAATTATTCTTCTTTGTATTTTCCCTATTTATATTCTCTGGAACAACTTTCCTTTCCACATATTTCCCAAAAATTACAACCTACAGAAATTCAAGACTAATGTCAGCAAGTTTATTCTGGCTTCCCGGCCCTTGAACCCATTTAAAATATTGATACTATAGGTTCCAGTAACTTTTAGCATATGAGATCACCATTAAAATATAAATAAATAAAGTACACACACACACACTATTTATAAATGGAGGAAAGATGTGCAGAATATACCTATTTCATTTAAAGAAAATAAATGACAAGTTTGGGATGTGCTGCTTTAAACTAACATTTTAGTTGGTGCTGTAAGAAAGTCAATAAACAGTAATCTTAGCAGCAGAGTTAAAAAAAAAAAAACTGAAATTTTCTTTTAATGTTCCAGCCAAGCTAATATTAATGCATCTGATTATATTCTAGTGCATTCATTATGATGGTGGGCAACATTACACTACATAAACAATTTTTCAAGATTAATTTGACACACAGAACATAATCTAATTATTATTAAAAGAAATCACTAGCAATGCTATTTATTACACAGAGCATAATTCCTGCCATACATAACAATGGGGGGGGGGAGTGAATGCTGTAAATAAGAGATGTTACAATAGTGTATACATCTCTTACACACCCAAACGTTTAAGAACTGCAACAATATTCACCAATTGATGGAAAAATTTAGTAAAAATCCATTATGATACAGCTATTGGTCTTGCAGTGCACCAGATTTCCTAAAGCAACACTGAGCAAACTACTTACTCATTTGACACTTAAGGTTATCTGGACAAAGTTTAGAGTTTTATTTATTAATCAGAACTGGCACTACAATTTACTGAATGGAATTTTTTGTCTAACTACCCCTTTTGTCTAAAGGATTACTTGCCGTTATTGTTTTATTTCTTGGACAATTTATTTAATGAAACCTAGACTTTGACACTGCACACATTTTTTTGCAAACGTCTGGATGAAAATATTTATGCAACCAAAAGTAATTAACATTAACACAATAAATACTTAATATAAGCAATTATTATTTAGCAGAATTTATCTAAATCAGAGGGAAACAAGATATAGTTTTACAGAGATAGACAGCAAAATTGAATCCACTCTTCTTGGATTATATAATTCATTGAAAACTAGATCAACATGCATGAAAAATTTTTAAAAACCATGGAGTGAGAATTGCACAGAATTATGTACCGTGACTTTATGACATTTCAAATATTGCTACAAGTCAATTCCTGTACAAATTAAATACAAATTACACGGACTCCACTTCCAATAAGAGCAGTAATGAAACAATACAAAAAAAATTAACCTGTAATATTTTATGATTTTTTTCTTCTCTCAGAAACAAAAATCAAGTATTTTTGCCAACTTTGACAAAAGTACACGATTTTATTCTCCATTTCTGTTATACAAAATGTAATCACTTTTTCAGAACTATACGCACCATCCGTATGAAAAAAAAAAAAATGCACACTGGAAACCATCTTTTTAGCTCTCGAACTCTATGAAACTAGGTATTTTCCACTTAAGATAACATGAAGAAATAAAATTCATACTCATAATTAAAACAGTAATCCATTCTTTAAAACATAGTAGAGTTAGTGTTTTAATAAATTTAATCTAATTCTAATTGTTAAATCCCAACATCATGCCTTTCACTCAGCACACTTATGTACTTAAGCATCATGCGGTGTTATTCAAAATGAAAGACTGTTATTTATATTAGGTGATGGGACCTTGTATTCATCAACTTATATTAATTTAGATTAGCATTTGAAACATCATTTAATGTATTTATTAAACGTTTCAAATGCTAAACAAGACAGTTTTAACATAAACCTTTAATCTTTGTTTTCACTATTTTAAGGAGAACATACTAAATTCTTACTTGCAAATCGCATAACCTATGCTCCATTTCCAGAGATAAATCATAATTAGAATATAATTTCTGTCCTTGAATATACTATTGTTATAAATGCATTTGAAATATAGTTCCAAACTTAAATTTGGTTATGGAAGGAAATAATGCAAATGAAAAGCTGGTACAATACTTTTTAAGAAATTTTAAACTGCAACAATAACAAAGTGTATAAATACAATTCTTATTAATAATTTTTAAATATTGCATATTATATAAGCATATTTCTGCACATGTTAAATAACAGAACAGAGACGTTACAACTTTTATAATATTCAAAATTCCAACAACCATCCATTAGAACCTCAGAAGAATATATGCAAGCTTTGCCTAAATGTATCATAGAACAGAAGTGCTGTATCATATATATTGGTGTTACTGTACGCTGAATGCAGAATCATTCGCAGAGCGGAATTTTAATAAAAACAAGTTATCATTGCTATGTATAATGTGCCGGCTTCCTTTTTTAATCTAAAATTTAATTCACAGAAACACTGACTTAAATTTGCATGAAATCATGAATACTTATCTGTATTAGAATCTCATATGCTTCATTCTGAAAAGATCTATGTTAATTTTCAAAAAAGAAATTCACATAGATAGCAATATATCACAAACAGATATGCCATTACTGAGTTAGCCCAATGAGTCTTTTCACATACTACATACAACTTGAAAGAATCACTGAGCCTAAAAGTATACATCCTCATATTCAGGACTACTGCTATATACATAAGGAGAACAAAAAGCTTCATCACTCATGTCCTTAAAGAAAAATTAACGTATTTACGAAAGTGGCATTTTCTCCGCTATGGTAGGACTTGTTGCAGGAGTGGAAATTCTTGATGATCTGCCTTCGGCCATGTTTAGCGCTTCTTCAAAGCTGTAGGCACTGCTACTGCGAGAAGCTGACATTCTTGTCTAGAGGTTAGGACAAATAAAAAGAAGTTTTCATATTTCTTTTTGTCATATTGTAACATATAATATGTTACTGTAAAAGCCAGAAATTGGTAAATTCTAATGGTAAAAGCCAGAAATTAGCATTAGACGCATATGATGCAAGAAAGCAAGCTTATGCAGCATCAGCCAGAAAAAAAAAACCAAAAAAAAAAAAAACCCTTCCACTTCACCCCTCCGTTCATTCGAAATACCTGTCCAGCTGAGCCTTAAATTTATTTAGGCTACCAACTTCCACAACAGGGATGGAAGTCTGTTCCACCAACCAACTACCCGCTGGCTAAAGGCAAATTTCCGCACATCTATCCTACATCTGTCTTTCCTCAATTTGAATTTATGCCCTCTCAGGTGATTATTCTGAGCAAGAGGCAGTATCCCATCAGCATTGAGCATGCTCAAACCATTCAAGGCTTTGTACACCTCTATCAGATCACCTCACCGATGCCTAGTCTCCAGACACTGTAATTTGCAAAACCTAAGCCTTTCTTCATAAGAGCAACCCTTCGTTCCGTTCACTAATCGTGTTGCCCTTCTCTGAACTCTTTCCAGCAGCTCTACATCCTTCTTGAAATGAGGCCTCCAGACCTATATACAGTACTCCAGGTGCAGCCTGATCATTGCTTTATACAAGGGAATAATCACCTCCCTATCCCTGCTAGAAAAATTCCTGTATATCATTGATAACACACCATGAGTTACTCTTGCAGCCCATCTGCACTACTCAGAGAACTTCATATCTGCTTGCACAATTACCCCCAGGTCCTTTTCATTCTCTACCACTGTCAGTGTAGTACCACAGAGTTGATACGTTGCTCTGGGGTTGCTGTTTCCCATATGTAGTACTTTACATTTGTCAATGTTAAACTTCATTTGCCACCTCTCAACCCATCTGCTCAACCTTTCCAGATCCTGTTGCAGCAGCATAGCATCAGTAGCGTCCTTAACAACCCTGCCAACCATTGTATCGTCTGCAAACTTGGACATTAAGCTTGATATACCATCATCAATATTATTTATAAATACAGAAAACAACAATGGACCCAACACTGAACCCTGAGGGACTCCACTAATAATATTAGTCCACGATGAGCAGTGTCCATTAATTACCACTCTGTCTTCTGCCACTCAACCATCCCTTTATCCATAGCAACAATTTGCCACCAATGCCACACTGCTCCAATTTGAGCAGCAGTCTTCCATGTGCAACGGTATCAAAAGCCTTTCTAAGATCCAAATATATAATATCAAAGTTATTCCCTGCATCCAGTTCTTTTATGACTGCATCATAGTATCCAATCAAATTGGTCAGGCAAGACCTTCCCTTAACAAAACCATACTGTGTCTGAGCTATAATTAAATTCTTGTCAAGATGATCCTGCACTGCTTCCATTAATTTTTCTGGAACAGAAGTTAAACTCACAGGTCTATAATTACTTGTATCAGCCTTTGATCCTCCTTTGTGAATTGGGGTTACATTTGCACATCTCCAGTCTGTGGGTACCTCCCCTGAGTCCAAGGAAGCTCTCATAATTATGGCTAACTGATTGCTTACTTCCTTTGCTGCCTCCTTTAATATAACTGGATAGATCCCATCCACCCCAGGTGCCTTTCTTGTATTTATCTTCAATAATTTCTCCTCCAATTTACTCTCAATTATTACAAGATCATCTAGCTCACTGCCAGTGTTTACTTCATCTATGGCATTCCCCTTCCTGAATAACTCCTCATGTGTGAATGTCGATGCAAAATATTCATTTAGTTTGTTAGCTACCTGAGCAGGATCATGAACAGTTGAACCATCGATATCAAGTGGACCAATCTGATTCATCCCCTTCCTTCTAGAGTTTACATAAGTAAAGAACTCCTTGCTTTTTCTTTGCATCCCTTGCCAAAGATTTCTCATAATCTGCCTTCGCCTGCCTACCCTCCTTTGTAAATTGGTTACAGATCAACTTATACCTATCATAGCCTTCTGTGTCACATGTTAATTTATATGTATCCCATGCATTTTTCTTCTCTGCCACATGTCTCATTAGTTCATCTGACATCCATTTAGGCCTAAACCTTGAACAATATTCCTTAGTTGGTATGTAAAGCCCAGTAGCTTCCAAGATAAGTTCTTTGAATGCTTTCCATTTTGCGTTTGCTGTTGGTAACATCATCAGTTGGTCCCACTGTATAGAATTTAAATACTGTCTCAGACCATCGTAGTCGCCTTTACGAAAGTAATAACCCTTCTCTTTACCCCTGATGGTAGTTACCTCCTTGAGTAAATCCCACTTCAGCACACTGTGATCACTGCCACCTAGTGGTTCCTGTATCTGCAGATTCTTAACGCATGAAGAATCACTACTGATAATCAAATCAAGAGTGTTGCTCCCTCTAGTTGCCTCCCGAACATGCTGATTTAAAAAAAAAAAAAAAAATCATCATCCAGTAAATCCACAAAAGCCTTGCTAGTGTGTGAGTGACCAACCCACAAATTCCAGTCAATAACTGGGAAATTAAAATCCCCCATTATAAGACTCTCTGATTTACTGGCCCACTCTATTTCCCCGTACAGTTTCTTATTATACTCATCAGAGTCATTAGGCCTATAGCACCCTCCTACTCTCAATTTTGATCTCCCAATGCTTATGTCACACCAAAGTGACTCGACACTGCGCTTGTCCAGCGATGTCGACTGGCTTCACTTCCTTGGATTTTGTGTGTTTCTTAACTAATAGCATAACCCCCCCCCCACCTTCCTTTCCTGTCTATCTTTTGTGTAGACGTACTCCCCAAATTCCAGTTCTGCATTACTTATATCTGTGTGACACCATGTCTCTGATATCCCAACAATATCCGCCTTTGATGCTTTGAGCAATACCTCAAATTCATTTACCAAACTCCTAGCATTGGTGTATACGCAAGCAAACATGCACCTGTTCTTTTTCTTAGCTACCCTAACACAACCCATGTGTTTACTTGTATCCCAATGGCTCCCAGCAGTCTCTGAAATATCCTGCATCTTATTTTCCAAGCTGCTGCTCATTCCAATAGAAGCAGTGCAAGAATCACTTTCACCTCTGCCAGTGGCTACTGTTAATCTATTAGTCCTGGTATCCCCCCCCCATCTAGCAGTTTTCCGACCCACCTAACACTGCCTCGATAGCATCAGCAAACATTTTTGCACCCTTTCTATTTAAGTGTACCCCATCCCTGTAGAAGCAGTCTCTCCTGTTAACAAGTAGAGACCAGGCTGAAAAAAATTCTACCCCTTGAGCCTTGCACAATCTTTCCAGGGCCGAATTGATCGACAGGGCTCTCATCATATACTCTCTCCTATCGTGTCTGGGCAGAATTGCAGAAATAAATACATTACACTTTGTTTCAGACTTTTACTTCTTTGATATGGAAAATTCTAGGCCTTTCCTAGCTTTTATCTTTTGCTAGAATGACTGTATTGGTAAAAAAGCCCATTTGATAATTATATATGCAAATTCTCTCCCATTATTTAAGTGAAATACTATATATATGGAGTATCACTGAATTATGACCACCCCTATGAAAACTGAATGCGACCTGTTGACTACGTGACATACAAGAGTGTGGAGTTAGTCGACCTACATAGCATAGATAAAGTGGCAGTGGTTCAGTAGGTAGTAAAATTCCGAGCGTGATGGGTAAAAGGAAGGATTTATTGGACTTTGATACAGGGCAGATTGTGGGTGCTCGACGAGCTGGTGCCTCAATTCCCAAAAAGGCTGAACTGCTGGGGTGTTTGAGAGCCACCATATTTAAAGTGTACCAGGACTGGCGTCAAAATGGTCAAACAATGACCCGACGGCAAAATTGCAAAAGTCAGTGAAAAGTTGATGTTAGAGGTAAGCGCCAGGTACGACGACTCAAACAGACATAGCACTGTTGAAGAGTTGACTACCCAATACAACATGGGCCAACCCAGAACAATATCTGGCATGACCATGTGTCGAACGCATGGGCTACACCAGTAGATGATCCCTACAGCATCCTCTCCTAACCAAGGTTCATCAGCGTAAAAGACTCGCCTGGTGCAAAGAGCATGCAAGTTGGACATTAGAAGACTGGAAGGTGTGCTGGTCGGATGAATCACGTTATTTACTCCACACTGTGGATGGTCGTGCGAGGCTCTTGATCCATCATGCATGGTATCAAAAGTGCAGACCGGTGGAGGCGGTTGTATGGAGTGGGGCACGTTTCTCTGGCAGGAACTTGTACCCCTGGTGCATGTGGAACAATGCATCAATGGTCTCCGCTATTGTCAACTGCTTGCTGACTGTGTACACCCTGCTATGTTACACTTTTTCCCGAATGGCGATGGTGTCTTCCAAGACAACGCGCCGAGCCATCAGGCTCTTGTTGTGCAGGAATGGTTTGAGGAACACAGTTCTGACTTCCAGAATATCGACTGGCCTCCGAACTCCACCGATATCAATCCCAGCGCACTTGTGGGTCAATATGGAAAGGCATATCAGGTGTCTGGATACACCAATCGCCTCCATACCTGCATTGCTGATCGCACACAGCTTGGTTGGCCATAGCTCCCAAACACTTCCGACATCTTGTTGAATCAATACCACGTCGATAGCTGCTGTATTGAGGGCAAAAGAAGGACCTATGAAGTATTAGGTAGGTGGTCATAATTCAGTGATCACTCAGTGTATATTAGGCACTCTGAATATAATGAATGTTACCCAGAACCATTAATATGAAATATTTTTGAAATTATCACTGATTTCTTTTTTGCATCTCCAAGGTATTTAAAAATAGTGTTGTGATAATCGCAAATATGATTATCATTGTTCTGATTTTTAAACAAGGGCATGGAGAGGAACATAATTCCTATCCCCACAAAGTTGCCTAGGTAAAATTCATTATATTCAGAGTACCTAATACACTACTTCATTCAGACAATAGAAGAGAATTGATAGGTTCTATGTACAGTGATGCCTCAACTTGTAATTTGTCCTCATAATTATTATAAAATAAAACAAGCTCCTATTTAAATCCATTGTTTATTAAATAATATTGTATCAATTAATATTATAAAAAGCAAAGAATACCTTCATATTGCTATATGCACTTCCTACTCTTTCTTCAAATGATTTAAAAGCAGTAGAATTCCTGAAAGAGCAAAAATAATAAATTAGGATATTTTGTTTTTTTTCGTTTTAAATTACATGTCATTTAAGATATCCTCTAATGAAGAATTTCAATTTCTGTTCTATCACACTACACCAAGCACTTAAATAAAAAATTGCAGATGTTTGAACTACGTTGGTTAAAGCGTTGTAATACAAGAATAAGATTTTATTCACAAAATATTAACAAAAAATTACTTAAAAGGTACAATGCAAATTCCAACAACCAGCCTGCACTAACAGCCATTGCTTGAGGTTAACTCAACAAGTGAAAATAGGCTCCCAAGAAAGCCCACAAAGGATCGTAATAATAGGTCATAAATACACAAACTAAGAACTGCAGTCAGATTCAAAGTGGGCACACCTTTTATATAATCATCAGGGAAATAGCAAGCTAGGTGAGAAGACAAGTAATAAATATAAAAGATGGGAATAGTACATACACCGATGAGCCAAAACATTATGACCAGTGAGTCGTTATGCAAATCGAAGCAACTGCAGGTGAACTACGGCACGTGTGTGGGTCAAGACATGGTATAAAAAACACCTGATACTGAGCTCCATTAATCAGTGTTACTCTTGTTCTTCAGATGTGACAGGCAGTGGACTTAAGCAAGTTTGACAAAAGCCAAACGACTGGGTCAGAACATATCCGAAATGGCATGACAGGTGGGGTGCTCGTGGTCAGCGGTCATTAGTATCTACCGAAAGTGGTCTGAGGAGGGAAAACCCACGAACCGCCGGTGAGGTGCTGGATGACTATGGCTCATCGATGCTCAAGGTGAGCAAAGGCTCTCCTGGATGATACGTGGCAACTGTGGTGCAACTAGCCGGTAATTGGAATGCTGGTGATGGGAGTAATGTGTCACAACACACAGTACATAGAATCCTGCTGAAAATAGGGCTGTGTAGCAAGCAGGCCGCTCAAAGTGCCCATGCTAACTGGCGCCTCTGTAGCCAGGAGCAGCAATGCATAGCACACGCTTCTTGATTAGACTGGGGTTCAAGCCCGTGACCACCAAATATGGAGGATGCGGAAAGGTCAGGGAATGACCATTGCATATCTCCGGAGCAATATGGCCTTAGTTGCTAATGCTCCTAAAAGCCAAATAACAAACAAACCATGCTAACCATGGTTCACCAGTGACAGCACCTACAATGGGCACGCAAGCATCGAAACTGGACTTTGAGTGATTAGAAGAAAGTTGTCTGGTCCGATGAATCACGTTTCCTGTTGCACTATGTGGACGGCTGGGTATGTGTGCGTCATTTACCTGGGGAAGTGATGGTGCCTGGATGCACCGTGAGACGAAAACAAGCCAGTGGCGGCAGTGTCATGCTTTAGACAATGTTCTGCTAGGATACCCTGGGACCCGTCATCCATGTGCTGGGCACTCTGACGTCTACTACCTACCTAAACATCAATGCTGACTAGGTACACCCTTTCATGGCAACAGTCTTCCCCTCTGGAGGTGCCGTCTTTCAGCAGGATAATGCGCCATGCTACACTGCCCAGATTGTTCAAGACTGGTTCGCAGAACATGAGGAAGACTTCTAGGTATTGCCCTAGCTTCCAAATTCCCCAGACATCAATCCCATCAAGCATCTGTGGTTTGTGTTGGAACAGCAACTCCAATTTGCAGTGTCTCAACCACAGACATTACAGGAATTAAAGGATCTGCTGGTTACGTTTTGCTACCAGATACCACAAGGCATTAGAAATCATGTCGTGTCCATGCCTCACTGGGTACGAGCTGTTTTGGCTCATCAGTGTACAAGGAGGAGGTGATGGGGTAACATGAAAGCAAGAATTTTGAAATAATTCCAAACATCAGAAATCACTACTAGCCTATTAATATTCAGTTGTTCACAAATACATTTGATTTGTTATATCGTGGATAATTGCATTCTATTGAAATAACACCCAAAAATCACATAAAACATACCCAAATGTCATATTGGGAACATACCCAAAAATCACACAAATTGCAAAGCAACCTGGAATTTCAAAGCTTATTTTTCATACTGTCTATTAAACACTCTTCTGATTTTGTTAATCTTCTGATTTTGTTAATATTTCTATTGCAGATAATCAAGAAATATATTCTAAAAATTTTGCTTTTAATCTCTTGGTATTCACACAGCAACACTGCCATTCTGAATTCATAGACTAATGGCAATTTTTGATGCATGGTGTTATTCAATAATAACCCCCCCACCATGAGTTATTCTGACTTTCAGCCCAAATATCATGCAAATTGGCCTGTGAACAAACACACTTGTCAGACATAATACACTATGGTGCAATATGGTCTAAAGTTACTGATCCACCTAAAACCCAATAACCACAAAGCATCCTTTTATTGTAAATTAAACTGCAACTCATAAAAGAAACAAGAAACTGTGTGATAGCAAAAAAGTTAGTACAACAAAGATGAAAGTTTTAGCAAAGATTTGGGTAGGAAGAAGAAAAAATTAGTACTGCATAAAGTATCAGTGGTCAGAGGGCAACTATTAATCTGAAATCCACGAGAAAAAAACTGTTTTCGGAATCAGCATTCATTCCTACCATGTATATTGGATATACAATTCAAACATTATATTTTGATCTTCCCCAAAGAACTGATACTGACGTGAAGTAACAGTGTACAGTATGATTACTTATCAGCACTGGCTGTTATTACATTATTCTATAAAAGAATGACACTACCTAAACTTTTGTTTAAAAAAAATGGACCATATATTTTGCCTGTAGGCGTATGGTATTTGATAAATACAGGAAATTTTTTATAAAAAACAGATTTTTTAAATTACATTTATTATTAGCAATTTGAGTAATTAATCATACTAAAACATTTCATAAAAATCTTGAACTGTTGATAAGTGTACACACAGACAAGGAGACATTTGAAAACTTCATGGCCTGAGTATGAAGGGTTTATGTGAGGAGTCTGGTAATATGTTACTTTTACTTTTCTATGTAGTTCCCTCTGGAGTCCATACACTTTTGCCACTGATGCTGCAATGCATTGAAAGAAAGTTTTCTCTTGGCCCTCCAGGAATGCATCTACTGCAATGATGTCACTGTCAGTGGGGAAAAATGGATGCCAACCAGATATTTTTTTAAATTAGGAAATAGGGGAAGTCTGATGAATTATGGGAATGGTCTAAGATTTCAAAGCTGCATTCATGCAGTGAAAATGACAGATTTGTGAGCACGTGTTGTGTTGATGGAACAAGACTCCTTTGTTGAGTTTTCCCTCGGCATTTGTCTTTGATGTTTTCACTTCTGAAAACATCAAATTTCACTTCTAAGTTGTTTTCAAAAACAACTTACAAAGTTTGCATAACATCTCCGTGACTGTTTGACCTTTCTGAAGATAATCCACTAGCAACACTCCATCAGCATCCCAAAACACTTTTTTCTGCTGGCAAAGTGATTCTATCACTTTGCCAGCAGATGTGAGTCCATCATTTTTTATGAAGTGATGGACCCACATCTCATCCATGCTCCCAAACCTTGTAAGGAAATTTGCTAGAAATGCTTGAAAATGATGCAAACGTTGGCTTCACTTGACACCTCTTGTGCATTTTTAATCTGCTGCCAATAACTTTGGGACCCATCATGCTGATATCTCATGAAAAAGGTATCATGTGATACCTTTTTCACGAGAACTTCTGTTATTATATGGTACATACATTTATATGAGATGCCCAAGATGCTGGAAATGTGCCGATCTGTCATTTGTCAATCACTCATCACCTGATCATGCACACTGTCAACTCCTGGAGTGATGGACATTGCAGGTCTTCCACAGTGTGGGTCATCTTCCAGGCTTTCCCTCCTTGTTTAAATTCTGCTACTTAATCCTTAACCAAGGAATATGAAGGAGTATTCTCCCTAGTATTGTAACCACATCCTCAAATTGCCTTTGGCATTAGTTCCTCCCCCCACCAAATATCAGATGACTGCATGGTGACTGATTTTGTTAGGGGAGAGAGAGAGAGCGCACAAGACTGGTTTTTCACTGGAAACCTGTCAGACAAGTAAACTCCAAAGATACTTTTATAGTAATCAATGCTATTTTTTGGATTCTCACTGACATATGTTTAGCTAATAAACCTTTTTATAACCACACAGTTCAACTATAAACATTGCACTGAGTGTATCAACTGATAACTTTCCCCTACTGATGCTTAATTGCTCAATTCTGTTGCATCTCTTTCAACAGTGAAGCTAGCCTTCACTTACCATTAAGCTTTCTTTTTGCATCAATACATTTTTATAATGGCAACACTTTCTACTTTAATGGCATTTGCATCCTTATTTGTAATATACGTGTAATATCTGTGCAATGAACATAATTGCAAAGCATCAAACAGATGCCCAACTTTGAATTTCTGGAAAACTTTTATTTATTTACTTTTCATTATTTCTGAAGTACATCTATGCTTGGTCTTTTACTAAAAATTTATTAAATGTGATGTTTTATTTAAAAATTTGCTTTTTTTTTTTTTTTTTACATGTTATTTTTGGTGCAACAAAACTTTTATTAGTTCTGCTGAAAATAAAAAAGGTAGTCAAAATATAAATATGAAAGTAGTAGTAACTTACAGTTTCCAGTTCAGAAAACTAGGAGTGCAAAAATTCAAACAGATTAATAAAAATAAATAAGACAAAAACAATAATTAAACCTAAAACAAAGAGGAACAAATTGCCAGAGAAGACATGTCGTGCTAGTTTTGGTTTCAGTAACATATTGTTCACAACACACCAAAACCAAGACTAGCAAGTTGAAGCTGAAGGCAAAAATAGTAGTTGCATGGCACCCAACAGGTTTTTTGCATATGTAATTCCAAATAAATAATAATTACTAACTTCCAAAACAAAAGCTTCACTACATTTAGGAAGATCCTGAAGATTCAGCCATTAGTTACTTCTACCCATTGCACATGGGTAGAAGTAATCCCAGAGAAACATACCAACTGTGTGGTACTACCCTAAAGGTGGTAGAAAATGAAAAAGACCTGGGAGTAATTGTGCAGTCAGATATGAAGTTTTCTGAGCAATGCAGACAGGATGCCAGGGCAGGTCATGGGCTTTTGTCAATGATACAAAGGGTACTAGGAAAGTTTTGCAATACAGCTTTGTTTATTTAATTTTTTCAAAGTAATTTCCTCTGCATTCAATACACCTCTCCATCCTCCGAAACCAATCTTTAAACCAGTTCTGCCAAGTTTCACTAGGGAGTAAAGCACACTCGTTGTCCCAAGCCCGTAGAAGGTCCTCATCACTGGAAAACCGCCTCCCTTTTAGCTTCATTTTCACATGCGGGAACAGTGCAAAGTCGCAGGGAGCAAGGTCTGGACTGTAGGGAGGGTGCTCGAGAAGTTTCAGTCCTGTCGTGGTCAAATATTCTGTGCAGGCTTTGGCGCGGTGAGCTGGAGCATTATCGTCATGGAGGTACCAGGTGTCCATTCTTGACTTTGGCCGCAGGTTCTTCATAGATCCAATGACTTTAGGCAGGCATTGTTCAGTATACCACTTAGCTGTGACTGTCTTCTGCGTGTCCAAAATGACACGTTCCACAATTCCACTCGATTTGAAAAATACAGCTATCATTTTCTTCTTTACAGATCGGGATTTTCTGACAATTACGGGTGTGTCGTCATCACCAAAGACCCAAACTTTGTTTTGAGCCTTGGTCGGCAGATCATAATAGTACAGCCAAGTCTCGTCACCTGTCACGATGTTGTTCACATACCGAGATTGTCCCTTATCAAACTTTTTTAACATCTCCCGGCACCAAGTCACACGTCGTGTCATCTGCTCTTCAGTCAGCTGATGCGGCACCCAGAGAGAACAAAGTTTCTTCACGTGCAAATGATCTTGCAGAATCGAACAAATTGCTGGTGCATTTAGGCCCAAAGTATCCTCTATCTGTTGGTAGGTCACTCGCCTGTTTTCGTCAAGCATTTTCCTCACAGCAGTAACGTTTTCCTCCGTAACCGACGTTCGTGGCCTTCCCGGCCTCTCCGAATCCTCCAGAGTGAAATTTCCCCTTTGGAATTCTCTATACCACCTGAATATCGTTGTACGATGTGGACAATCATCATCTAGTGCAAGAGTCATTTCTTCTAAGCACTGGTCTATGGTTAAACCACGCACGAAATTATACCGCAAAACTGTCCTTATCTCATTTCGTGACCAGGATGCCATCGCAAGCACTTTACACTCTCACTACCAATGAATAACTGAGCCCATCGACTTGGCGCGGCGGCTACTATGCACGTATGAACATGTCTCAACATGCAGCAACAAGCAGCTTCCTGTGATTCATTCTTGCGTCATATTGCAAAACTTTCCTAGTACCCTTTGTATATAGGAATTTTGCTAGCAGGGAAAAGGAGGTGATTGTCCCTCTGTATAAGGCAATGGTCAGGCCACGTCTTGAGTACTGCGTACAGGTCTGGAGGCCTCATTTTAGGAAGGATGTAGATTTGCTTGAGCGTGTACAGAGAAGGGCAACAAGATTGGTGAGGGGAATGAAGGGATCCTCTTAAGTTCTGCAATTTGCAGTGGCTGGAGACTAGGCACCTGCATGGTGATCTGATTGAGGTGTATAAGGCCTTGAATGGGTTGAGCACGCTGAATTCTGACGGGATTATTCCACTTGCTGAGATTACAAACCTGAGGGGGCATGAATTCAAATTGAGGAAAGACGGTTGTAGAATAGATGTGCGGAAATTTGCCTTTAGCCAGCGGGTGGTTAACTGCTGGAACAAACTTCCATCTGTTGCTGTGGAAGTTGATAGGTTGAATAAATTTAAGGAGGAACTGGACAGGCATTTGGAGGGAATGGTGTGTTTTTTTTTTTTTTTTGGCTGATGCTGCATAAGCTCATACACTTGCTTTCTTGCATCACATGCCACTACTACTACTAGCACTGAACCAACAATTAATGCACAAGTTATTTTGGAAAAGTATCTGTCAGGTCCCATGCAAGCACTGTTAGATTGAAAACTGGAACCCTAATTGGCATTTCTTTGCTACATTTTTTTTGCTAACCAAGAACCACAAAGGAACATTAAAAATTTTGAGTTTGGACATTTTTTTTTTTTTTTTTCCCCTTTTTAATGTATAACATGAATAAATGCTGTTTCTGAATCAAACTGTATTAAAAATTCTAATTATGTTGATCCCAGCAGTTGCAAATACTAATTCTAAAGATGCTTTTTTTTTTTTTTTTTTTTTATAAAGGCTATGTATTGCAATCATAAGAGCTTCACAACATTTAGGAAGATTCTGAAGGTTCAGTCATAGCACTGAACCAACAATTAATGCACAAGTTATTTTGGAAAAGTATCTGTCGGGTCCCATGGGTTGTGAAACAAAGTAATATACATATAAACAAACAAGGACTAATATAATTTCCTTTGTTTCAACAGTCATTCTTATAAGAATTTGTAATTTAATTCTTGAAATGCAAGTGTATTACATTTATTTATATACAATGTAGTGTTTATTGTATTAATTCGAAAAAAGAAAGAATGCCAAGCTTGGGTAGGTCAAGAAGCAGTGAGGAGGGACTACTGTTTCAGTTTGTTAGGCAGTTTAGCTAAGAAATCAAGATTATCACTACAATGACGAGTTTTTGTTATCAGGATGCTAATGGCACAATATCAACTAGTCAAACAATGTTACCCATGGTATAAGCAAAATTTTAGTAATGAACTGAATATTTATTTAGCACACCAAATATTTATTAAATATTCTGTGTGCTGAATGAATTGATTTTAAGTCATAGGCTTTATTAAAATTGTCTGTAGAAAGATACACAGCTAGCCTTTTTCCCATGATGTATCTTTTATATCTTGTGAATAACAAAAGAAAAGCAAACATGTGAAGTAATTTTATGTCCTGAACAAAAACTCTTTTGATATTTATGCCAACTTAAGAGCAATTAGATATCCTTATCAACAACTTTAAAAAACAAAACAGACAGTTCAGAAAGCCTACTTGACTTCTCCTATCTTTTTCGTAACACTAGCACTGAAAGTTCCAAGAACTGAAGTTGTCTTTTCCCCAGCAGTTTTAAGTGTTTGGCTTGTTTTCTGATACCTGAAATATTATGAAAGATCAACATAATCTTCAATTATAATGATAAAAAAAGTTTAACAAAGGTATTCTACAAAATAAAAACAATTACTGTATGGATAAAAATTATCATACAATTTCATATATAAAGTTAATGAAGAATAACTTCATAAAAATGAAAATTAATGGCACAATTGTATACAGCTTTAATTGTTTTTGCAAATAATTAAATTTCACATAAGAAATCACAATTTAAATTCATATAATTTACTATAATCAACAATGTGATACATATCTTTATCAACAACTTAATAAGCAAAACAGACAAGTTCAGAAAGCCTACTTGACTTCTATCTTTTTCGTAACACTAGCACTGAAAGTTCCAATAACTGAAGTTGTCTTTTCCCTGGCAGTTTTAAGTGTTTGGCTTGTTTTCTGATACCTGAAATTTAATTCAAAACCTGTACTAAAATACACGTTTCGAATTAAATCACAATCTTCTAAAATAGGTGATTAACCTTTTCACGAGCAAATACACAGATCTATGTTTTTCATGTGTGGGCTATTCTGGATATTGATATTTGATATTTATTACTTAACACGGTCCCAGCCAACGAATGGCAACCCCGCTGTCAGTTACACATAATTTAGCAGTACTCTTATATACTCCCTCTCCTGTTTGCCCAAGTACAGGAAGGGAAAAAACCTGCCATGACCAAAAAAGACTGATACGAACAAATTGAAAAATAATCAAATTATATAAAAAATAAAATATACGTATAATTAAATTTCAGACAAAGTCCAAACTTCATTGGAAAGATCTACATCTGCTCACTATCTGTTGGAAAGCCAGCAGTGCCAGCAGCTGCCGAGAGCAGAAATACCGGCACAAGGAGCTGCCGAGAGCAGAAATGCCTGCACAAGGAGCTGGAGTTGCAGTGGATATAGCAGACTCAAGCCTCCACGATTTCACAGAATTCTAGGTAATTCGGCATACACCATACCGCATTACAAATCCTTCCAGATGCAGAAGAGTCTTCCACCTAAGAAATATTGCAGATGCAAAGGCTTGGAAAGCCAAGAAGTTCGCTAGAATTGTATCAACTAGAATTGTCTCGCAGCCTTCTGCCATAAGATTGAGATTACTAACCCGAGATACCAATTCAATTCTTAGATCGCAGTACTCCTCACAGTTGTACATAATGTTCCCATGATTCTCTTTTGCCACAATGGCAACTAGATATTTCATTAATTCCTAAATCATGCAACTTTGCATTAATCGAACCAGGACCAGTTAATAAGAACATAGCATGTAAGTTTGGAGCAAACCACTTGAATTTTATCGAGGCTGCATTTCTTAAATCTAGGAAAAATTTTTGTGTAATCTGCCCTTTATCACAAACACTCCAATGCTCTTGCTAGACTTTTACCAAAGCATCCCAGATTCTTGTCCTTTCCTTCCTGGGATCTTCAGAATGTCCACCTGCATATTCAGAAAAGAACAGGAAATGCCACAGTGGATGAAGTAAGCCAATGCACAATACAATAAATGCAGATCAACAGGCAATTTTCCAGTCACAATCTGCAAAGCTGGGGTCGACACAGCTCTGCATGCCATGCACATCCTAAGGAGCATTACTCTTTGAATGGAACTGAGCTTTCTAGTATACACTTTTCCACTTACATGTTCAAACCAAATTGGTGCACCATGGGGATAAATACACATTCATATAGCAAGTTCAGTGCCTTACCTTTTATTCCCCACCCAACTCTAGTGATTCGAGTAATCATCCCAATAAATTTCCTCACCTTTTATGATAGATAAGTAATATGTGATACTAAAGTCAAAGATATGTAAAACATAATTTCTCTGTACAATGAACAATTGCACAGAGAAATAGAGTGGGCTAGTAAATCGGAATGTCTTATAATGGGGGATTTTTAACTTCTCAGATATTGACTGGAATTTGTGGGTTGGTCACTCACACACACTAGTCAGACTTTTGTGGATTTATTGGATGATTGTTTTCTGCAGCAGCATGTTCGAGAGGCAACCAGAGAAAGTAATACTCTTGATCTGGTTATCAGCAGTGATCATTCGTGTATTACGAATTTGCAGATAAAGGAACTACTAGGTGGCAGTGATCACAGTGTACTGATGTGGGATTTACTTAAAGATTTAATTACCATCAGGGGTAAAGGAAAGGGTTTTTGCTTCCATAAAGGTGAGTACAGTGGTCTCCGACAGTTTTTAAATTCTGTACAGTGGGATAACCTGACGATGTTACCAACAGTAAATTCTAAGTGGGAAGCATTCAAGGAATTAATCGTGGATGCTACTAAAAGAGTCATACCTATTAAGAAATATTGTTCAAGGTTTAGGCCTAAATAGTTATCTAATGAACTAACGAGACTCGTAACAGAGAAGAAAAATGCATGGGATGCATATAAATTATCAAGCGACTCAGAAGCCTATGGCAGATATAAGCTAGTCTGTAATCAGGTCACAAAGGAAGTTAGGCAGGCGAAGGCAGATTACGAGAAATCCTTGGCAAAAGATGCTAGGAAAAACAGCAAGGATTTCTTTACTTATATAAACTCTAAAAGGAAGGGGATGAATCTGATTGGTCCGCTTGACATCGATGGTTCGACTGTTGATGATCCTGCTCAGAGAGCAAATAAACTGAATGAGCATTTTGCATCTACATTCACGCATGAGGAATTATTAAGGTTTGAAAATGGCAGAAGGTTATCAAATTGTAGCAGGATACTTAATGATTTTGTAATAACTGAAAATAAGGTGGAGGAGAAATTGTTGAAGTTAAACATAAAAAAAGCACCTGGGGTGAATGGGATCTATCCAGTTATATTAAAGGAGGTGGCAAAGCAACTAAGCAAACCCTTAGCAATAATTATGAGAGCATCCTTGGACTCAGGGGAGGTTCCCATGGACTGGAGATGTGTATCCCCAATGGACTGGAGGTTCCCATGGACTGGAGATGTGTATCGACAAATGTATCCCCAATTCAGAAACTGGGATCGCAGGGTGACACGAGTAATTACAGACCATTTAGTTTAACTTCTGTTCCGGGTAAAATAATGGAGTCACTGGTTAAAGATGCATTGCAGGATCATCTAGACAAGACTGCAGCAATAATTCAGACACAGCATGGGTTTGTTAAGGGAAAGTCTTGTCTAACAAATTTTATAGGATATTATGATGTGGTTACAAAGGAACTGGATGCAAAAAATAATTTTGATATCATATATTTGGATTTCAGGAAAGCTTTTGACACTGTTGCACATGGAAGACTATTGTACAAATTGGAGCAGAATGGTATTAAGGGTAAGTTGCTACAATGGATAAAAGGATGGTTACGTGGGAGAAGACAGAGGGTGGTAATCAATAGGTGCTGCTCTTCGTTGACTAATGTTATTAGTGGTGTCCCACAGGGTTCGGTGTTAGGTCCACTGTTGTTTTGTATATTTATCAATGAAGGTATATCAGGCTTAATGCCGAAGTTTGCAGGTGATACAAAGGTTGGCAGGGTTGTTAATGACAGTAATGGCAGTGTGCTACTGCAACAGGATCTAGATAATTTGGGCAGATGGGCTAAGAAGTGGCAACTGAAGTTTAACCTTGACAAATGCAAAGTACTGCATATGGGTAGAAATAACCCCAGAGAAACGTACCAACTGTGTGGTACTACACTTAAGGTGGTAGTAAATGAAAAAGACCTGGGAGTAATTGTGCAGTCAGATATGAAGTTTTCTGAGCAATGCAGACAGGCTGCCAGGGTAGGTCATGGTGTTTTGTCAATGATATATAGGAATTTTGCTAGCAGGGAGAAGGAGGTGATTGTCCCTCTGTATAAGGCAATGGTCAGGCCACGCCTTGAGTACTGCGTACAGGTCTGGAGGCCTCATTTTAGGAAGGATGTAGATTTACTTGAGCGTGTACAGAAAAGGGCAACAAGATTGGTGACGGGAATGAAGGGATCCTCTTACCAAGATAGGCTTAAGTTCTGCAAATTGCAGTGGCTGGAGACTAGGCACCTGCACGGTGATCTGATTGAGGTGTATAAGGACTTGAATGGGTTGAGCACGCTGAATTCTGATGGGATCCTTTCACTTGTTCAGATTACGAACCTAATGGGGCATAAATTCAAATTAAGAAAAGACAGATGTAGAATAGATGGTGCGGAAATTTGCCTTTAGCCAGCGGGTGGTTAATTGCTGGAACAAACTTCCAAATGTCGTTGTGGAAGTTGATAGGTTGAATAAATTTAAGGAGGAACTGGACAGGCATTTGGAGGGAATGGTGTGATTTTTTTTTTTTTGGCTGATGCTGCATAAGCTCATACACTTGCTTTCTTGCATCACATGCCACCACCACTACTACTACTACTATAATGCCTAGATATTTTAATTGCCTTGCCGATTTTAGGCTCGGCCCATTCATTCTAACAACCGGGGGTCTTCTACTTGAAGATTGATCCTTAAAGACCATTGTCCTTGTTTTGGTTCTTGATACAGTCAGTTGATGTAACCTACACTAGTTATTAAGTTCAAACAAAACTTGCTGTGACCTGGTTTCTAGTTGCATCCGTGTATTTCCTACAATAAGCAACACAAGATCATCGGCATATGCCACCATCTCTGTATACTCGAAGTCCCTATGCAACCAGTCCTCCAAAACTAGGTTCCACATTAGTGGTCCAAAAACCGATCCTTGTGGACATCCCCTGGTCACCTCTCGTACAATAGAATCAACCGACAACTTAACAGTCACTGTACGGTGCATGAAGTAGTTCTTTACCACCCTAAAGATCTTAGTTGAACAGCCTACAAGTCACCATCATAAGAACGCTGCTGCATTGAATGAAGTCAAAAGCTCCCTCAAAGTCAATAAAGATTCCAAGGACATACTGTTCGAGCCTAATATATAGTTTTGCAATGCCCGAAGCGCATCTTCTGTTCCACGACCTGGAGTAAAACCATATTATCTGCCAGACCAGCCTAAGTTTTTTTCAGTATAGTCAGTAATCCGTCTCGGCAGCATCCTTTCAAACAACACCTTTCCTAATCCAGAGAGGAGGGCAATAGGTCGATAAGATCGTGGATCATTCTTTGGCCTAGATGGTCCCTTCAGTATCAGCTTTAATAAGGCATCCTTCCATGGTGATGGAAAGGCCCCGTCATGCAGGCAGCTATTAAAAGCTTCAAGAAGGATCCCTGGTATTAGTCGATGAGCCCGTTTAATGACCTCTCCTTCAATGAGGTCCATCCCTGGGCATTTATTGTTCCTTATGCATTGTACTGCATCAGAGTTCAATCAGGCTAAAAGGATCCTCGTTGTGTACCCAGGAGTAAGCATGATTACGCCTTTTCATCAACATCTGTTCCTCATCGTCTTGCTCAGAGATAGTATCTGGAGATACTATCTCTGAGCAAGACGATGAGGTGATCAGATGATCCAAAATCGCAGACCTACTTTCTCTCCAACTCATACTTTCCTGGTCAACACCTCCAATAGAGTATGCGGCATCTCCATTATATATTTTAGTCTTGCCAGTACATAGCTTATATACAATTCCCCATGGGTTCTCATTGCCCACTGTTCTAACCAATGTTCTCCAGGCAGTTAATTTTGAATTATATATCATATGCACGTATGCACTCCGTATCCTCTGATACTCTACTTTAAGTACATTAACTTCCTCCTCCCCATTGTTACACTTACTTCTTTAGTACCTTTTCTGCACTTTATGAACCTGCTTCCGAAGTTGGCTTAACTCACCAGTCCACCATTTAACTGGAATCCTATTACAGTTCTTTTGCTTCATAGATGTGCAGGAAGACTCAAAGAGAGTGCGCTGAAGTAACTCCACTGCATTCTCTCAAGACATCTGACTGAATGCCCAAATACTCAGATTTCCAAGTCGGACATGAATATATTCATCAAACTGATTCCACTTTGCATTTTCTATAGCAAATCGTCGTAACTGTTCCTGAGACGGAGCTAGTTTCTTTATGTCCTGGACAGAAAATACAATGGCCCGATGATCAGAGCAGACCCAGTCTGCTCTTAATCACCAATCGTCCACAATACCAGCTGCCCTTACAGACTGTCAGGTCAATATTTGATTCTCCATTAACAGTGAAGAAAGTACTATCTGAACTTTGTAGATTTTGAATAAACAATCCACAACAAGCCAAGAATTCATCTAGTTGACAACCACGATCATTTGTAATTCTATCAAACCACGATGTTGATCTTGCATTAGAATTCATCGCAAATATTACTGAATTACTACCAAAGCGATTCTGAACCAGTTCCATGTACCTGATGTAGAAATTGTCTGTTGAGTGATGACAATACATACAACATAGATAGAATGATGCAAGATCTGACTCTACCCCTATGCACACCATCTGTGAAGAGCACAATGAATTTATAACAGTAATAACTATGTCCTTATTAAACACTACAATTGCAGCTCATAAGTCTGGTTCCTCTGCACAGAGTACACATGCTGAAAGTGGATATCCTGTAGGCCGACCTTTCACTAAGTATGGTTCCTGTATGCAGGCTATATCAATATTCTCTCTACTGCACACTAGTCTGACTTCATCAGCCACTGATTTTGATCTCTGAGCATTAATCGGTAGTATACATAGGTTACCATTCGATTTTGCATTGTTCTGATTAAGAATTAAGTGATTATCAATTCTGCCATTAACGTTATCAAATTGCCATGCTCTTTCATCGACCAACTTAAGTGCATTCAAGTATTCTGGACACTGTTTACTCCTTACGGAATGATTTGCCAGCTCGATAGTAGGTAAATCTGTTTTTTCAAGTACATTTCAAAGAATGTGTCCATTTAAGTAAGAACTGTCTTTAAATATATCCAGTAGGTGCTGCCATCTCTTATTGGTGTTTTCAGCTAATAGGATGCAGAGTTTTAGCATTAACACTAACAGAGGCATATTATGCAATAAAGCAAGCTTATATAACATCAGCCAAAAAAAAAAAAAAACCCTTTCCCATTTCACCCACCCATTCACTCCATAGTTTGTCTAGTTCTGCCTTGAATTTATTTAAGATGTCAACTTCCATGACAGACAGTAGCTGATTTCAGCAATAAACCATCCACTGACTAAAGGCAAATTTCCACACATCTATTCTACAACTGCCTTTTCTCAATTTGAGTTTATGCCCCCTCAGGTTTGTAATCTGAGCAAGAGGAAGAATCTCATCAACATTGAACCTACTCAAAGTTCAAGGCCTTATACACCTCAATCAGATCATGTCGCAGGTGCTTAGTCTCCAGTCTGCAATTTGCAGAACTTAAAAGCTTTTCTTGGTAAGAGCACCCCTTTGTTCCCCTCACAAGTCTTGCTGCCCTTCTCTGTACTCATTCTAGCAACTCTACATTCTTCCTAAAATGAGGCCTCCAGACCTGTATGCAGTACTCAAGGCATGGCCTGACCACTGCCTTATACAAAGGGATAATCACCTTATCACTGCTAGCAAATTCCTGTATATCATTCACAAGCCCCCATGGCCTGCTCTGGCAGCCTGTCTGCACTGCTCAGAAAACTTCATATCTGACTGCACAATTACCCCAGCCAGTTCCTAAAAAGGGTGACAAATCCCTCCCATCCAATTATCGTCCCATTGCAATTAATTCTACTCTTTCTAAAGTAATGGAGAATCAATTAATGCCAACTCAAACTACCTAGAAACCTTCCATCTGATCAATGATCGCCAGTATGGATTCCATCAGTGTCGATCCACTGGTGATATTCTGGCTTATGTTACCCATTTATGGGCAAATTCAATGAAAAGGTTCGGTGAAACACAAGCAGTTGCTCTTGACATCTCAAAGGCTTTCGATTGTGTTTGCCATAAAGGTCTTCTAAACAAGCTTCCATCTTATAGTTTGGCAACTGTTTTTTGTAATTGGTTATCCAGTTTTCTCTCTGATCACTCACTGAGGGTGATTGTAGATGGCTCTCTGTCTTCTAACTTCTCCACTAATTCTGGTGTCCCCAAGGTTCAGTTCTTTCCCCCACTCTTTTCCTCTTGTATATTAATGATCTTCTTCCATTGACTGGAAATCCTATCCATAGTTTTGCTGATGATAGCACATTGCATTCCACTTTCTATTTTGAGAAACTTTGCCCTGCTCAATCAGTTTCAACTTCTTGAATATCTGCTACCAATTCCTTAAATGCTGATCTCCAGGTAATTCTCCAGTGGGGCAAAGACAACTTAGTTGATTTCAATCCTTCTAAAACTCAGTCTTGTCTTATATCTTGCAAAAAGGATTCTTCTGCTCCTATGCTTATCTTTGGTGACACTCTGATTTCTAGGAAAGTTGATATATTTCTCTTTTGGGGATTAACTTGACTTCTAATCTACAAATATTGCTTCCTCTGCATCTAAAAAAACTTGGTTTTCTCTTTTGCTCTTGGCATTACTTTTCTTCCAAACAGCTGTTCACTCTGTACAAATCACAAATCCACCCTACCATGAAATATTGTTCCCACAAGTGGGGCGGTGTCCCCAAAACCCCTCTCAGACTTCTAGATTCCATTCAGAAGAGAGCAGTTAGGTTAATTAATGACTCATCTTTAACAGAGTCTTTCCACTCACTGTCTCATAGATATACTGTTTCTGCTGCTTGCCTCGTGTTTCTACAGATACTTCCATGGGCACTGTTCTTCTGAATTGGCTTCTATAATTCCCAGCTCTCTCTTTCAAAACAGTCCAAACACGTGCTGCCACCAGCAAACATCCATTTACTCTCTAACTTCAAACTCACAGAACCAACTTTTCTTCTTCCTCGTTTATTCATTCAACTGCCGTTTTCTGGAATGGCCTCCCTTCATATGTCTTTCCTGAAAATTACAGTCTACAGAAGTTCAAGTCTAATGTCAACAAATATCTTCTCTCGTCTTCTCAACCTCCAACCCAAGCATGGTACTAAGTACTATAGTTTATAATACTTCTCATGTTTGGGGTTTTGATAAAAAAAAAAAAAGAAAAGTCTTTTTCATTCTCCACTATCCTGAGTGTAGTACCACATAGTTTGTATGTTTCTCTGGGGTTACTGCTACTCATATGTGGTACTTTTCATTTGTCAATGTTAAAATTCAGTTGCCACTTCTCAGCCCATCTGCCCAACTTTTCTAGATCCTGTTGCAGTAGCATACTGTCATTAACAACCCTCCCAACCTTTGTATCGTCTACAAATTTCAACATTAAGCCTGATATACCCCCATCAATGTCATTGATAAATATACAAAACAACAATGGGCCTAACACCAAACCCTGGGAGACTCCACTAATAACATTATTCCATAAAGAGCAGTGTCATTAATTATCACTCTGTCTTCTGCCCCTCAACCATCCTTTTATCCATTGTAACAACTTGCCCTTAATGCCATACTGCTCCAATTTGTACAGTAGCCCTCCATGTGCAACAGTATTAAAAGCTTTCCTGAAATTCAAGTAAATGATATCAAAATTATTTTTTGTATCCAGTTCCTTTGTGACAACATCACAGTATCCAATCAGCATGAAAAGAACTTTGATGGTCTGAAGAGAAGATTGCATCTGTTGGCCATAGTTACTCAATTTTGGCTTACAAAAGCCGCCAAAGTTGAAGAAATTGTCGGAAATTCAGATCTAGAAGTTGAAGAACCTGAATTAAGTGAAACATAAATAGATGATATTATTACTACAAAAGAGTAGTAATACTTTTACTGTTTAATTTCTTTAAATTGCAATATGGCATATTTTTTACTCTTTGTTGTACATGTGTCAGAAAACTGTTGCCATATATTAATCAAGAGAACAATTCTGCTAAAATAAGATCTACTCAGTGTTCTTGTTTAAGTGTATATATATGATTGATATGCAAAAATTAGCCAGATGGCTAGCTGGTTTTGCCAACCAACAAGCAAAATATTTTTGCCAATATTATTCTTCAGTGCATCTTAAAATTCTGAAACATATAGCATATTTTAGTTAGGTCCTTCTGAATAAGAATGCAGTAAGTCATGACTCTGGAGACGGGCCTAACAAGCCAGTTGAGAGTCTTAGCTGTTTCTATCAACAAGTCATTCAACTGAAAATGGTGTAACCTGTAGAGAGAAGTTTCAATTAAAAAATGAAATTAGTAATTTCATTAAAAATTCTGTTATAATTCTGTAATAATCATTCAAGAAGTGTAAAATTAGCAAATATCCTAAATAACTGTAATATAGAAGTCCTGAGTTTTCAAATAGTTACAAATATGCTTTGTACCTACTTTTTTAACTAACTTTTAAAGTAGTTACAAAGCATATTTGTTGCTATTTGAAAACTCAGGACTCAGATCCTGTTTATTTCATATTTGTCTCTTTATGGAATAAAAAAAATTCCACTTGGGGGAGGGACCCTACGCCTCTGCCTAACACCGGCTAACTAAAATCTAATTTGAACCTTCAAAATGTCTCTATATAAAATTGTTCTGTTTTATACTCCAGCATGACCACTTAAGTCATAGGAGTTTATGACTAATCATATTAACAAGAATATAATAATCACCATATTTAGCAGTCACATGAGCTCAAACCATAGTTAATGCTCCATCATGTGTTACTGCACTCCTGCACTGACTATTTATGTATATCACAGCTCAAATTTTTTTAGAAAAAAAAAGACCAAGCACCAGGTATATTCATAATGAAATAATATTGTACCAACTAGCAAATTGTTTAAAAATAACTTCATTCTGAGAATTTAATTACATATACATATAAAATAAGTAAATAAATAATAAAAAATTAAAGACTGAGAATTGTATATATAAAAAAAGTGCTAAAAACTGTATACAACAAACTAAAATAAAATACACAAAACCAATATAAAACTTATTTTCAAATTAAGAATGAAATTAATTCATTAACTACCAGTGAGGAGTATTGTTAAACAGCCTTCTATCAAGTTATATCATAGTTATCAGTAAAGAACACAGTAATATGATGCAATACATAAAGGTAATCAATCCTCATATATAATGGCAAATTAGCTGGCAACCTTTGTCAGCATCTAGTTTTCATAATTCCATGAACTAACTTTCACTCATAACTATTATAACTATATAAATTTAAATTATAAATTACAAAAGAAGTTTAGGGCTAAAGCCTCAGGTTACGTCGGAAGTTAACTAGCATACAAGTTAGTGCAATTGCATCATTTCTGTATGTAGCCAACTACTTAGGTAGTTATAAATTATACTTTGCAACTGGATTGTCATCATTGCAACACCAGGGTAACTGCCCACCCACTGATGAGGAGCCAATAAGCTCTGAAATGGTGCCATACGGGTGATGATATCCACTGAGAAAAAGTAATAATAGTTTTCTCCTATGATGAAGCTGTTGTTATTATTTGGTTTTTAGGAGCATTAGCAACTAAGGTCATACTGCTCCGGGGATATGCGGTGGTCATTCTCTGACCTTTCCACATCCTCCATATTTGGTGGCTCACAGGCTTGAACCCCGGTCTAATCAAGAAGTGTGTGCTACGCACTGCTGCTCCTGCCCACGGAGGCGCCTATGATGAAGCATTACTTATTCAAGGTAATGCAATATCATGGTAATTTGCCGTGAAGGTATTCACAATATGAGATATACTTAATGATGCCAATTTATAACTGCTTAAGTAGTTGGCTACGTACAGAAATAATCCAATTGCACTAACTTGTATGCTAATTAAAATTAGCAGAATTTCTACAATATTTTCACATGCGTCTATGATTAACTGATTGATGAACACTAAAATAAAATAATTCAAAAATATTTAACAAGTTAATAACACCTACGCTGATGAATGGAAGAGTCCAGGCAAGCTATAATAGAAAGTGAAGGAAAAATATTAGAAATTCTTTTTCTTGTTAACAATTAGATAATTTGGGTTCTTCAACTGTACTACTTCGTATTTTACAAGTAGTTAGTCTCTGTTATTAAAAAAATAATAATAATAAGCTCAGATCAATAAGCATGCACTGAACCTTAAATTCCTCTAATATTTCAAGATATCAAACATAACCATATAAAATTAAGCTATTATCTAGAAAATAGCTCTAGTTAACAAATGTACTTAGTATAAAAGCTTTACAGAAAACATTGAGAAAAAAAAAAAAAAAAAAAAATCAGGGTAGTATAAAATTACAAGGTGGCTAAAAAGAAACAAATATATTTTAAATCATTTATTATTTTAAATACAACAATTTCAATGTTTATCCCCTTCAAAGTACTCTCCAGCTGCACCTATGCAGCCCCCTATTCACAATTTCCAGGATCTAAAACAACAATGGAAGTTCTCAGAAGATATTGCCTTTAATTGCTGCATTGTGTTCTTCTGAATGTCTGCAAAGTCCTCAAATTTTTTTCCTCTGAGGTGGATTTTAATTTTTGGAATAAAGTTGAAGAGTGCCAGATCTGGTGAATATGGCAGGTTTTGATCTTGTTTTTTGTTAAAAACTCTCTCACTGTGACAGAGGAATGACACAGTGCAGTGTCACAATGAAAAACCATCTGTCAAAATTGTTCTTACTCTTTCTTTGTCAGTGTGTAACTTCTGCGATCAGTTGAATGCTCATCCAACAGGCTTTGTGCACAAACTCCCAAATTTTTTCAACATTGTCTGTTGTTGAAGTTGGCAGTCTTCTTGTTGTCATGGTCACCTTGTCCCTCTCTGAACCATTTGTACACGTGGCTGACTCATGATTTCATCACTATACACTTTCTGTAACATCTCCAACGTTTCTGCACCATTTTTACTGAGTTTCACTAAAAATTTAATAACAATTCTTTGCTCTAAATTATGATCAATCATTTTTCTGCCAAAGGGTTAAAACACTGATTCATTTAAAGAGGCAGAGTTCAATCAAAACTTAACTGATTACAATGAAACAAAAACCAATCTGTACAGGAAAAAAGAAGCTATAGCACAATATGAATGTTGTTGACATGCACAATAGTAAGGCTCTGACAAGCAACAATTCTAGTTTCATTTTAGCCACACCTTTTATTTTGCATGAGACTGTTCTGATGAATGTTTCCTATATCTAGATTATATCAAAAACATTCTAATAAGTGTGAATGATTTTTGCTTCTACTGGCAAAAATTCTATTAATGAATCTTAAACCTTTAAGATAAAATTATCCAAAATTGACATAAGGAGAATACTGCCCATCTAGATAAAGTAAAAACTGATTACCCTTATTAAATGACCACTGCTCCCTCTCTCCCCATTTCTTCTGTTCTGTGTGTTCACACACTGTAGTGAACAAAATCGCATTAACAAACATGCTTTTAAAATGTTTTATTTAAAAAAGGCTTTACAATATCAATAATTTGAATAGAATACAATATTTGGATATTGCAATAATAATGCATTATCTACTCACACAATACTGTGTGTATTGAAATAGAAAGAAATAATTATTAGAAATGTATATGTATAATCATATACTAAAAAAAAATCACATACAAAATTTGCTTATCACATGGAATATTAACCAAAGGAATATTTTGGCATTTTAGTTCACAAATCCAGCAACTCAAAAGCACATGCCACAAAGAAGACAAAGGTAATCTCATAAGCCATATGTACTTTCACATGAGATTCCAAAAAAAAAAAAATACTATTTCTTTCTACCTCAACATAGCACAATGTCACACGAGTAGATTTGTAATTCCTACATATCTGTTTGCTTCACTTACACACTTTTCAAATGTATTATATACATTTCTAAATTAATACCATTTGTTTTAAGCTCAACTCTAATGAAATGATGTCCATTTTTAATATGTTACACAGGTAAAACCTTAAGTCCATCTGTGAAAATTTTATTTTGTGAAAATTTAATTCACTGCAGGACTAATCTAGTAACACAATACACTATCGAGCATACAAACACTAAATTTCACTCTTGTGGACCTTGTGGTGTTAACAATTAACTGCAACAGTGTCAACAATCCCAATATTGGCCTCAGGATAGGATTTGTAAAGAATCCAGAAACGCAATCAGAATCAAATTTAGTGCTGTATGTGCCTGATCGCATATCATATAAAAATACAGATTAGCCTTGCAATAAACTAAAGTTCATTACAACACTTAATCTACATAATTCACATGCAGATTTAGTGTTTTTCCCAACAAACTACAAGTATTCCATGTAGCATCCTTTCCAAAATCACAAAATCAACTTTCTCAGAAAAAATTAAGAGTTAATATTAAAAGTGAACAAAAAACTTTTTTAATGTGCAAACACTAATACTTTTGTATATTCTATTAAAAAAACATCGCCAACAGAACAGTGCCAGGAATGAAATCATTTATGTAAGAGTAATCCAATTCATACCACCAAATAAATAAGGTACTCTGAGCATTCCCTTTCTGTCCAAGAATTTTTCTATATCATTTCTTTCCCTGTAATAGGCCACTTTAAACATGAAATATCATGTTTTTGCAAATATCTTTGACCCAGTCCGAATCATATTTATGATATTACTATTAACATCACAACAGTGTGTATGGGAGGTGAAAAAAAAAATAAAAAAGAAGCAACTTCAAGGTGTGTGTGTGTGTGTGCGCGCGCACGCACGCATTTTGGATAATGCAGAGTGTTTGCTGGGAGACGATCAGCTGCAACAGGAATCAAACAAGAATCCAAATCCTAAATATAAGAGTCTGCATTCAATAAATAAGTAAATAAATAAATGAATAAATATCCATTTATTATAAATGAAAGATACATAGGGTACTGCCAATCTTATATGCCCTGGACAGCAACATGGCCAGAGGAGTTTATATTCAAGAATTATGACACAATTTGGTATACATGACACAGTCACACATTTGACTAATACAGCACAATTAAATAACAAGAAAAATTGCTACCAATACACAGAGTATATACAAACGGAGAACAGGCAATATCACAAAAAAGACAGTACTTTGAGATGAGGGCGAGAATTATAACACATTTACAATGAATGAATAATTTCTTTTCTATAGAAAGTTACACAACACAAAAAGCTCAAATATCTCATATTTGTTAGAAATGATAAGGGTCAAGAAACAGTTATCAATACACTTAATCTGGTAATCAAGCAAAACTGACAGCTTTTTACATGATGTTTTTGGGAAGGATGTGCCAAGCTATTACTGACCCAAAAAAAAAAAAAAAAGGACAACCATTCCTGAGAATATAATATGGCAAAAGTTATAGATTTTATAGTAATTATTTTGGGGAACAAGGAAAATTTAAGATCATTTGAGTTTTGGATATGGTGTAACTAAATCCTGATTTTAAGTCTGCCCATTTGACATTCTACAGACTCAATCAACTTAACAGAGTTAATAGATATATGGACCACACTCCCAAAGCTGAGAACAAGGTTATTGTATACTGTACTTATTGTTTAATGCAGCTTTAGAAAATCAGATAAAGTTGTTTAATAAGCTGCATTATTTTTAAGTGAGGACCAAACAAATTTATTATCATTCAATAACCAAAAGGTCTTTATGAACAGTGAAAGGGTAAATTTATTTATTTTTTTTGTTAAAGACATTATATATATATATTTTTTTTTTTTTTTTTTTTTTTTTGTAGTTGTTGGCGCATCGGCTTCTGTGGCCATAGTGCACCTCCCAAGGTTTTTGCAGTACTTTTGATCCAAGCCCGAGGCGGGATTCGAACCCACGACCTTTGGGTTGCCAGGCAGGCACTTTACTCACCCGGCTAGCCCGGTCGGCATGTTAAAGACATATGGGCAGGTTTATCAGCATTAATACTTAGTCCAAACAGAGGATGTCTTTGAACTTTAGAGAAAGAAAGAAAGAATTAAGCTTAATATTGATAATTGCAGCTTCATCAAGGTTCCAAGAAATGTCCTTTGAATTAAATTTTTAAATCATCAGAGGAAGAAATCAGAGGGTCATTAAGCACTAACAGAAGAGGAACCAAAACAGCAGAGAGGGTTCCACCCTGAGAACTCCTGTAGAAATAGAACCTAATTACCACACAGGAGAATATAATTCCATTTAAGGCCCAAGAGACCAGGTGAGTTTCGAACTTCATTGTAACTGCTTTACCACAGCTGATATACCAACAGAATACTTAACAATGAGCACATTGTGCACAATGTGTGAGCTAATTGCACAATGCTCTATAGCTGTTTTTTGCCATGTGACATACTGTGCACATGGAAGATAAATTTTCACTTGTCAAAGAAAATAACTATCTCACTGATTGCTAGGTTAATTTATGGAATGGTGTTACTTCCCCTTTTGATCAGTTTTATGAAAAACTAATAACCATGTAAAAATTCACATGCAATCAAACTTAAATACTGCTCTCACATTAGCCTGGAATACACAATAGTTACAGGACATGCCATATCTCACATCAGCAACCTGGCCATACCAATTCAAAAAAAAATTAGAAGTATATCCTGTGTCTGGCATAGAGTTGATTGACAAGTTCCACAAGGGCAATTCTGCTTGACATTAGCAGTTCTCAATACAAAATATACCTTGGAATAATGAATTTCTTATACTTTGTACTATGGACAGGCAAAATAATTGTAATTATAATAAAACTTTCATGAATAGGCAAAACTTTTCCAAGGACTGGAAGTTAGGCAAAACTTTTCCAAGGACTGGAAGTTAAGAAACGCTGCTCAATGTTCGCTCTGGGATTAAAGAATGCATTAATGCACACTGTAATCCTACTAACTTATTTAAGCTACCTAAAATATGAAGTGAAATTATCATTAACTATATAGTAAAATTATTAAAACTATTAATCTTATGAAGTAAAATATACTTGAGACAAAAATATTTTCTCTACACTACACCTAATTTTTGAATTAGTATTTAATTTACTAGTAAAGGATAGCGAAAGCTTAAAAAACATTACTCACCTTGAATTAATCTGCGATGGCTTACTTAGGCAGCATGGTTAATATTTAGGTTGAATTGTTAAATTGAATAAATTAAAAGGGAGGAAGTAGGTAAGTGTTGACTGAGTTAAAAAAAAATAGGTGCAAGGAGACAGAAGCGTACACATCCAATCCTTGGTTGTCATTGAAATAAAGAAGCAAAAAAAAAAAAAAACCAAAATGGAACAGATTTTTCAACTTAGTATTTATGAATTAGTATTTAATGAATTGATAATTAATTATAAAAAAGTACTCAAAAAACATGCAAATGAGCATTTCACATTTTTAAAGTTTTTTTTTAAAAAAAAGCTTAAAAGGCACTTACGCTGCTGATTCCTGAATATTCTTCAGACCTTGCTCCATATCATCTTTTAATTCCTTCCAAGGAGTAATTCCTAGCTTGCGCTTTAATTCTTGGGAATGTCTCAGTTTAGCTGAAAGTACTTGCTTTAACGTCATAATTTCTTCTTCGGTCTATAAAATACAAAAATGGAAGTGTGCTAGACACTGCACAATAAATTTTATACCAAATGTATTATAGTCACTCGTATTGGACAAAAAACAACAAAGTGCAGTTTTATACTGAAAATGAATAATTACTTAAAAAAAAAAAAAAAAAAAAACAACCTCTATATCAGTGGTTCTGAAGTGGTGTTTGTAACCCCCACAAAGCGAGCAGTCTTTGCTAGTTTTTTTTTTTTTCTCATTTCTCTCATTCCTTGACTACCATAGTGGAATAGTCAATCCAATGATTATATACAATATAAACATTTAGGTGAACATTTGAAAAGATATCTGGAACAGATTTTTTAACTTAGTATTTATCTGAGTGCAACTATGTTGGCCTCATTTTGTGTAGCTATGTGGGATGAGTCAATGTTTAAGATCCAAGATGTTAAATTTCTACAATAAAAATTCCGAGAGACACTGTATATTTTTACAGCCGACCGGGCTAGCCGAGTGGGTAAAGTACCTGCCCGGCAACCCAAAGGTCGCGGGTTCGATTCCCGCCTTGGGCTTGGATCAAAGTACTGCAAAAACCTTGGGAGGCGCAATATGGCCACAGAAGCCGATGCGCCAACAACTACCAAATAAAAAAAAAAAAAAAAAAATATTTTTACACAATAAGATAGTATAAATCAGAGCTGTAATACTCAATACGTTCTACTTTGATATTAATATTTGTAAAATAATAAGAAGAGTATACCTCAATATAGTACGTAGAACACTTCCGTATGATACTCTCCAGAAATTAAAATGAAAAAAACGCCAACTTACATTAGAGTAAAATATAAATAATTAAAAACCAATTTAACACAATTCAAATCAATTTAAAACAATTAAAAATCAATTTAATGCAAATTAACACAAATAGCGTTAAATTGATTTTTAATTATTTAAAATTTTACTCTAATGTAAGTTGGCGATTTTTTCGTTTTAATTTCTGGAGAGTATCATATGGAAGTGTTCTACGTACTATATTGAGGTATACTCCTCTTATTATTTTACAAATTTTTACACAATGTATTTCCATGCAGTCAGTCCTTAGCATTAGTTGTGCTTTTCGCCTTGGTCAGTAAACATATACAATTTTATCATAAGCAAATTCTATAAGTCCAACATAATCAAGTATAATCTTGTTTGAACTGAGGTAAGTTACTTAATCAAAGCAGAGTTAAATTTTATACATTTGTAATTTTTGAAACTTTTTAATATAAAAAATTGCATATTTGTAAAATAATAAGGAATTTACCTCAATATAGTACGTAGAACACTTCCGTATGATACCCCCCAGAAATTAAAACGGAAAAAAATAGACAACTTACCGACAAAATATAAATAATTAAAAACCAATTTAACACAATTCAAATCAATTTTAAAAGTCAATTAAAAATCAATTAAATGTTGTTTTTGAATATTTTTGTTAGATTCTTTCTAATTGCATTAAATTGATTTTTAACTGATTGAAAAGAAAACAGACTGATGGAAGATAAGCATATACACTTGAAGTTTAAATCAAGTCTCTTCCAGGGTCTTCATAGTCTATATCTATGAAACAGTTGCAGAGCATCCTTTGAGTAGACCATGATAGCAAAGAGTCTGCCAATTGTAAATCACTGCCACAAGCTTTCCAAAATATCCAGAGGTACTGTGGAAAGACTGCTGGAGATGGTAACTATAAACTGCAGGCAGCAAGACCTTCAATTTAATAAAAATTAAAGGACAATGCTTGTTATTACTATACCAATAACTTATCCACTATATTCAGCCTTATTTTATTTGATTATAGCACCAAAAAAAAGAGTGTGATATAAATTCCAATACAGAGTATAAATATAGATGTTTTTACACGTGCAGGTATAAAAATGCACACAAACATGCTATTAAATGCAACTCATATTGCAATAGGTAATGTATGAAATAAAATTAATATCTGCCTGTTGTTCAAATTAAATCTATTTTACTTTTAAGTATAGTGCCCAAGAAGGAAGAGTTTTTTGTGGAACTTTTATAACTGCATCACTAGCATGGCTAAAATGCCAATACAAAAAAATATACAAAGGGTACTAGGAAAGTTTTGCAATACAGCTTTGTTTATTTAATTTTTTCAAAGTAATTTCCTCTACATTCAATACACCTCTCCATCCTCCGAAACCAATCTTTAAACCAGTTCTGCCAAGTTTCACTAAGGAGTAAAGCACACTCGTTGTCCCAAGCCCGTAGAAGGTCCTCATCACTGGAAAACCGCCTCCCTTTTAGCTTCATTTTCACATGCGGGAACAGTGCAAAGTCGCAGGGAGCAAGGTCTGAACTGTAGGGAGGATGCTCGAGAAGTTTCAGTCCTGTCGTGGTCAAATATTCGGTGCAGGCTTTGGCGCGGTGAGCTGGAGCATTTTCGTGATGGAGGTACCAGGTGTCCATTCTTGACTTTGGCCGCAGGTTCTTCATAGATCCAATGACTTTAGGCAGGCATTGTTCAGTATACCACTTAGCTGTGACTGTCTTCTGCGTGTCCAAAACGACACATTCCACAATTCCACTCGATTTGAAAAATACAGCTATCATTTTCTTCTTTACAGATCGGGATTTTCTGACAATTACGGGTGTGTCGTCATCATCAAAGACCCAAACTTTGTTTTGAGCCTTGGTCGGCAGATCGTAATAGTACAGCCAAGTCTCGTCACCTGTCACGATGTTGTTCACATACCGAGATTGTCCCTTATCAAACTTTTTTAACATCTCCCGGCACCGAGTCACACGTCGTGTCATCTGCTCTTCAGTCAGTTGATGCAGCACCCAGAGAGAACAAAGTTTCTTCACGTGCAAATGATCTTGCAGAATCGAACGAATTGCTGGTGCATTTAGGCCGAAAGTATCCTCTATCTGTTGGTAGGTCACTCGCCTGTTTTCGTCAAGCATTTTCCTCACAGCAGTAACGTTTTCCTCCATAACTGACGTTCGTGGCCTTCCCGGCCTCTCAGAATCCTCCAGAGTGAAATTTCCCCTTTGGAATTCTCTATACCACCTGAATATCGTTGTACGATGTGGACAATCATCATCTAGTGCAAGAGTCATTTCTTCTAAGCACTGGTCTATGGTTAAACCACGCACGAAATTATACCGCAAAACTGTCCTTATCTCATTTCGTAACCACGATGCCATCGCAAGCACTTTACACTCTCACTACTAATGGATAACTGAGCCCATCGACTTGGCGCGGCGGCTACTATGCACATATGAACATGTCTCAACATGCAGCAACAAGCAGCTTCCTGTGATTCATTGTTGCGTCATATTGCAAAACTTTCCTAGTACCCTTTGTATATATATTTGAGAACACCAATTTGGAAAGAAAGGTTAAGCACAGTTAAATTGATGAATATTACACTTGCATATTAATTTACTACAGTCAAGAGAAATTCTACAGGCGGTCAAGGTCATTCACTATTTTTCCATATCACATTCACACTATAACACACACCACTTGTCAACAAGCTATCAGTCTAAGAAACAACACTTATTTTCAGCAGTCAGTACCACAAACTACATGAGTGAAAGTATACAAAGAGAGAAAGAAGAGGGGGAGCTAGTTAATGACTTTAAATCACCTATAGAATTTCTCCTCTCTATAAATGAAAAAGTTCTTTGCAGTGTACAGACTAAATGTGACACAACTAAATACTACAAACCAACTAAATAACTACAGACTAAACAAGTGTTTCCAGGGAGAAAAAATCATGGGGGGGAGAGATTCATTTTAAACATTTGTGTTAAGGCATTTCCAAAGGCTTAAGTGTTATCCACACCATTTATTCTATAACTAACTATACAATTTCATTTTACATATATTTATACAGCATATATAAAAGAATTCAAAAGGCAAATTCAAAAAGTGAGATATGAGAGACAAACTTCCTTGAGGAAGTGGAGTGCTACTATCTCACTCTTTATATCTGCCTTCTTTTAATCACTAAGTCTGCACACTCAAACTTCTTATATTTATTAATGTATAAGAGAAGCTGAGATTTTCTAAAGCATCCATTTCAAGTAAAAAACTATAAGTCATCGTACAAAGGATAATTTTTTAGCATGTGAGTAGAATCTTTGCTCTCTCCGTATTTGCATAATCTCCCAAAACCAAACTTATTCAATTTCTCATTGAAAGGACCATATGACCAGTCAAGAAACTCATCAACAAAATACTAAATATCAACCAAGGTCTTGCTTTGAAATTTACTGTAGATAGTATTGGCCATGTGGTGCAAGGAAGCCTAAGGCTTATGCTGCACCATAAAAAAAATAAATAAATAATACATAAAATAAATAATAAAAGAAAAGGAAATAAACAAACTATGCATTTCCCTCCTCCAGTAGGTAACTATCCAGCTGACCTTTGAATTTACCCAAACTGTCAGCCTTAACCACCCATGTAGGTAACTTATTCCAGTAATTTATAACTAGCTGGCTAAAATAAAACTTCCTGCAATCCACTCTAAGCATCTCTCCCCATAACTTGAATTTATGGCTCCTAGTTCTAGAATCATTTATAACAGCGAAAATTTCGTCCCATTCATTTCACTTTTGCCGCTCATTGCCTTAAATACCTCAATCAAGTCTCCTCTAAAGTGTTAAGCTTCCAAGCTGAGCAACCCACATATTCGAAGTCTTTCCCCATATGGATGTCCTTTTGCCAATCCCACCAAGTGAGTTACCTGTCTTTGGACCCTTTCAAGAAGCTTGTTGTCTTTTTTTTTTTTTTAGTTGCAGTCTCCATACTTAAACATTGGGTATAACTCTGTAGGTTAGACAACCCTTCTAAAGTCACTTAACCTAAAGCAATGAACATTGGGATGCCCAGAAGCATTCCAACAGTGTTGGAATGCTTCTAGGCACACATCTCGCCTCCACTTCAGCTTGGTAATGTAACCTTTCATTTTTCAACATATTACCTCCATAATCAATATCTACATCAGGAAAAGATATTATTCCCCTAAGTTCCATTCTTCTATTCCTTTTTACAATACAAGCAGTTCTTGCTTTAAGAGTTTTTTTTTTTTTTTTTTCAAATATCAACAAAATCGAAAATATGAACATTAATCTCAAAAAATGGATGTTAAACATTCATAAATACCACATTTCAAACCATGCACTTAGCTATACAATACAGTGTAGCTCACTTTATGATATTAATCCGTTACCATCGTATCACGAAAATATCATAATTGAACTCAATAACACTGTTTTTTTGGCAATTCATTCCGCGACCTCAGAAATTCAAATTTTCGCTATATAACTAAGCTATTTATCTCCCTAAAAGGTCATTTTGATAGTGTAAGTTGTATTAGTTATCAATTCAAATCATTAAACACACTACACTTTCATTGTTATCACATGCTCTGTTATAAGAACCAATTTTGAACAGCTTTCTGATATTTTTCTAAAGCACATTTCTGGAAGTCATAACCATAAAACAATTTGCACTTTCCGGTTTATTGGGCTTTTCTGTTACTGCAATCGATTATAAACGGGTAGTAAACTCAATGTTATTGCATTTGTGAAAATACCGATAGCTGGAATTGTGTGGGTTTTTACATTATTATGGTGAAATGTGTTTCCCCCTTTACTGAAATCTTCAATCATATAAAATATTATAAATAAATTTTGAATTTTCTCTTCATTCTTTTTTTTTTTGTTTTAAGCTTCATAAACTTGTTACTCCGCACAACTTGTGTGTTCCGTTAAAAAATGCTTATGCATGCTATTGAAATTTATAAAGAAAAGAGAAGGTTATCTTGGAAATAAATGCCTCTTAAAGCATTTCTGAAGAAGACGACTCCTTGTGCAACAAACCAACGAGTATCGAGCCAATAATGAGTGATCAATGAGTGTGCATTTAGTCAACGATGATGAAGAATAAACATTCTTTAACATTTGTAAGTCATAAATAATTTGACTGATTTTACAGGCTACGTTTTCACTTCTTTGGATAAATCAATCATTGCTTAAGCATAAACTAATTAGCTAATTAATTTCATTGTTGATAACGCAACCCCTATTTTTAATATTAGGTCTATGGGAAATAAATTCCCTCTTTACAAGTTTGCTTTACGAGCATGCTAGGAACGAATTAACTTGTAAAGTCAAGAAACTACCTGTACTCTAATGTTCTTTTAATGATTGCCAAATCAATCAGCATTTTTCCAGCTAGAACCTGTAGGGCATCAATGGATACTGTTCTATATGTCCGATATGCTATCCTAGAACTTGTAGGGCACCAATGGATACTGTCCTATATACTAATTACTAACAGAACAAAACATTATACTGCAATCAAGTGTCTTTGAATAAGGACATTCATTACTCTGTCTCCCCAAGCTGGTATTGTGTATGTCATAATAGATAAAAAATACACACACATATTATGTTCAAGGGTCGCAACACCCCAGTCCACTCTAGCATTTCTTCTAAGCTCTAAGAAAATAATCTCGTTCCTTCTCTCAAATATTTTACATGCAGTAGATATGGCACCTATTCAACAAAAATAATCCCCAAGTAGTTAACATTTGTTATACAGGACACGGAAGAACTGTCAAATTTTACAACCATCCTTCTGGTCTAATTAAACTTCCCTTTCACCACCATAACTGATTTTCTTTCTTTCACAATGTTTGTTAACTTTACTCCATTTATTCAATGTTTCCATTGGGAGATACAATCTTCAATTTATTTACATAACTTTTCATATATAACTGTCAATAAATCATCTGCATGAGTTGTATTTTTTCAAACCTTTGTTATTATACAAGACAAATTCCAGAGATATGAGGCCAATAACAAATCTCTGTGACAAAACTTAAGTTAGAAGCTTTCCGTCTTAGGATATTTAATTTCAACAATTACCTTCCTCTTTGAGCTACAACATTAAAGAGGTTGCATGCTGAAATTTGTCTTGTCTTCCTTACTCTTCTTAATAACAAAGGCCACCATAACATATTGAAGGCACTAGAAAAGTGTATAAGGTCAAAATATATTTAGAATCCTGTTTGATACAGCAAACTGAAACCAGGACATCGATAGTTGCTTTTCTCTGGCAAAGCCAAATTTTCATTTTATTTCATGGCTTTACAAAAAGGTAGCAATACATAAGCCTTGCTAAAAATCAATCTTTCATGTCTTTCCCAAAACTGATAAAAGAGCTATGGGGTGAAGTACCTTTAGCATTTGACATACCCTCAAATAGAAGTGTGGATGTTAAAGCTACAAAATCAGTAACTGCGAAGACATCAGATCATGAAAGACACACTATAGTGCTGTTTTGGCTTGTTGTGCTGATGGAATGAAACGGCCACCTCTCCTCATATTCAAGAGGAAGGAGAAAAAAAAAAAACTCTGCCAAAGGTAAAAAAAAATTCCACCAGGTATTTTTTAATACGTTCATTCTGTATAGCTGAAAAAAGTGTGGTCATAACATCCTGATGGTCTTCTCAAGAAAACAGTCCTACAGTATGTGACCAATTTCATGCACAATAAAACAGTGGCCACAAAGAGGCAAGTAGAAAAGTTAAAAACTCAACTTGCTGTAATTCCAGGTGGACTTACTGGCCAATTACAACTATTGGATGTTTCCATTTAAAGTTTCCATGAAAGAAGAATGGACTAAATGTATGAAGGCACCATAATATAACTTAACACATACTGGTCATATGACCAGCTTCTACATCAGCATGTTCGGGAGGCAACTAGAGGGAGTAATACTCTTCATTTTATTATCAGTAGTGATTCTTCACGCATTAAGAATCTGCAGGTAAAAGAACCACTAGGTGGCAGTGATCACAGTGTGCTGAAGTGGGATTTACTCAAAGAGGTAACTACCAATAGGGGTAAAGGGAAGGGTTATTGCTTTCGTAAAGCCGATGGACTGAGACAGTATTTAAATTCTATACAGTGGGACCAACTGATGATGTTACCAACAGAAAATTAAAAATGGGAAGCGTTCAAAGAACTTATCTTGGAAGCTACTAGGCTTTACATACCAACTAAGAAATATTGTTCGAGGTTTAGGCCTAAGTGGATGTCAGATGAACTAATGAGACATATGGCAGAGAAGAAAAAGACATGGGATACATACAAATTAACACGGGACACAGACGCCTATGATAGATACAAGTTGATCTGTAACCAAGTTACAAAGGAGGTTAGGCAGGCGAAAGCAGATTACGAGAAATCTTTGGCAAGGGATGCAAAGAAAAACAGCAAACAGTTCTTTACTTATGTAAACTCTAGAAGGCAGGGGATGAATCAGATTGGTCCACTTGATATCGATGTGTCAACTGTTGATGATCCTGCTCCGGTAGCTAACAAACTGAATGAATATTTTGCATCGACATACACACATGAGGAGTTATTCAGCGAGGGGAATGCCAGAGGTGTATTCAACTCTGGCAGTAAGCTAGAGAATCTTGTAATAACTGAGAGTAAGGTGGAGGAGAAATTGTTGAAGATAAATACAAGAAAGGCACATGGGGTGGATGGGATCTATCCAGTTATATTAAAGGAGGCAGCAAAGGAAGTAAGCAAACCCTTAGCCACAATTATGAGAGCTTCCTTGGAATCAGGGGAAGTACCCATGGACTGGAGATGTGCAAATGTGACCCCAATTCAAAAAGGAGGATCAAAGGGCGACACAAGTAATTATAGACCTGTTAGTTTAACTTCTGTTCCTGGAAAATTAATGGAGACACTGGTTAAAGAAGCACTGCAGGATCATCTAGACAAGACCAGTTACAGCTCAGACACAGCATGGTTTTGTTAAGGGGAAGTCTTGCCTGACCAATTTGATTGGATACTATGATGCAGTCACAAAAGAACTAGATGCAGGGAATAACTTTGATATTATATACTTGGATCTTAGAAAGGCTTTTGATACTGTTGCACATGGAAGACTGCTGCACAAATTGGAGCAGTGTGGCATTGGAGGCAAATTGCTGCTATGGATAAAGGGGTGGTTGAAGGGGAGAAGACAGTGGTAATCAATGGACACTGTTCATCGTGGACTAATGTTATTAGTGGAATCCCTCAGGGTTCAGTATTGGGTCCATTATTGTTTTCTGCATTTATAAATGATATTGATGATGGTATATCAAGCTTAATGTCCAAGTTTGCAGACGATACGAAGGTTGGCAGGGTTGTCAAGGACACTACTGACACTATGCTACTGGAACAGGATCTGGAAAGGTTGAGCAGATGGGCTTCGAGGTGGCAAATGAAGTTTAACATTGACAAATGTAAGGTACTACATATGGGAAACAGCAATCCCAGAGCAACGTATCAACTCTGTGGTACTACACTGACAGTGGTAGAGAATGAAAGGGACCTGGGGGTGTTTGTGCAGGCAGATATGAAGTTTTCTGAGCAGTGCCGACGGGCTGCAAGAGTAGCTCATGGTGTATTGTCGATGATATATAGGACTTTTTCTAGCAGGGATAAGGAGGTGATCATTCCCTTGTACAAGGCAATGGTCAGACCACACCTAGAGTACTGTATACAGGTCTGGAGGCCTCATTTCAAGAAGGATGTAGAGATGCTGGAACGAGTACAGAGAAGGGCAACAAGATTAGTGAATGGAACAAATGGGTGCTCTTACGAAGAAAGGCTTAAGTTTTGCAAATTACAGTGTCTGGAGACTAGGCACCGGCGAGGTGATCTGATAGAGGTGTATAAAGCCTTGAATGGTTTGAGCATGCTCAATGCTGATGGAATTCTTCCTCTTGCTCAGAATAATCACCTGAGAGGGCATAAATTCAAATTGAGAAAAGACAGATGTAGGATAGACGTGAGGAAATTTGCCTTTAGCCAGTGGGTGGTTGGTTGGTGGAATAGACTTCCATCCCTTGTCATGGAAGTTGATAGCCTAAATAAGTTTAAGGCTCAGCTGGACAGGTATTTCGAATGAACAGGGAGGTGAAGTGGAAGTGGTTTTTTTTTTATTTATTTGTTTTTTTTTTTTTTTTTTGGCTGATGCTGCATAAGCTTGCTTTTTTGCATCAAATGCCTCTACTAATGCTAATGCTACTAATGCTAATGAAGAGGCCAACAATTTCTTTGGTGTGTGCCAATGGGCAAAAATTCTTGGTATGCAATAAAGATCAAGACAGTTGTAAAGTCATTTAAGAAGCATGGCATCAGCAATGCCTTGGACAGCACAGATGATATTATGTTTGATGAGAATGAGGAATGTGATATGGTGAGGATAACAGCAGCGATGGATTTATAGGTTTTGAAGATGAATAAAAATTTGCTTTTCTTTTATTGTCCCATTTTCTTACTGTTCTTTAAAGATGAATTAGAATAATATTTTTGTATATGAATTTTTAGATGATTAAAATATTTTGGATTCACCTCAGTATGTATGGCAGTAGTTTTCAACCGGGGTGCCACGTAATTTGGGTTTAAGTTACTCAAACTTATTATTTTTTTTTTATTTATGTTTATTTCATTACAAAACAGCGTACAGTATCTTTTTAATTTTGTGGTGATTTATAATTGATGTTTACTTAGTATCTCTATATAAAGAATAAAAAAATTACTATATACTGTATATATATATACAGTGGATTCCGGTTATTTGGGCCACCGGTTAATCGGGGCAGCCGTTTATATGGGGCAAATCTTAAAAAACAAAAACCAATCGAGAAAATAGCCAGGGTTTACTTCGCTTAATTGGGACAAAATGCCGTTTAATCGGGGCAGGAGACCTCTGCACTGGAGATTACCCTACGATTGTCTCCTACCGTACCACGTAATTCGGTCGGATTTCTGGAGGTCACAACCATAAAACAATAAAAACAATTAGCAGACACCTGTTTATTGGGCTTTTCTGTTAGTGCAATCTATCATAAACGGACAGTAAACTCGATCTTACTGAATTTGCGGTAATACCGACAGCTGGAATTGTGTGGGTTATTATGGTAAAATGTGTTTACACTTCCATGGAATCTTCAATCATATAAAAAAAATAATTTTCAGAATCTTCTCTTCATTCCTATTTTTAAAGCTTCGTAATTTGTTACTCCGTTCTCACTTGCACGTGTTGTGTTACTTGCAATTTGTTTGTGCCGTGTTCTTTGTTATTGATTTCTTATCTTTTTACTGTTTTAAATTTTAACCCCCACCCACAAATGTCAGTGAACAGAAATGTCAACTAGTTAGTATGTACATATTACAGTACGCATTAATTATTCCGATTATCACATATATTCTTCCGATTTTCACGTATCATTTAATTTTTTAATTAGTAAGTAATAAAGAGTAAATTTATGCTTAATATATCTTTACTTTTATAGCCTGTGGATAATATTCCTCCTATTTTCGCTAATCAGAATCGCTGTTTAATAGAATTAAAATTCAATTCACAAACGTGGTCAATGACCGGCGCTTACTACACGTTGTACAGTGAACAGTACTTTACTGTGGTGAGTTCGTCGTAACGTTATTTGATTGTACAGTGAACTAATTGTAAAGGGGGGGGATAAATTGTATTTTTAACTATTTACGTGAAACTTCGGATAATTGGGGCAGCCGCTTAATCGGGCCAAAATGCACTAGTCCCGATGTGTCCCAAATAACCGGAATCGACTGTATATATATATATATATATATATATACACAGTAATACCCCGAAGTTACGCGATAGGTGGGTCCGACGAAAATCGCGTAAGTCGAATTCGCGTAAGTCGGGGTACAACTTTGCATATAAATACATATAAATTTTGCTTAATTGGGACCAAGGACTAACAAAAACACTAGTTTAGAAGAAAAATATTAATAAAATTGCAGTTCTTTATACATATTAATACAAAATATGTATTAAAAAAACAAATGACTTACGTAAAAAAGTTATTTCGATGTCAATGGCTTCATAAAATCTAACAAATTCGTCTGACGACACAGCGCGTTCTTTTTTCACGCAGAATTTCTTCGTAGCAAGCTAATAATTTTTTTATTCCTTGCTTTGTAGCTATAACGCGTTCTTCGTTGGAGTCTATGTTTTCTAAAATTTTTAAGCCCTTTACAATTGAGCCCTTTTCAATTTTCAACCTGTCAAGTTTGCAATTGTCATGTGCTTTTCGCCATTGCTTCATTTAGGCCTGTAGCACGTGCAATATCACATGGTCTTTCATTTCACTCAAAGCGTTTCACAATTTCATATTTCATATTTTTTCTCTATCGACAGAGGTGGACTGGCCATAAGCCTTACCTGAGAAACCCCGGTGGGCCAGTGTGATTTTGGCCATAAACCATAGTATGACGCCACTATAAATTTTCCCGGGTAAGAATTTTTGACCCAGTCTGCCTCTGTTTATCGATAATTGCTTTTCTTTTTCTCTCTGAATCTGCAGTGTCTTCACCAGGACGCTTCCTTTTCACACCTTTTAATTAAGTATTTTACTCATTTTTAGGGAATAAAGCATAATTACAAAACGAGGAGGCACGTTTGATATGCATAAACAAAGCTGTGCGCATGTAGCAACTGAATAAACAACACCATAAAGGCAGAGATACACTATTAACACCTCACATTTCTAGGGGTTACTACCATAAAACAATAAAAATCCAGTTGCGTTTCTGCTAGTGAAATCTGTTATAAACTCGATCTAATTGCATTTGCGATTATACCGATAGCTGGAATTGTGTTGGTTTTTACGTTATTATGGTGAAATGTGTTTCCCCTTCACTGATATAAAAAACATAAAAGCAGCAAAGTTGAATTTTGTTCATCTTTCGCTCTCATTCTCTGCCGTCGCACCGTATATCGATAACATATGAAAAACGACCTTGAAGATAGTGGGCGGCAGCGTTGCCAAACGAAAAAAATCAAGAACCGCGTAACTCCGAGTTCGCGTAAGTCGGGGTAGCGTAAGTCGGGGTATTACTGTATATATATATTAATATTTATTATTTTTTTTTTTCTTATTTTATGTTATTACATCTTAACGTTTAAGTCATTATTTAAATAATATTTTATATATATATATATATATATATATATATATATATATATATATATATATATATAAGGATAATATAAAGAACCATTAGAATAAGCAGATCAATCCAATAATACCATCAGGGACCTAAGAAAACGCAAAAAAAAATATATATATATATTATCGCTTTTTACCGACAATCTGGATGACTTCAACTGGGGCCAACCACCCAGAATGAATGCAAAAAACGACAAGAGGTTCTCTGTTTCTCTGATGATCAATATATGCTAAGTAATTTAAATCTAAACCAAATATAAACCAGTATAGGCCAAATGTAAATCGAATATAAATAAATCGAATGATGATAATAAAAGTTTAGAAATATTAGAATCAAAAAGGTAAGAAATATAAGTAAAATATAAATGTAAGCATATATTAATCATCGTTGACCCGACAGAGAACGTAATTTAATGATTAAAATAAGATTAAATATATAATACATACTACATATTGACCGTATCTAGGACATAATGTAATAGTCGTCAAAATAATGTGGTGCCCCCTATGTGATGGATATGGCAAAAATAAATAATTAAATTAACGCATAGAGAAACATGCAGATAGTAAGAAGAAAAACTTTATATATATATATATATATATATATACCTAATTCTGTTTTTACATGATAGATACGTTCCTGAAAAATAAGTGTAAAAAAAATTCATGTAAAAAAATACATTGTATTTATGGAAGAAAAGAAGATTGGTTCCGGATCTAAAAAATCAGTAAAAATAATTAAAAAAAAAAAAAAACACATAAAAATATTCGTTTTAAGCTTATTATTTTATTTCAACAAAATACACAAGTAATAATATGTAATGAAAATGTATTAAAGTAAATTTGTATGCATATGAAATGAAAAAAAATTCTTCATGAACAAAAAAAAAAAAAAAAAATCTGTTTTACACATAAAAAGATTTTATTCATTTTCACTTTCTGATAATAAATGGCGCATACGTTTGCGTACAACTGGAATATCACTGCTATCACTAGAAATGTTGTGGACATTGTCTTCTTCCTCTATTATGAAATTCTTTCTGTGATCTCTTGAGCAAAATCAGCATAAGTCTCCTCTGGTGCTGATGTTTCACCGGTTTTACGAACGAATTCAGTTATTAATCGTTGTGTTCGTGTTTTGGTTAGGCCGTTATATAATTCTCTGTAAGAGGCTGTCAACAACTTCAGTTCACGTTGAAACTTCCCAGCACGTTCCTCATTAGGGTCATGTTGGACAAAATGATTATCTAATTTTCTGGCCAGTTCCAAAACTTTTTTTATTAAATCTGCATTTAGAACAGGATCATTTTCTTCATTATCACTATGTTCTGTGGGATAAGGAGTCCCAAGGACAACCTCTAATATTTCATCTTCGTTTAGAGCTTTGTCGGTTAACAATTCATCAATATCTTCAAACGATAGATCATCGAATCCTTCTCCACCAATTTTGTGTGCCATTGTAATGATTGTTGGGAAATTTGGTCGTATTAGGGATGATGGGATCTTTGCTTTTTACACATTGTGGCCAAACCGCTTTCCAACACGCATTTAAATTTGCTGGTTTTAATTCAGTTAACGCTAATCCAACTTGATTGATACAATCCATAACTGATAATTTCTTCCACACATCAATGACTGTTAGTGTTTCATCATTCAGTTTGTCCAAAACTGTGTCAGAATGTTCGTTTTACGTAGTATGTTTTAATTGTCGCAATTATACCTTGGTCTAGCGGTTGTATCAAAGATGTAGTATTAGGTGGCAGAAATAAAATTTGTACATTTGGGTGGTTCAAGACAGGATGGCCGGGTGCATTGTCAAGAATCAGAAGAACTTTAAATTCGAGACCTTTCAAATTCATATAACGTTTGACTTCTGGGACGAAACATTTGTTGAACCATTCTGTAAAGATAGCAGTGGTCACCCAGGCCTTCTTGTTTGCCATCCAGTGAACAGGCAGTTTATTGATATCTACACCTTTCATTGAACATGGGTTTAGGGCTCGATTTCCCAGAAGTGGTTTCAACATACGATCTCCTGAAGCATTGGAGGAAACGATCCTAAGCTACCTTAAAACCACCAGCAGTTTTCTGCAATTTGGCTGCATACGTTCTGTTCGGCATTCGTTTCCAGAAGAAACCAGTTTCATCTGCATTCCACACTTGATCAAGAGTGTATCCTCCATCTTCAATAATTTTTGCAAGTTCCTGCATAAATACTTTAGCAGCTGATTCATCTGCAGATGTAGTTTCACCTTTAATTTTTATATTATGAAGAGCATTCCTTTTAAGAAACCCTGTCATCCAACCTGTACTCGCAGAAAATTTATACTTTCTGTTTAACTGAGATGAAGTGCTTGGCTCCTTTTCTTTAATATGTCTGTAAATCCTTAGTGCTGTTTGCTTAATGGCATTTCCACCTACTGGTACTCTTTTTTGTGACTGATCTTCTATCCATATTACCAGAGCCTTTTCCATTTTTTCCTTGACAATATCTCTTGTATATGATGATGAATTAACACTTACTTTTGTTCCAGAACATACCGACTTCCTAATTGCAGCTTCATTTTTCTTAATAGTTCTTACGGTAGCTTCATGTACACCAAAATACTTTCCTACAGACATAGCCCTTTGTCCAGTTGCAAGACTATCTAAAATTTGAATTTTAAGTTCCAAAGAAATCGCTTTCCTTTTCATTTTGGTAATAGGTGAATTATTCAACATTATATAAGGGCTACCAAAAAATATCTCAGTTATAATTAATAAAAAAAGGTATGAAAAATTTGTAAACTTACAATTTATTGATTATCAGCAAAATTAATAAATTTATATGTGCACAAATTTCACTAAAGATTCTTTCACTTTGAAATAGAGCTTACTACTAAATGTCTTCCAAAGATACAATGCACGAATACCGTAGATGTGCACCAAATTCAATAAAAACGTTGATGATTCATAGATACCTAGACGTAAACAAAAAGCACGCGTTTCAAAACGCACACACTAGCTGTTATCCAATCTATTGGTGCATGTAATATAGAAATGATACTAATATGCCACAAATAAAAAAAAAAAATTTTAGAATTTAGGCAAAAAAAATTTCATAGAAATCGTGTTAAATCAAAATGACTCGCGTAAAAAGAGAATCAAATATTTATTTTGAATTAGTGTTAAATCAAATTCGTGTAAAAAAAGTTCATGCAAAAACAGAATTAGGTGTATATACACAGTGGAACTTCTCTATTACGAACTTCTATTTAACGAATTTCTCTATATTACGAATTTTTTCGCGAACACTGCACCTTGAAATGAAATTACATGTAAAATTAACCCCATATAACAAAGTGTTAGTCTCTCTATAACGAATTTTTAAAAAAATTAGTAAAAGCATTTTTGAGGATTTTCAAGCGTTTACTGCTAAACAGCCGTTCAAATATACTGCCTCCTTCCTTCCGAAATTGCTCATTAGCATTTGGAATTAAATAATCATCCTTTTAGTGAACACTTGTGGCCATTGACGCCCGTAGGAGGGTCTTTGTTTCATTTTTGTTACAGTTATTAAACCAAATGGGTTTTCTTAAAAGTGGTCGTAAACTTTACAATAAATAGGGTAGATTTGTAAATTGATGTTGGCTCAGGGGAAAACGAAATTTGTAGTGGTAAACTTTAGCATGCTGCGGCGGCAATACATAGAATGCTACCATAGTCGGTTTTTAGTTGTTGTTTGGTTTTTAGGAGCATTAGCAACTAAGGCCATATTGCTCCGGGAATATGCGGTGGTCATTCCCTTAACCTTTCCACATCCTCCGTATTTGGTGGTGTCGGTTTTTAGTAACGCCTACTGAGTGACATTCACTTCTCACCTCAATTGTACCATGTGACCTTCATGTCAATCATTATATGATATGTCCATTCTCGTCTAACTGGACTCCCAGTAGATGGCTTTCATGATTTTTTTTTTTTTTTTTATTTCGTTCGTCATCAATCACATAGGCTATATGATCTTGTATTCTTTTTTTTTTTTCTGAAAAGTAACATACAGCATACGTTAATCATAAATTTTCTTTCGTGTATGAAAGTAGAATAAAAGAAATTCACAACGTTGTATATTTCTTCAAAGGGAGTGATACTGTTGAATTGGCAAGCGAACGTCATTGAGTAGGCGGTACCTGTACTATGTGGCCAGCGCAGCGAAGTTTGCAGTGTATGTATCGGCAAGAGCTGCAGTCCAGTAATTTTTACAATTGCAAAAACAATGTTGAAGAGAAAGTGTTTAAGTATTAATGATGAAGCAAAGATTGTTATGGTATTTACCAGGGTTTTAAGAAAAAAGATGTTGCGGAGAAATATGACATATCTGCAAGCAGTTTATCTATGATTTTAAAAAAAATCTAGAATCAATTTTAAATGCAATTGAAGGAGGAGGAGGAGCAGACAAGAAGCGAATTAAGTTGTGTATATACGAAGATATTGATAAAGCTGTTCTAAAATGGGTGTAAATGATATGTGAAAAGAATATCCCAATATTGGGCCTAATAATTAAGCAACAAGCTCTGAAATTTGCATAGTCTCTGGGACATACAGAATTTAATGCAAGCACTGGGTGGCTAGATAAATTTAAGTAGCGCCACAGAATTGCGGAAAAGGTTATTTGTGGAGAAAGTGTTAATGTAAGCGAAGAAGGTTGCAACAGTTGGAGGAACAATACCTTAAAGAAGATTTTGGAAGAATATGAGCGTAAGGATGTTTTTAATGCTGACGAAATGGGTTTATTCTTTAAATGTTTACCGAATAGAACACTTGCTTTTAAGGATGATAAATGTTTTGGTGGAAAACAAAGCAAAGAAAGAATCACTGTGCTAGTTGGAGCAAATATGACAGGAAGTGAAAACTTAAGACTTTTAGTCATCGAAATATCAAAAAACCCAAGATAAAACATCTTGGGTTTTTTGATTAGAGGCACAAAATCTTTGGAAGTTGACTACACCTTTTAATAAAAAAAAAGCATGGATGACAAGTGATATTTTTGAAGAATGGATATTAAAACTAGACAAACGTATAACAAAAGAAAAAAGGAAAATTGTGTTGGTAACTGACAACTGTCCGGCACATCTTGCCAGTATTTCTGCCAAACTTAAAAGTGCGAAGTTGTTTTTACCACCAAACGTAACGTCAAAACTACAGCCAACCAAGGCATTATTAAAAATTTTAAATTTCATTATTGAAAGAGAATAATAATGAAGATTGTCATTGCACTATCAGAAAATAGAAACTTGGAGGTTACAATTAACCTTAGAGATTGCATCTCTGAACTGGCAAAAGTTTGGACAAACGACGTCACTGAATATACTATTCAAAATTATTTTTCGAAAGTGGGATTTGCATTGAATACAGAAGTCTAACAAACGAACTAGATGAACTACCCCTTTCACAACTGAAAAACTTTTGGACATTATTAGAATCATCCGGAAACATCGAAAATGAAATAACACTGGATAGTTATGTTTATGTAGATCATAGTACAACATCCAAATGAAGATGAAATACTGCTGAACAGTGTTAAACGCGACCATGATCACGAAGAAATTAACGATGACGCATCAGAACAATCCGTAGAAAAGCCAACTTGCGAAGAAATGATTAACGGTTTGTATGGGTTGGTTGGTTGGTTTTTTTTTTTTTAAGACCATTAGCAACTAAGGCCATATTGCTCCGGGATATGCGGTGGTCATTCCCTGCCATTTCCGCATCTTCCGTATTTGGTGGTGACGGTCTCGAACCCTGGTCTAATCAAGAAGTGTGTGCTATGCACTGCTGCTCCTTCCCACCTAGCTATGGAGGCGCCGGTTCATATGGGTCTACAGTTTTGTGAAAATGTTCCTGATAATGTTTTTAATGCTCTGAACAAATGTGAGGTTTTCTTTGAGAATCAGACAATTTTTTAATTGTACTGTGCAAACTAAAATTACAGTTTTTTTTTTTTTTTTTTTTTAATTTGCGATACTTACCAGCGAAAATTGTGTAAACGTAATTTAAATAAGTATGTTTTTGAAATAAATGTAGATTCGTTTTCATTTTTCTAATTAGATAATTTCTAATAAAAAAGATATTCTCTGTATAACGAAATTTCTCTATAACGAATTTTTTCGCTGGATTTATCGAATTCGTTATAGGGAAGTTCGACTGTATGTGTATATATATATATATATATATATATATAAAAATAAATAAAATTTGTATTATGAAATTGTTATTTGGTTTTTAGGAGCATTTGCAACTAAGGCCATATTGCTCCGGGAATATGGGTGGTCATTCCCTGACCTTTCCGCATCCTCCGTATTTGGTGGGGACAGGATCGAACCCCAGTCTAATCAAGAAGCGTGGTTATGCACTGCTGCTCCTTCCCACCTGGCAATGGAGGCGCCGTATTATGAAATATAATTTTTATAATTATATTATTGTAATAACTATCATATATATACACACAGAGAGAGAATCGGATCTAACAGACAGAAAATTGAGTAGATTGAGTAGGAGTGCCGCAAAATAAAATAAATTACTTAGGGGTGCCGTTATAAAAAAAAGGTTGAAAACCACTGATGTATGGTATTATAAAAAAGTCATAGTGCGTAATAAAGTGCTGTTGTTTAAAAAGAATTAGAAGTAATGTGATATGTGCAATAAAAATAAATGTTCCTCACAAACAATTATTTTTTTCTAAATAATCTTTGCTAAATTATGGGTGCCTCTTATGTGGCAGGAATTAATAATATATTCAAGATATTCTGATACAGATAATTTGATAGAGAAACTGTATATTTTTTTTTTTTTTTTTTGTAATTTTAGGATGTATTATCCTAAAATTATCCTAAAATTAAAGTTTATCAGATGATAATCTGATAAACTTGTGTAACTTTTTGTAAATGAAATGTACAATGATAATTTTGGTGAAACGTGCTGGCAATTGACAAAAACCATAATTTGATAGATACCTTTGCAAGTTCAATCTTCCAATCATCTTCCAGTTTTGCTCTCTGTTCAGGATCCATCCCAGAAAGATCATGAACACCACTGTCAGGAGTTGCATCGTATGTTTTGTTTTCTTCTGTGGCATCAAAATAACCATCTATAAATGAAATAAATAAGGGCTCACTATTCAAAAACTTATGAGTCTGGGCTACAAACAACTAATTAGCATCAAATAAAAGAACCCAATATTTTTTATATATGTATAAAAAAAAATTTAAAAAAAGAGAACATTAAAATTTGATGTACAACAAAGAAAAGTTGTGGAAACTTTGAACAATACTACAGATTCACATATAAGGCACATTCTGTAGAAAGCTTCCCCCCCCCCCAGTTGGAAATCATAAATATGGAAACAAACCATGGATGTGGATACACTTAGTTTTTCTGGGAGGCACATGTTTTCAGGAAGTAGTTTTTTAACAAAATATGGACAAACCATCCTTTAATCCAGGTATGAAACATCTTTTATTTCAATCTTTGAGATTAAATGTATTTATTCATAAAAGTATGTGCACTCATGGCTAAATTTAGTCAAATCTGTTTATTTGCATAAGTCCTGGAAGATGGGGAGTGACAGAAATTTAGGAAATATTTTAAGGGGGTGAAAGGCATAAAGGTTTGGAAACCTATGCACTAACCATTGAACTTTTGAAACCTAGACTTTTCTTCTTTAGCAAGAGCTGAAAACGACTCAAGTCTTCTTTCACAAAAGCTTCTTGAATATAGTTTAATTCTGAATTGGTGCAATGTCCAAGTCTTATTAAATTATTTTTTAAATACAGTGGATTCCGGTTATTCGGGGCAGCCATTTATTTGGGGCAAATCTGAAAAAACAGAACCAAATCGAGAAAATAGCCAGGGTTTACTTCGCTGAATTGGGACAACATGCCATTTAATTGGGGCAGGAGATGGCAGCACTGGAAATTAGCCTACGATTGTCTCTGACCGTACCACATGGTTCGGTCAGATTTCTGGCTGTCACAACCATAAAACAATTAGCAGTCACCTGTTTATTGGGCTTTTCTGTTAGTGCAATCTATCATAAACTTGATCTTATTGAATTTGTGATAATACCGACAGCTGGAATTCTGTGGGTTATTATGGTGAAATGTGTTGACACTTCCATGGAATCTTCAATCATATAAAAAAAATAAATTTTCAGAATCTTCTCTTCATTCCTATTTTTAAAGCTTCGTAACTTGTTTCCCCGTTCTCACTTTCGCATATCGTGTTACTTGCAATTTGTATATGCCATGTTCTTTGTTATTGATTGCTTATCTTTTTACTGTTTTAAATTTTAACCCCTACCCACAAATGTCAGTGAACAAAAATGTCAACTGGTTGGTATGTACATATTACAGTACGTATTAATTATTCAGATCATTTAATTTTTTAATTGGTAAAGTAATAAAGGGTAAATTTGTGCTTAATATATCTTTACTTTTATAGCCTGTGGATAATATTCCTCCTATTTTCACTAATTAAAATCGCTGTTTAATAGAATTAAAATTGAATTCACAACCGTGATCACAATGACCAGCACTTACTACACATCGTATAGTGAACAGTACTTTACTATGGTGAGTCCATCGTAACGTGATTTGATTGTATAGGGAACCAATTGTAAAGCAGGGGTCCATTGTATTTTTAACTATTTACGTGAAACTTAGGATAATTGGGGCAGCCGCTTAATTGGGCCAAAATGCACTAGTCCCAATGTGTCCCAAATAACCGGAATCAACTGTATATGTATTAGTTTATGATTATTGTATTAGTTTTTATATATGTATATATATATATATATATATAGATATTTATTAGTTTTTAGAGTACTACAAAAAACATACCTAGATATATCTATGGAGAACGTATAGGTAAAGTATGTTACATAGACATGTCTATGTAACATATTTTACGTAGTTTCTTAATATTTTATACATACAGAGGTCCTTGTTATCTGAGGATAATTGGTTCCAGAAAATTCCCCTTAAAACGAATCTACCTAAAATAGGGACCAAATTTTCATAGTACAGTACATCACTCATCTTTCTCATTGATTTAACCTCAGAATGCTGAATTATATTCTTTGCTCTGCTTTTGATATCTCCTTCATTATTTAGGATGGTGTGAATTGTTGTTTCCATGACTCATGGGAATGTGGGATATCGATTACTTGTTCTCCCCTATTTACAGTATCTATATAATACTGGTGTAGATACACCATAGATAACTCTTAAGAAACTATGATGGTAGTGTGGGAGGCATCATTTGCTCTGTGTCTCATATTGTGCTCTTCTTTCACAACAAGTTTCCATGGTATTGCACTACCTCGAATAACGGTGCCGTCTGGGTGGTGGTACTCGCTGAGAATAAGTAAAAATAGTCTTCTCTATTAGTGAAGCATTACTCATTCAAGGTAGTGCAATACCATGGCAACTCGTTGTGAAGGAAGAACACAATATGAGATAGAGCAAATGATGCCTCCCACACTGCTATCATAGTTTAAGAGTTATCTATGGTGTATCTACACCAATATTATATAGATATTAAAAACTCTTACTCTTATCATATTATGCCTTGTGAATTAAGTTATTTTTAACTATTTACAATGTATAACTTCTAATTTAACATCTAAACCATAACTTTTGCATTGCTTTTTTTTTTTTGTGATGTTTTATCATCGGCACTTAAAAATAAAAAAAAAACTAAGAATTCACTTAATGAAAAAATTATCGAAAATATCACATGCATTTACTACAAGCAACAGTAAATGAGAAACTGACAGTAAGTAGAGTAAGTTAAGTTAATAGGACACTCGCAGGAAGAGTGGGACAGAAATAGTCAAGTGTGCAGTGGGGTGCTTCAACATAAGTTGAAACAAAGTACACATATACTATTATATTTTTTATTTTCATAATTTTTATGTATTATTTGCAACCTCATAACTCTGGGACTCTGATAATGAATACTTGGATGCCGGAGACCCCTGTATATTATTTTAATATACAGGTAGTTCTCGACTTTACGAGTTAATTCGTTCCTAGTGGGCACTCATAAAGCGGGAATTTATTTCCTATAGACATAAGGTTAAAAATAGGGGTTACGTTCTCAACAATGAAATTAGTTAGCTAATTAGTTTATGTTTAAACAATGATTGATTTATCGAAAGAAATGAAAACGTAGCCTGTAAAATCAAGCAAATTATAATAATAGAGAAATTATTTACGACTTACAAACATTAGAGAATGTTTATTCTTCATCATCATCGACTAAATGCACACTTGTTGATCACTCATTATTGGCTCGGCACTCTGTTTTTTGCACAAGGAGTCGTCTTCAGAAATGTTTCAAGAGGTGTTTGTTTCCAAGATAATCTTCTCTTTTAATTATAAATTTCACGATTGCATGCATAAGCATTTTTTAACGGCACACACAAATTGCAACTAACACTGCGTGGAGTAACAAGTTTACGAAGCTTAAAAAAAAAAAAAAAAAGGATAAAGAGAAGATTCTGAAAATTTATTTATGTTTTTTATACAATTGAAAATTTCATTGAGGGGAAAACACATTTCACTATAATAACATAAAAAACCACACAATTCCAGCTATCGGTATTTTTGCAAATGCAAGAAGATATGAGTTTCCTACCTGTTTATAATTGCTTGCAGTAACAGAAAAGTCCAATAAACCAGAAAGTGCAAATTGTTTTATGGTAGTGATCTCCAGAAATCTGCTTTAGAAAAATATCACAAAGGCATTTAAAATTGATTGCTTATATGATAACGATATAATGCATTTAATGATTTAAATTGGTAACTAATACAATTTATAAACCACACTCGTGACCTTTTATATGGCCTTAAGGTTACGCTTGTGACCTTAAAAATGACAGTTTAAGAGATAAATAGTTAGTTATACAGCAAAAATTTCAACTTCCAAGACCTTGAAACGAATTACCAAAAAACAATGTGTTATTGGGTTCACATTACGATATTTTAACGATACAATTGTGTCTCTGGAACTGATTAATATCGTAAAGCAGGGTACACTGTATTGTATAGCTACACACGTGGTTTGGAATGCGGTATTTATGAATGTCTAACATTCATTTTTTGCAATTAATGTTCATATTTTCGATTTTGTTGATACTTGGGGGAAAAAACTTGTAAAGCGAGAACTGCCTGTACTTATTATTTTATATATATAATCTATTGCAAAATGATGGGAAAATATTGATAATATGAAGAGGAAACTAGGTGAATTTATAAGAAATGGAAAATTTTATCTACCTTATATTAAATATATAGGAATATCTCATCATTAATCCCAGGGGCTCACATCTGGTGAGCATGGGCTTGGCACGCCTAGAGTCCTGAGCTGGATATCATCATTCTTCTCTTCCTTGGTAATTCCCCTCTACTTCTCTCTCTCTCTCTCTCTCTCTCTCTCTCTCTCAGAATTTTTTTTTTTTTTTTTTGTTGGTGCAGCAAAAGCCTCAGGCTTCCTTGCACCATATGGCTAATGATGATAATTAGGTTGGACCCTGGTGCAAAATTCACAATAGGTAGAGTTAACAGATATGCTCCTTAAAAGGAGTACAAGTACTATTTTTCATGGTTGTTACTTTTTTGCTAGCTGTGTCATATACTGTACTCATTTCCATCTGTAGATTAAAGTAACTGGCTTTCCTGAGAATAGCAAAAAAGAAACTTACAAAAGTTTCTTTTCAAAACAAAACTTACAAAAGAAACTTAAAAAAGAATTAAAAAAAAGAAACTTAAAAAAGAATTAAAAAAAAGAAACTTAAAAAAGAATTAAAAAAAAGAAACTAAAAAAGTTCAATGGTGAATTTTTGCCATTTGGGGGTGGGGGGAAGAATAATATAAAATTGATTTGGTTGGCTCAACTGCTGTAGATATAATGCTTACAAACTAACCTATATATATAGCTGAATTTTTTTTTGCAATTTGAATCCTCATGCTCAAACAAGTTGGTGTGTGTTTAACTCATGTTTTTGCATCTCTCACACTGAAATAAATTCACAACTGGATTGCCAGCCTTTATACCACTAGATACCTACCCACTCACCGACATGGAGCCAAACAGTTCTGAAGCAACCATCTGGATGATGGTACCCACTGAGAATAAGTAACAATAGTCTTATGTATTGGGAAAGCATTACTGATTCAAAGTATGAAAGATAGGCAAATTGTTGTGAAGGATTTTACAATATGAGGTGTAATGATAGCTCTAATAATACCTGGGGGTAATTGTGCAGTCAGATATGAAGTTCTCTGAGTAATGCAGAGGCTACCAGGACAGCTCATAGGGTTTTGTCGATTATATACTGGAATTTTGCTAGCAGGGATAAGGAGGTGATTATCCCATTGTATAAGGCAGTGTTCCGTGCCGCCACAAGATCTCACTTCAAATAACTTTGCTGATATCTATAAATAATACTATATGTACAAAGGGTACTAGGAAAGTTTTGCAATACAGCTTTGTTTATTTAATTTTTTCAAAGTAATTTCCTCTACATTCAATACACCTCTCCATCCTCCGAAACCAATCTTTAAACCAGTTCTGCCAAGTTTCACTAAGGAGTAAAGCACACTCGTTGTCCCAAGCCCGTAGAAGGTCCTCATCACTGGAAAACCGCCTCCCTTTTAGCTTCATTTTCACATGCGGGAACAGTGCAAAGTCGCAGGGAGCAAGGTCTGAACTGTAGGGAGGATGCTCGAGAAGTTTCAGTCCTGTCGTGGTCAAATATTCGGTGCAGGCTTTGGCGCGGTGAGCTGGAGCATTTTCGTGATGGAGGTACCAGGTGTCCATTCTTGACTTTGGCCGCAGGTTCTTCATAGATCCAATGACTTTAGGCAGGCATTGTTCAGTATACCACTTAGCCGTGACTGTCTTCTGCGTGTCCAAAACGACACGTTCCACAATTCCACTCGATTTGAAAAATACAGCTATCATTTTCTTCTTTACAGATCGGGATTTTCTGACAATTACGGGTGTGTCGTCATCATCAAAGACCCAAACTTTGTTTTGAGCCTTGGTCGGCAGATCGTAATAGTATAGCCAAGTCTCGTCACCTGTCACGATGTTGTTCACATACCGAGATTGTCCCTTATCAAACTTTTTTAACATCTCCCGGCACCGAGTCACACGTCGTGTCATCTGCTCTTCAGTCAGTTGATGCGGCACCCAGAGAGAACAAAGTTTCTTCACGTGCAAATGATCTTGCAGAATCGAACGAATTGCTGGTGCATTTAGGCCCAAAGTATCCTCTATCTGTTGGTAGGTCACTCGCCTGTTTTCGTCAAGCATTTTCCTCACAGCAGTAACGTTTTCCTCCGTAACTGACGTTCGTGGCCTTCCCGGCCTCTCCGAATCTTCCAGAGTGAAATTTCCCCTTTGGAATTCTCTATACCACCTGAATATCGTTGTACGATGTGGACAATCATCATCTAGTGCAAGAGTCATTTCTTCTAAGCACTGGTCTATGGTTAAACCACGCACGAAATTATACCGCAAAACTGTCCTTCTCATTTCGTGACCACGATGCCATCGCAAGCACTTTACACTCTCACTACTAATGAATAACTGAGCCCATCGACTTGGCGCGGCGGCTACTATGCACGTATGAACATGTCTCAACATGCAGCAACAAGCAGCTTCCTGTGATTCATTGTTGCGTCATATTGCAAAACTTTCCTAGTACCCTTTGTATTATGATTAGAAATTGACAACTGAGAACTTTACCTATTGTAAGAAATTAACTGTATATTATTTACTCCCAATTATAGTTTTTATATATGTTTGTAATGCTACTCATTGTTATTTTTCACAATACACCATTTTTACCGAAACAAGTTGTATGTGCGGAATAGTAAATTATTTTTCGTGTGGATATCCAACACTCGCTTTCTAAAGTTATTTGTGTTTGCCCTTCCAGTATTTCTCATTTTGTCGCTGAACTGACTGAAAGAAGATGACACTTGTTAGATACTTACGTGCTATTCCTTAAAGTGTAAGGACTGACAAAACACCCCGTCTTTTATTATTTTATTGGCTTATTTTGATATTTGTCTCTGTTTGTCCGTGCTACTTCAACTTTATTATTTTGTTCCTGTGCCAATGCACCCACCCTTTGTTATAAGACTATATTGTGCGGAAGTTTGCCTTTAGCCAGCAAATGGTTGATTGCTGGAAGAAACTTCCATCTGTCATTGTAGAAGTTTATAGCTTAAATAGATTCAAGGCAGAACTAGACAAACATTTGGAGTGAATGGATGGGTGAAATGAGAAGGGTGTGTGTGTGTTTTTTTGGCTGATGCTATATAAGCTTGCTTTCTTGCATCATGTGCCTTTGCTAATGCTAATTTTAAAGCGATAGATGTGCCCCTCCCTCTATTCGAAAAGTATTGGTCCCGCATCCATTACTTTCAGTTTCCTCACAACTGCACTCTGAAATAGTCAGAAAAATGTGATCTTGAGCCATAACATTGATTTTCTTTTTATGTTCTAAGGAGTATTCTGTCCAAGAGTGAAAGTATTGAAAGTGCCGAGCTCGAAAAAAAGAAACAAATTAGTGTGCAGACAGTATAGTGATATTTGTCTTTTGGATTTTTCTGGTGTGGTGATAAAACATGCCCAACCCCTGAGTGTCTCGTGTGCAGAGAAAAACTGCTATGGTTCCCAATAAACTGAAACAGCATTTCTCTGGCATGCAAAGATATAAATTATTTTTAACGATTGTTGCAACAAAACAAAAAACAGGCAACATTCATGACTTCGTCGGTACATATTTCAGAAAAAGTACAGGAAGCTAGCTACAAAGTAGCCGAACTTATCGTAAAGGCCAAGAAGCCACACACAATAGCCAAAACTTTGTTAATGTTGGCTTGTGCCAACCGGGCTAGCCGGGTGGGTAAAGTGCCTGCCTGGCAACCCAAAGGTCGCGGGTTCAAATCCTGCCTTGGGCTTGGATCAAAGTACTGCAAAAACCTTGGGAAGTGCATTATGGCCACAGAAGTTGATGCGCCAACAACTACCAAAAAAAAAAAAAAAAAAATTGCCGGCTTGTAAACAAATGGTGAAAATAGTCCTGGGCCCAGAAGCTGCTAATGAAATTTCAAAAATTTCACTCTCAGCTGACACAATCAGTCGCCGAGTCAGTGATATGTCCAGTGACATTAAAGATACTGTATTATGAAAGAGAAAATCAACAGCAGTCAGAAGTTCTCACTTCAGATCGATGAGTCCACAGATGTTAATGGTCATGCTTAACTTCTTGCCAATATTCGGTTCATCAATGGAGATGTAATTGCAACAAATTTCTTTTTTTGCAAAGTACTACCCAAGCGATCAACCGGTGAAGAAATATTTCGTGTTACTAATGAATATATGCTCCAAATGAATTAAATTGAAAGGACTGTGTTAGTATTTGCACCATAGGCCATAAAGGCTTTGCAGCTAAAGTACACGAAGTGAATCCTGATATATGATGTGACCACTGTCTTATTCACCATGAAGCCATTGTTGCCAAGTCTTTGCCATCTGCTCTGAAAGTTGTGCTGGACGAAGTAATAAAAGCCATTAACTTCATCAAATTCCCCTCAATTTGTGGTTTTTTTCCGTTTTATGTCAAGAAATGGGATCTGAACACACCACACTCCTGCTACATACAGAAGTACGGTGGTTGTCACATGGTAAAGTGTTAATGCGCCTTTTTGAACTTAAGGAGGTACAGATGTTTTTTAACAGTTGAGGGGCTTGAGCATGCAGAGTTATTTTCAGATGATGAATGGGTGAATAAGTTGGCATCCCTTTCCGATATTTTTGTTCACTTGAATGAGCTGAACCGAAAAATGCAAGGCAAGAATGAAAATCTTTTTACGAGCATGGATAAGATTCAAGGCTTTCAGAATAAGCTGGATTTGTGGATACAACTCATTGCAAATGGGTTGTTTGAAATGTTCCCAACTGTATGGCCACTTGCTGCTGGTAATAAAGTGGTGATGGACTTCATTAAAGAACATTTAGATAACTTGCAGCAGAAGTTCAAGCATTATTTTGGAGAGAGCGTTAAAGATTGACTGGATTCGTGATCCATTTGTTGCAGATACAAAATCTCTTCCAATGAATGTACAAGAGGAACTAACAGATCTGAAGGCTGACAGAACATTGCTATTAAAACATCATAAAGTGCAATTGGACATATTTTGGTTGTCAATAAGGAAAGAATACCAGGCTAGCTCCAAGATGGCAATTAATATGTTATTGCCATTTTCAACTACATATTTGTGTGAGCTGGGCTTTTCGACCTCGACTGAAATTAAAACATCAAAGAGGGAGAGACTCAGATCCATTGATGAAGAAATGAGGCTTGCATTGTCAAAGATTCTGCCACACATCAGCCATCTGTGTTCAGCAAAGCAGGCACAAGTATCACGTTGAAGGTTTGTGTAGTTATTTGGCTTAATACTAATAGAATATTTTTATTATTTATTTTTATTTATTTTTTTTTTGGCGTTGCTTTTGCACAGTGATTTAGGGTTCATAAAATGTTAATATATGCAGGAGCCAATTTCCATTGGATTGTAGGAACAATAATAATTGATTCTATTGTGACTTATAGCAGCATATTCATATTAATATTGCCATAAACTGCTTTTTGGGGATTAAGATTTTTGATGTGCCATGTTGTGTCATGGATAACTTAAGTTGTGCCGTGAAGAGAAAAAGGTTGCAGAACACTGGTATAAGGCAATGGTCAGGCCACATCTTGAGTTCTGTATACAGGTCTGGAGCTGCTGGAACGAGTACAGAGAAGGGCAACGAGATTGGTGAGGGGAACAAAAGGGTGCTCTTACCAAGAAAGGCTTCAGTTCTACAAATTGCGGCATCTGGAGATTAGACACCTTAGAGGTGACTTGATTGAGGTGTTTAAGGCTTTGAATGAAATGAGCAAGCTCAATGCTGATGGGATTCTTCCTCTTGCTCAGACCACACAGATGACAGGGGTACAAATTTAAATTGAGGAAGGACAGTTGCAGAATAGATGTATAGAAGTTTGCCTTTATCCAACGGGTGTTTGATTGCAGGAACAAACTTTCATCTGTTGTTATGGAAGTTGGTAGCTTAAATATATTCAAGGAAAAATTAGACAAATTACTGAAGGAAATGAGGTGAAGGGGGCAGTGTCTTTTTTTTTTTTCTGATGTTGTATAAGATTGCTTTCTTGCATCATTGTGATTGCATTATATTGAAAACTATGGTAAATATATCATTTCTCATAAATTTGTATATGGGAAATGTACAATGTCTACACTACTAAGCAAAGCTGGAACTAGGGTGGGGCAAGCAGGGCGTCAGCCCCAGGTGCAGCATTTTAAGGGAGCATTCGACCAGTTTTAAAATTGCTTCATTAAAAAGTGAAGTATTTTAAAATTGCTTCATTTCTGATTTAATTGCAGTCAGACCTGTGTTTAACAAACTTTATAGTGAATTTTTTTAATTCCTTTTGGTAATTACATTTAAAAGTTTCTGTAGAATGAAGAAAACTTCCGTTTAACGAACAGATTATGAGAGACTTAACTTTTTATGCTTTGTTTCCACCTGTGGCCTTCAGGCAATTTAAGCAATTAGAAAATGCAAATTAAGGATTAAAGGGATTACCATTCCACAATGTAAGTGGAATGTAAAACATATGCAGCTACCATATGCAATACATCCCACGTACCGAGAAGTCATGCTAGTCAACTGTTTCTATAGCCAGCCAAAAGATTAAGGCATGTTCCTGACATGGATAATAGCTTCTGGTCAACTTGTGTTCTTTGTTTAAAATAAAAATTTTATTAAAAGAAATACAGCATTATCTTTGTAGGTGCTACTTATGATTCCAGAAATTGTGATTTTGTGAGAGTGAAAAAAAATTATAAATTTGGGATTTATAAATCACTTACAGAAAAAAAAATATCAGGAAGGAACAGTGTTTTACAAATTTCAAAAATAACAGAGAAACTCCAATTACAAACTTCTATAAAATATGGCCCGTTTTGTGACGTCACACCTCTGAGCTTTTTGGTTTGTCCTCCAGAGCTAACCACTGGAGGACAAACAATTTTTCAAATATCTGTTGATATTTCAACAGATACTTGAAAAATCATGTTTTATCAATTCTGCAGGATATAAAATCTGTAATCCCTTTATAACTTCTCTAATTCATTCACGAGTATTGTCTAATAGAATCTTATCCAAATATAGAAATAGCGCTATGAATTTTTCTTAGCCTGCCTGTAACAGTAGCTTCTTGTGAAAGGTCCTTCAAAGCGAGAAAAATTCAATTAAAATAATACACCTTCATTGCATATTTTTAGTTTATGTAATGTTAAAAGTACTATATTTCTCAATATTTTGTTTCTATGACTTTATACTAGATATATAAAGTTGGACAGGGATGGGATACACTTAAATAGAAAGGGTGCAAGAATATTTGCTGATGCTATCGAGGCAGTGTTAGGTGGGTCGGAAAACTGCTAGCTTGGGGGGAGACAAAGACCAATTGGCAGAGGTGAAAGAGATTCTTGCACTGCTTCGATGAGAATGAGCAGAAGCCTGAAAAACAAGATGCATGGTATTTCAGAGACTGCTGGGAGCCATTGCGGTACAAGTAAACACATGGGTTGTGTTAGGGTAGCTAAGAATAGAAACAGGTGCAGGTATACTTGCGTGTACACCAATGCTAGGAGTTTAGTAAATAAATTTGATGAATTTGAGGTATTGCTCAAAACATCGAAGGCAGATATTGTTGGGATATCAGAGACGTGGTGTCACACAGATATAAGGGATGCAGAACTGCAATTTGGGGAGTACAACGTCTACAGAAAGGATAGACAGGATAGGAAGGGGGGAGGGGTTATGCTATTAGTTAAGAAACACATAAAAACCAAGGAAGTGAAGCCAGTCGACATCGCAGGACAGTGCAGTGTTGAGTCAGTTTGGTGTGACATAAACATTGGGAGATCACAATTGAGAGTAGGAGTGTGCTATAGGCCTAATGACTCTGATGAGTATAATAAGGAACTGTACAGGGAAATAGAGTGGGCCAGTAAATCAGAGAGTCTTATATAATGGGAGATTTTAATTTCCCAGATATTGACTGGAATTTGGGGGCTGGTTACTCACACACTAGCAGGGCTTTTGTGGATTTATTGGATGATTGTTTTCTACATCAGCATGTTCTGGAGGCAACTAGAGGGAGTAATACTCTTGATTTGATTATCAGCAGTGATTCTTCATGCATTAAGAATCTGCAGATAAATGAACCACTAGGTGGCAGTGATCACAGTGTGCTGAAGTGGGATTTACTCAAAGAGGTAACTACCATTAGGGGTAAAGGGAAGGGTTATTGCTTCCATAAAGGCGACTACGATGGACTGAGACAGTATTTAAATTCTATACAGTGGGACCAACTGATGATGTTACCAACAGCAAATTCAAAATGGGAAACATTCAAAGAACTTATCTTGGAAGCTACTAGGCTTTACATACCAACTAAGAAATATTGTTCAAGGTTTAGGCCAAAATGGATGTCAGATGAACTAATGAGGCATATGGCAGAGAAGAAAAATGCATGGGATACATACAAATTAACACATGACACAGAAGCCTATGATAGATACAAGTTGATATGCAACCAAGTTACAAAGGAGGTTAGGCAGGCGAAGGCAGATTACGAGAAATCCTTGGCAAGGGATGCAAAGAAAAACAGCAAAGAGTTCTTTACTTATGTAAACTCTAGAAGGAAACGGATGAATCAGATTGGTCCACTTGATATTGATGGGTCAAGTGTTGATGATCCTGCTCAGGTAGCTAACAAACTAAATGAATATTTTGCATCGACATTCACACATGAGGAGTTATTCAGCGAGGGGAATGCCAGAGGTGTATTCAACTCTAGCAGTAAGCTACAGAATCTTGAAATAACTGGGAGTAAAGTGGAGGAGAAACTGTTGAATATAAACACAAGAAAGGCATCCGGGGTGGATGGGATCTATCCAGTTATATTAAAGGAGGCAGCAAAGGAAGTAAGCAAACCCTTAGCCATAATTATGAGAGCTTCCTTGGACTCAGGGGAAGTACCCATAGACTGGAAATGTGCAAATGTGACCCCAATTCACAAAGGAGGATCAAAGGCTGACACAAGTAATTATAGACCTGTGAGCTTAACTTCTGTTCCAGGAAAATTAATGGAGGCACTGGTTAAAGAAGCACTGCAGGATCATTTAGACAAGACTTCAGTTATAGCTCAGACACAGCATGGTTTTTGTTAAGGGGAAGTCTTGCCTGACCAACTTGATTGGATACTATGATGCAGTCACAAAAGAACTGGATGCAGGGAATAACTTTGATATTATATACTTGGATCTTAGAAAGGCTTTTGATACTGTTGCACATGGAAGACTGCTACACAAATTGGAGCAGTGTGACATTGGAGGCAAAATGCTGCTATGGATAAAGGGGTGGTTGAGGGGGAGAAGACAGAGAGTGGTAATCAATGGACACTGCTCATCGTGGACTGATGTTATTAGTGGAGTCCCTCAGGGCTCAGTGTTGAGTCCATTATTGTTTTCTGTATTTATAAATGATATTGATGATGGTATATCGGGCTTAATGTCCAAGTTTGCAGACGATACAAAGGTTGGCAGGGTTGTCAAGGACACTACTGACACTATGCTGCTGCAACAGGATCTGGATAGGTTGAGCAGATGGGCTGAGAGGTGGCAAATGAAGTTTAACATTGACAAATGTAAAGTACTACACATGGGAAACAGCAACCCCAGAGCAACGTATCAACTCTGTGGTACTACACTGACAGTGGTAGAGAATGAAAGGGACTTGGGGGTGGTTGTGCAGGCAGATATGAAGTTCTCTGAGCAGTGCAGACGGGCTGCAAGAGTAGCTCATGGAGTATTGTCAATGATATACAGGAATTTTTCCAGCAGGGATAAGGAGGTGATTATTCCATTGTATAAGGCAATGGTCAGGCCACACCTAGAGTACTGTATACAGGTCTGGAGGCCTCATTTCAAGAAGGATGTAGAGCTGCTGGAACGAGTACAGAGAAGGGCAACAAGATTAGTGAATGGAACAAAGGGGTGCTCTTACGAAGAAAGGCTTAAGTTTTGCAAATTACAGTGTCTGGAGACTAGGCACCAGCGAGGTGATCTGATAGAGGTGTATAAAGCCTTGAATGGTTTAAGCATGCTCAATGCTGATGGGATTCTTCCTCTAGCTCAGAAAAATCACCTGAGAGGGCATAAATTCAAATTGAGGAAAGACAGATGTAGGATAGACGTGCGGAAATCTGCCTTTAGCCGGCGGGTGGTTGGTTGGTGGAACAGACTTCCATCCCTTGTGGTGGAGGTTGATAGCCTAAATAAGTTTAAGGCTCAGCTGGACAGGTATTTTGAACAAACAGAGGGGTGAAGTGGAAGTGGGTGTTTTTTTTTTTTTTTTTTTGGCTGATGCTGCATAAGCTTGCTTTCTTGCATCAAATGCCTCTACTAATGCTAATGCTAATATATAAATATTTGTAAAATAATACGAGAAGTTTATCTCAATACAGTACATTGAACACTTCCATACGATACTCTCCAGAAATTAAAACGAAAAACTTACATTAGAGTAACAAATAATTTAAAAAATAATTAAAAATCAATTTAACACAATTAAAAATAAGAAAATTAAAGGAATTTAAAGAAAAAATTGCAAAACGATTTTTCTTCCCTGCTTTTTTTTGTTAAATTCCTTTAATTCATTTTGTTATTTTTAATTGTGTTAAATTGATTTTTAATTATTTTTAAATTATTTATTATTCTAATGGTAGTTTTTCGATTTTTTCGTTTTAATTTCTGGAGAGTATCATACAGAAGTGTTCTATGTACTATACTGAGGTAAACGTCTCTTATTATTTTACAAATATTGATATCAACGTAGAATGTATTGAGCATTACAGCTCTAGTTCATACTATCTAGATATATAAATATAAACTAACTGGTTTTCTAATTTTTTTTGTAGTTATATGTACTTTGTAGTTTATATAGAATTAAATTCTCTGTAGATATAAACGAATATTTGTAAGTTTATTTCTTTGATATTTTTGTTTTGTTATATTTATTGTATTATTTAAATCATTTTATTAATAAATATATGCAAATCATAGACCATTACAATAGTAATTTTTATAAATTCAAAAACATTGCAGGGGCATATCAAGGAGGATGCAGAGGAGATAATTTTCCTCCCCTGGCGCCAAGCTTCAGGGTTGCAAACTGAAGGAATTATCTATCACAATCAGGGGTGCTAGGAAGACGTTGCTCCCCACGCGTCGACGACCCTAGCCACACTAGGCACCTCTGTAGCCAGGTGGGAAGGAGCAGCAGTGCGTAGCACATGCTTCTTGATTAGACTGGGGGTCCGAGCCAGTCGCCACCAAATACGGAGGATGTGGAAAGGTCAGGGAATTACCACCGCATATTCCGGAGCAATATGGCCTTAGTTGCTAATGCTCCTAAAAAAAAAAAAAAACCCCAAATAACGAAACCTAGCCACACTACTGAAAGATTGACTACCTGCATATAATGGGGGGGCGTTGTACTTATATCAATTTTGCCACGGGTGTAGGATTGCCTAGTTCTGGCTCTGATAAGTTATACCAATATCACTCTTTTAATCAAGTTGAAATTTTGAGACATGCATTAGACATGTGTCAGTCAGGTTCCATTAAATAATTGCTCTGTAAAATACAATAAAATAAGTTTTGGACTAAACATTACTGGATGTAAAAAATAAAATAATAAAAGTATATATGTTTTTATATGATTTCTTTTTAGGAAGGGAGTTGAGACAGAGCTTATAGCCATGGTACATACTGCTGAATACCTCACATTTTAACAAAATTTGTTATTCAGAGTAATCATCAATAAATGTCACTGATAAAATAATAATAATAAGTGGCTACACTCGTCCACCCCACGGATGTATGACGGAGTAAGTCAAATCTTTTCCACATAAAAGAGACCTGTCGAAATGCACTGATTGATATCTGATCAGAAAATGACCTATAATTATTTACCTATGCATTTGTAGTGATGTAATTGCCCCTCCCACTTGCCCCAAGTGACCAGCATCCCTCCTCTCCCATTGGCTACCCCACCACACAGCATTATCAAGGTCAAATAAATATCACTATGTAATTATTTACCTGCATTTACATAAGTCACTTAGGAAAAGGCCTTTTGCTTCAGGTTCCATAATGCATGAGGAATATTATTGCATCCGAAAGAGCAGGACTAAAATATTTACAAAATACTATACTATTTACAAATATAGAAACTATATTGGGGTTCCTTCATCAGCTAATGTTAGAATGGAACATCAAATTATGTCGAGAGAGAGAGAGAGAGAGTGAAGCACGTGCACGTCTCTCTGAGCATAATTTGATATTCCATTTTAACATTAGCTGATGAAGGAACCCCCATATAGTTATAGGTATGATTGTAAATATTTATTTGTATTGTTTTGTATTATATAATAACATTATAACGCACTGTTCGAAATATAATCAGAAAATGGACCTGTGTAATTATTTACCTGCGCATTAGTGATGTAATTTCCCCGCCCTCTTCTCCCATTAGCTTGAATAAATATCACTAGGAAGAAAACTTTTAATGTTTAGAGGGATACTGAAAATTTTTTCTGCTGTGTTCAATTCCAAAAGTCCGATGGCCTCACTCTATGGAAAATGTTCACAAAAAATTCATTTTTTACAGAGAAATTAAATATTCTAAAAGTATCATAAAAAGTTTGAAAAAATATCCATATAAAGTATGGTTATTTTAATTATATAAACTCTTCGTTTCTCCTGCTTTTTTTCTCAAATTATAGTGCCCTCTTACAGCGTGAGAGATACACAAAGCTCATCGCTATAGCGGGTTACTTTAATTATTAATTAGCGTCACCAAACCATTTTATTACAATGAAAATTAAATGATTAACAAAATAATTAACTTGGTTGTGGCATAAGTTCATACTAATCATAGTACTGGTTGAACAGTAAACATTGTTCTTTCTAGTCCTTTAAAAATATCAAAGATTTAAAGGATAATCTATTTTTCCATAAAAATACACAGGAAATCTTGCAGTCTGCGGTTTTGCCATTCGATAATTTGGTTATTCGCAGCTGTTTCTGCAACCAAGCTTTTCCAATCGAGGGCAACTACTTTGGCAACTCACGGTTCGCACTTTATTCACACTTTGCTGTTCTAGGATGTGACACTATTTCGATTTACTGAATTATTGGTTAATACACTAACAGAGGGAAAAAAAACACCTCTCCGGCAACTATATTTCATTGACCTAAAAGTATGAGCAAATTACTTTCCCGGATGATTATATTGGCTAGAAAACCAATCTGAGAATCAATCAGTCTGACGCAATCTTTTTTGCTGGGTCTTGTATGAAAGTATTCTATTATTGGTGGTGATAAACGAGTAAATTACCGAAACAAACTTAATTGTTATCTGTCGAAGTTCTTTTCCATTCGTGCCTAAACTCAAAATTTGCAGATGGTCGTAAGCCAATTTCTTGCCAACAAAAATGCAAAACTACCAGATTCACAGCAGAAAAATTGACATCGGTACAAAGGGGCCATGATATCCAGAAGCACAACTAAGGGTGCTCTCACGTAGAATGCAGGTGACCGCTTACTTGAAACCAGCAGCCTAAATGAACAATATAAGTCAATGGAAGTGCATACAATTAGAGCATGTAGATAGCGGCATCGCTTCTTGTTTTAATCCCCCAGCTTACCACAACAAATTAAGCTTACTGGTTCTCAGGGAAGTACAGATGTCACTCAATTGGGTACGCGTTGTTCACACCTCTGATATCAATCTGGCCTTCAGGCAATTTTTAGAACTGCTGTTTCTGTAGAAAGCACAAATTCACGGAGATGTAGAGAAAACTTGTAATCCAAAAGTTTTAAACATGGATACCAAAATTTTGATTTCAGACTGAAATTTATGGATTTATGTCAAACGTGCAATATGGGACAAAAGTGTCAATCTGCATTAAACAGGAATACCATGGAGAAATGCTGACAAAAAACAAAATAAAAATAAATAAAATAATAAAAAAAATACCATTATATTTTTTTATTTTCTCAAAGTAACAACAGTTTTTTTTTCTTATATTTATTTATAAAGTGGTAATAAATACTGTATGTAGAAATAGTCGGTCAGTCAGTGTTTTTATTATTCGAATTGGAAACAGTTTCTCTATTCGTTCTGAATATTTAGAAACTTCCAATTCATTACATAAATTATGATATTCAAAATTTTGTCTACTATAATGTACAGACATTGGGTATGCCCATCAGTTCCTTATTGTTTTCAATCTTGAAAAAAAAAAAAAAAAAAAAAATTAAATAAATAATCATTATGACAACGAAGAAATAGTTTTGGAATATCTAAAATGAACTTTTCTTTACTTCAGTTTCTAGATTTATACTTATTGTTTCTAAAAATATCACATTAAATTTTATTATCATTGAAAACAATAAGAAACTTTTTTTAAAAGTTTCTTATTTTGTTTTGCTTTGTACAACAAATTGCAGCCTGCACGGTGCATAAAATATGCATTATATTTTAAATGAAGACCTTAAAGAAGACAGTAACTGATAACACCCGTCGGTTTCATATTTCCTCCCTTCTAATTAATCTCTGTTTTCCTTCTGCAGTTAACATTAAATGAAACTCAATTTGAAAAATGCATGTTGTATGATTTCCATTACTAAGCTATACCTAAAAATCACTGATAATCATTCAAATTTAATCCGTTAATAGAAAATGTGATTCATCCCCCTCTCCACCAAGTCATGCAAGACAGTGGGGTCCACAAAAACATATCGGAATTGGTTAGTGCTGGTTGTGCTAATCCACCAGCTTGCTTAAATGAATTTTTATTTAAGCTCGCTGGTTGTCGACGGCACACATTCATTGAAGCTTTTATTTCCAAGGTGTATCTTCAACGACCAATATGGGACAAAAATATGCCACTTAAATTCTGTCGTTCCTAGCAAACTAGGATTGCTATTTGTAAATTTTCAACCAATTGCCAACGTGGCTTGGAACGCAGTAACTTAATTGTGGACCAAGCAAAAGTTAGAAACAATTATTAAGGGATTATGATGTTTCATTGTAAAAAGCATGACTAACAACATTTTTTAATTTAGGTTTTTGAAAACTTCGAGTGCCTTCATCCAAATGCATATTAACAACGAAAAAGCCTGTATATGATTACAGATGATATAAAAATTAATTACAACAGAAACTCACAATTACAATTCAAAAAAATCACTATATATTTCTATAACAATTTGTCGATTTATGTACGCAGTGCATTATATATATATATATATATATATATATATATATATATATATATAAAACATCTATATATATATATAAAACATCTATATATATATATAAAACATCTATATATATAAATAACGATAATGAATAAATCCAGTAAAATATATATCTTTAATACTTTTATTTTTATATATATATATATATATATATATATATATATGAAATATTTTATATTAAATATATATGGTATTTGTATTGCGCTGTTTTTTTTTTTTTGTTATAAATATTTGTGTGGACTGTATCATTTGTATAATCGAAAATCGATGATATTAGACTATTTGACCAAATTATGAATTTTAAGAAATTTTTCTGACAAAAAGATGATAACTGGGCGAGAAGAAAGAAAGATGATAATTGCATAGAAAGTGGGCTGGATACTTTAATCAATGCAAGAGTTCCCAGATATGTTCCAAGCTTTTAAATATACATTTCAATCTATATATATATATATATATATTTTTTTTTTTTTTTTTTTTTTTGCCCACAATGGAACTTAGAGCATGTATTTTTATTAATGGAGCAACATTATAAATAATATGGAGACAAATACTGTGAACAGTATTTTGTTAACTTTTTCGTGCATATAATTTCAAAATGGATTGAAAAACATTTTATAATTACTTACTTTGTAATCCAAATTTAAGTAAGGATAAGTGTGTATCATAATTTTTTAATAATAATAATTATATCATTTTTTAAAATGTTATCGTTTTTAAAACTAAGTGTCCTAGTTTTTGAATTCTATCTAGATCTCGTAACCCCCCCCCCCCACTACCCTTTCAGAGATAAGTCTTAAAAAAAGAATGATTGCAAGAAAACTGATATTGTCTTTTTTTTTTTCTTTTTCTGTGCAATTCTGGTGTTTGACACTTGGAAGAGACGAGACCCCAGGATTGCTCGGCGTCGGACAATGTACTTATGAATATAATCTTACGTTTAAAATATATTATTTTTTGTCTTTGATTGTTATGCTTCTTCATTTTTCGATTTGTAGCTATGCTACCTCCTCTCATCTTTCCAGTTTTTTTTTTTCTTTCTCCTCAACTGTTATCAATACATAACACGTATTCATATTTAGTAACTTCTGAACACTTCGCCACTTTGGTGGTTTTTTTTTTTTTTTTCCTTCGGTAAATTTTAAATTCTTCCCCTGCAGAAACATTGTTCCCTCCCTCTTTCAATTATTTCAGTGCTCGTTCCAACGAATATTTAATCGAATGTCCTGCAATGGGCATTAGTAAACAGCCAGCTCTCTCTCTCTCTCTTTTCCCCTAATTATTTATCATTTGATAAGTTTTCACGTGAATTTTACGGTACCGGTTTACCCGAGAGCTAAAGGGATTAACGTTCCGCAATACAGTAGCGCCCACATATAAACGTGGGAAGAAGGCGAAGATAAAGAAGAATACAGTAGCGCCCATAAAACCTAACCCAGTGAGAAGTTGCACCGGTCACTGCTTTCTATGTGTTCATACCCAGTGAGAAGCTTCAGCTGCATATCGCTGCTGGTTCCAAGTAAGCGGTCACCTGCGTTCTATGTGAGAGCACCCTATGGTGTGACAAGTGGACAGGCGTCGAATGGAACTAAAGACTGAATTTATAAGTTATTTTAAAATATGATAATCGTTATTATCAAAATTATTATGAAAGTCCCTCTCTTTCAATAAAGATGAAACGAAAAACATGAACTCCAATTAGCATTAGCAACAAATGATGCAACAAACTGTTGAGCCAAAAGAAAAGGGAATACAGTATATATCAGAAAACCATTCGAAATTAATTTATTCTGCTTTGAAACAAACCCAGGGCGACGAATCAGAAGCAACATACAAAACGTTATTTATATTACTGAGTGAAAAAAAAAAAAAAAAAGAAAAACACGTGTCGAAAACTTCATTTGGAATTTTCTCTAAAACTGGTGGTTGCAAACGTCTAGAAAAATATTGAATCCAAAAATAGATGTCTTGTTTGTTTCGTTTGTCTTTTTACACCAAATGAAGACGGGGACTGTTCGATCTTTGATTTCGAGGGAATTCGGCCCTAAGGCGAAATAATATTCAGTTTCGTTGGTCTATTTTCAAATCCATCGAACATGAATGTAACAGCACCAGTCCGGGAACTTTATTGCCACACCTCAAATTGCACTTTGGCTACACTAAAAGAATACGTTTGCCAACTGATAAGATAAATTCATTCCTCTTCCGAAAACGCAAACGCAAAATTAAACATTTATTTTACCCTTTAACACATCACACAACCATAATTAGAAACTTCTTACACAGCTGATTTTTCTTTCTGAAGATTTTTTCCTTCCTATTTGATTTATGTATTTTAATTTAAGCAAGTGACAGATGAGCGACTAACATTAACACATAAATAAATATGTACCTATTTTAATAAGTTGTTTATAACTCATTTTATAAAACTGTTTCTAACCAATACATATTTCAACAGCATAAAGAAACATACTTAAAAACCAATAAAAAAAAAAAAGTGAAAATTAAGTGTTACAGAGAGCATCTTTTTAGTTTGAGCACTTCGCATTTCAGTGCCATCAGCGTTTCTCGATTCTACTCCATAATTGTCAGTAATAAATGGATGTAGACACGACTGTAAAAGTACAATATCGTGCGAAAGAAGGCAATGCACGGAACAGAAAAAAAAAAAAAAAAGTTACCATGAATGCGAAAACAAAAAAACCGCGAAACTCATCAAATATTGCAGAGAATGGTTCAAACAAAATGTGCAGAGATAAAGCTTTAACTTCAGATAACAGTCTATAAAGCTTACCAGCTTCTACTGAATTATAAAGCATCTGCACGCAAGCCAAGTGTGTGAAAACACGCACACTTTCAGTTATCAAAAATGACTCTGGTAAACGCAAAGAATTGTTTCAAAATGTGCAAGAATAATTTACAAGTAGGTAACGTTAGACTTCAGTTCACTGAGTTGTTTCAGGCATATTCGATTATCAAATAATATATCTCAGGGGTTAAAAATTATATGAAAAATTTATAATGCAATAAAGAAGTGTTTACAAAATCTTCACCACTTGATGGGATTTGTGTAGCGGTACTTCGGAGAAAGACGGGTATGCAGGTAAAATGGATATACAGTAGAACCCGGATAAGCAGTTTTGGTAAAACTCCAGATCTTGTGTACTAGTCCAATTTTGACAAACGGACAGGAACAAACCAGTGATTGGCAGGTGCCACTCACTGCTTTTCCCCGCACCCTGTCCTCCTAGGTTGATATGCCTAGGGTGTTTATCGTCCCACTTGCCGCTGTTTTAAAATCGGAAACTCGTTTTCCGATTTGAAAACAGCGGGATCGGGGATAAACACCCTACCTAAGCTAAGCACCTCCCCTCCTCGACGTCACAAAACGCCTTCACAACAATCACTCAATCACAGAACTCGACCGTACAACACTCCATTCTACGACCACGCCCACTGGGCGGAGACAAGCGGTACCCAAATAATAGATTTTAGCCCTGATTCTCATTATATAGATACGAAGTTGGAGATACTTACCTAATTAAAGTCCACTTTAATTAGTTCTGGACTAATTAAAGTCCATTTCTGGACTTTAATTAGGTAAGTATTTGTTTAAGTTGAGCAAGGCACTCAATTAAGTTATTTGAGATCAGGATCTCTCGCTCAAGAGAGATTGACAGCGAGATAACTTTTCTCGCTTATCAGAGTGTAGATAAAAATATTTGCAGTATCTCTGAATAGAATTAAGAAGTATGTTTGATAATGAACGTACACTACAAATTTTACCTCCTTCAATTAGATCAATACTGAAGATCATGCACAGTACCTTATTAAAAGGTACATGTATGATCACACACACATACCTTTTAATAAGGAGGAACTTTTGCACATGAACGACCTCTCAAATAAGGTAGGAATTAATGTATACAATAACAGCGCTATAAGTAACGAGTAAGTATAGTTTCCCCAACTATCTTAAATTGAATGGAATGGTCACTGTTCATTAAAAGTCTGATGTTCAATGGTTGAAAATTTAGAAAAATGAACGTTCATTGAGTGGGGAACCCAAAATGCCATTAGTCGAATAGAGATGAGAGGTAAATATAATAACTCGAACGGGGAGATAACGCATACCAGATGTTTAATATATTAGTATTCGCATATGACAGAAAACCTTCCCACATCACCTGTCCACCCCCACCAAAATTTTGTCTAGTTCTTTGAATTTATTCAAACTACCCACTTCTACAACAGATGAAAGTTTGTTCCAACAATCAACCACCAGCTGGCTGAAGACAAAACTTCCGCACATCTATCCTACAACCATCCTTCCCCACCATGTGTGAAGTCTGAGCAAGAATGCCATCAGCACTCAAGCTTGTTCAATCATTTCAAAGGCTTAACACCTCAATCAGATACCTCGCAGGTGCCTAATCTTTAGTTGCTATAATTTGCAGAACTGAAGCGTTTCTTGATCACCCTTTCGTTCTCCTTCTCTGCACCCGCTCCTGGAGTTCTCATCATTGCTAAAATGAGGCATTCACACCTGTAAGCAGTATCCAAGATACAGAGTAACCATTGCTTTGTACAATGGGATAATCATCATCTTATCCCGGCTAGCTTAGTTCCTGTATATCAATTGACAAAACTTCATGAGATGTCCTGGAATGGAATCCTGTATTAGAAGTCATTAAGCTACATATGAAGAAATAAATATATATTTACGAGCATAGAAATAATAATTCTCGCTTTCTTTCCCAATCCCTAATTATCTCATAATTGGATCTTAATTATTTTTTTCCAGTTACAAACAGCTCCTCTGACTCCGTTACACTTAAGATCTCCTAGGCGCCTCTGTAGCGAGGAGCAGCAGTGCGTAGCACACGCTTCTAGATTAGACGGGTTCGAGCCCGTAACCACCAAATACGGAAAAGTCGGGGAATGACCACCGCATATCCCCGGATGCAATATAGCCTTAGTTGCTAATGCTACTAAAAACCAAATAACAACAATCTCCTAATTTAATATAGAGTATATTACTTTTAAAAAACTAATACAGTTAATAAAATATTAGCTGCGTAATAATTCTAAATAAAGATCTGCTGCTATCTGAATTGTCATTCGCGTTTTATTATTATAGCTATATGGTGCAAGGAAGCCTATATGGTGCAAAGATGCTGCACCAGCCAAAAAAAAAAAAAAAAAAAATCCCGAGTTACCTTGAGTGAGAGTGAGAGTAGAAAGGAATCACCAAGAAAGAGAAGAATGATGATATCCAGCTCAGGACCCTGGGTGTGCCAAGCCCATACTCACCAGATGTGAGCCCCTGGGGTTGATTTTTCATGAAACTGCTTTCATAATAGAAATACTGTTAGGAAATGATAGCTAACGAAGAACACAAAACTTATTTCAAATACTGTATATGTTTTTAAGATCATTGTTTGACAGATGCCTTTCATTATATAATAGTAACAAAATAACACTCTTACCTGGAACTAACAGGACATCACACTGCATTCCAACGCACGCAAGATATTCGCCCTCATATGGAAGTAAAAGTGGATAATCTAGAATTTACTTCCCTTCTTTACTAAGGTTCAACGCAATCGTTGTCTGTTGGAACTAGGTCTTATTTCTTTGCTTAGTTTCTGCTGTTAAAGTCATCTGGCAGTGCCCAAGCAGAGCATCACCATTCGGGTTTTATTTATTATTATTATTATTTTTTTTTTTTTTTTACCCCTCTCCTTAAACCTGAATTTTTCAAACAACTTTAAGTGAAAGCGATAACAGAAAGCAATTACATATATGAGATTTTTTGTATATTATATGTGGTTTTTGTTATTGGATATATCTACTAGCCTATCTTGCTACTTGCTCTCAAAACAGAGCTGGATACTATTATGTACTTTTATATACTCAATTTTATGTACATTATTATTATTAGCTGTATGGTACAAGGAAGTCTGAGGCTTATGATGCACCAGCCAAAAAAAAATTTCTGAATTACCCTGGGAGCGAGAGAGAACAAGAGTCAGAAATAGAAGGGAATCACCAAGAAATAGAAGAATGATGATATCCAGCTCAGGACCCTGGGTGTGCCAAGCCCATGCTCATCAGATGTGAGCCCCTAGGGTTCATGTGCGTTGTGGTTACATGAAATGTTATAACAGTTTATCTAACAGTAGGCAAAATTAAGTAAGGAATTCGGATAGAAACACTTCTGCCCCCATATAAACCAACAACCAAGAGTGTGGGTAAAAATTTAAAAAAAAATACTGTACAGTAGTTGTAGGAAAGTCAACAAACAGTATATGAATGAAGAATATAGGAAGGTACTGCTTATGTTTTCCGTGAACGTAATTTCCCATCCGTGCTAGTGACGGCCGTGGACACTAGATATGTGGATCAATAAATGGTTACATCATGCTTGTATACAAATATATTTGGTTGCCCGATTAATAAACCTTAGAATCTTATACTTAAAGATTATTTTGTAATCATCTCCCAATTATGGGTAAATGGCATTTCATATTACCAATTATTATTATTTTTTTTTGTTGCTGATTAATAATATTATTTTATAACAATCATATCCTTATATATATATATATATATATATATATATATATATATATATATATATATATATATATATATATATGATGATATCCAGCTCATTTCATATATATATATATGAAATGCCAAATATAAGCATGAATTTAAACAAGACGTGTCAGTTGATAGATAAAAATAAGGATATGACAGATGCACTTGAACGCGCAAAGCAGCAGCAGCAAAGGATGCAAAAGTACCTATATGCATGGTGGAATTTAATGGGTCCAATAAAAGTGTAATTCACACAAAATGCCAAAACTAATACGGGGAGGATAGCAGAAATAAGAAAAATTGTGGATGTGAAAATTAAGGAAAGAATGTCCCATACGTTAATGAATTGAAAAGAAAATTAGAGAGGAGGGAACTGTAAAGTAAAATAATTAATACAAAGTAATTAAACAAATACTGTAAAAGGTGAACTAGCCAGCATCTGAAATGGGTGGGAAAATTTAGCCAAGTCGAAAAAAGGGTAACAAAAATCTGATGTTAGCTAAAGTAAATATTGATACAGTATAAATAATATAACTAACACTGCGTTCGGACTACCTTGTCCATATTTTGTGAGAGTGGTTCAGCTTTATCCCACTTAATTTTATTCTTTAATTTGCTTCTCTTCCACTGATATGGACAAGTATAGAAACGCAGTTCTTGATACACGGTCAGGTGTAGTTCCCTGATGATACACCTGACCATGTATCAATATTTACTTTGGCTAACATCAGATGTTTGCTACCCCCTTTTTTCGATTTAGCTAAATTTTCCCACCCATTTCTGATTCTGGCTAGTTCACCTTTTATTTGTTTAATTACTTTGTATTAATTATTTTACTTTACAGTTCCCTCCTCTCTAATTAGCTTTTCAGTTCAGCCTATAACTCTCTTAATTCATTATAACGTATAGGATATTCACATTCTTGCCTTCTTTTTCACGTCTACAATTTTTGATATTTCCCCCCATCAGTTTTGGCATTTTGTGTAAATTACACTTTCATCTTTGCACTATTCTCGGACCCATTAATTCCTCCATGCATTGTGTGTTGTGTACAGCGCAACCTAAACGTTAGTTCAACTCCGCCACCATGCATATACTGTGTATATATATATAAACCGGAGCGGTGCTATTTTGTTTAAAATAACAGCATTCTGAATACTTTAAGAACATTCTATTATGTATTATTTTATGCTCCGCCGGAATTTGAAAAAATCGAATATCGGTTTTAGTGCAAGTTAAGTCTAAACATACACCGAAATTTCAGAATTCTTAACAGCAAAATAAAGGCAGATGGCGCACGTGATAACGTAAGGTTTCAGTATATTATACAATGGTACCATTGTATATTATACTGAACCATTGTACCAATGATTTGTACCATTGTATAAGACAATGGTACAAACAGCCTTCCAACTGAGCAATATATACACTAAAATCACATTTGAAAACACTGCAGAAAGCAGGGATAAAATCACAATAGTGCCTTTTCTCTTAACTAAGCTAGTCAACGAAAAGGTTAATCAAGCTGATACGTTTTATCTAAAAATTCTTCTCGGTGTAGGCATATGGAATTAATCGAGGTGCTAAAACAATGCGTCAATTCGTTGTGATTTACCTGTCTCGTCCGCCTCTTCAGCAGCAGTAGTAATATGCAAGTAGTTGTGGTATTTTTTGTTATCATCGAGATCCAGGTTTAATTTATAAGGTCTTGTTACTCCGTCTTGATTTCCAGGTGATTCAGGGGTTAAGATAATTGGAGTATGTTCTGTAAACATCGCTGCTATTTCTTCGTTTTCCATAATCTTTAAAATTACAACTGCCAACAGTTGAAATATGACAGATGGACGTTGTAGCTACGGCTTCCTCAAAGAGCACTAGCCATCCGTTCGACTGTGGTGTGTGTGTGAAATCAATAAAAGATCAGAGAACAGCAGTGCGGAGAACTCGAGTCACAAGCATGCGTGCAAGATTGCTTATAACGAAAGCAAAGCTGCCACCACAAAATTATAGTGCGAAACTTCAAAAAAGTTATCAATTATGGAATATGCATACACCGAAACTATCAACATAATAGAAGCTTTCAAATAGAATAAAGTTCTGTGACCTATAAAAGTATAAAGCATTATCCAGGTTACTGGATTCGTTGTCATATTTTTAAACTGTTATCCAGTCCTTGCAAAGGAGAATACGCAAAGTCCTAAGTGCTTTTCTGATGTAACTGTTTATTAATCACTATAATTATTAATCCCTTCTCATAAAGAATCGACAACAGCTGCCCAACGTGAAAAGTGCGGTTGGCTGGGGGGAGGGGGGACAAAGCGGTCCATAATGCTAGATGGTATAATTGATTTTTTAATTAACAGAATCTGATGGAGGTTAATATCAAAATAAGGCCACGCGAATAAATATTCCCATTTTATGGCACAAACCAAATCTATCTTTTAAAATAAAATGGTTCGTAATACATGGTTCAGTACAATTAATTAAAATTTTTGTTTTGGAATATACACCGAATGTAACCTAGAACTATATCGATCTGATCTACATACATATGCTCATGGAGCCCTGGGCAGATTAAGACGGATCTACAGATGATGAACGTAAAAATGGTTAATAATGAGTCCTTATTTTAGAAATTAAAATATTGCTCTTATTATAAATTTATTACTCATTCATTTTTTTCCCTTTGAAAGTTTGTATCGTTATAATTTTTTGATTTATCTATTATTACTAAGGTAAACCGTATCTCAAGAGAGTATAGTGCTTTAAAGCTGGTTGTGGTCCTGAGGTATTAGTACGTAATGTACTAATACACATATCACTAGATGGGAAAATTGTGCAGCCTATTGTTAACTGTGGTGCCAAAAAAAGGCTACGATGATGTGAGCTTCTCTCGCCAACTTCTGTAGCCATGAGATTAAAAAGATTTTTTCTTCTTTTTTTTAAAATAATATAGTATTCACATATTTGTATAGGAGTAAAGGAGCATGCAAATGGTGATACATACTTAATTATGGACCACCCTTTACATGCACAGTATATATGTTAAGGAGAACTGGTATACTTCAGTAAGGAAAGGAGAAGCTAAAAAATATATAAGTACCAATCGCCTAAGTTAGTGTATGGTTTAAAAACGACCTTACATGTAGGACTTTATTTTTAGACAAATTATAACATTAATTTGGAATTGTATCAATTTGGCACACAGACTAATAATATGCCATAATGATTAGCTACTATGACGCCGTAACAAAGGAAAGCTGTATGCAAATAATAATTTTGACATCATATACTTACATTTCAGTAAAAAGCTTTATTATTATTATTAGCTTTATAATGCAAGGAAGTCTGAGGCTTTAGACACTATTACCGTATGAAAGGCTTTATACAAATTGGAGCAGTGTGGACAAATTACTGCTGGGAATAATAGTTGGCTGAATGGCAAAAGCCAGGGTAGTTTTAAATGGACACTGCTCTTGGAATAATGTTATTAGTAGAGTTCCTCAGGGTTCATGTTGGGCGCCTTACTTTTTTCAATATTTAATAAAGATATTGATGAAGGCATATCAAGCTTATTGTCTAAATTTGCAGTTGACGCAAACTTTTGTAGAGTGGTTAATGACGTACTAATGCTACAAGAGCTAGAAAAATCGGAGATGGGCTGAGAAGGGGCAACTGAGGTTTAACATTGATAAATGCAAGGTGCTACAGTAATCCCAGAATAACATACCATTTAGGTGGTACCTCACTCAAGTTGCAAGAGAGCTAAGAGTAATTATAATCCGACATGAAGTTCTCTGAGCAATGCAGACAGGTGGGGTATTTTAAATGTTATACAAAAATTTTGGCAGAAGGGAAAAGAAGGTGATTATCTCTTTGTATAGGGGAAATTGTTAAGCTGCATATAGGTCTGGAAGCCTCGTTTTAAGAAGTTAATTGCTGTAGGGGTTTATGTGCATCAGGAACTTACGCCATATTGAGTCGTATGTAATATGTCCGTAAATTGCGTATGTCGATTTGTTGTTCGCTGGACAAAAATCTGAATTTCATGTGAAAAAAAAAAAAAAAAAAAATGCTGCCTTCCCTTGAGACCGACTAACTCAGCTACGAAAAAGATCCATAAAAAGTCCTTACGTCATTGACGGGAATCGAACTCAGGTCTTTTCCAACCGGTGGGAGGAGGACAGAGATTATACCGAGTGTGCTGCTCACAAGGGCATGTGGACGTATGCGGATCTTTTAAAACGAGTGCAGAGAAAAGAAACAGAAATATAACATGAAAGTTAAGTTCTGCAAATTAGATACCTGCGATGAGACCTGACTGATGTGTTTAAGGCCTTAAACGGATTGAGTAAACTATGTTTTTCTCGGACTACTCACATAAAGGAATAAACTTAAATTGAAATGCAGGACACACGTGTGAAAATTTGCTTACAGCCAGACAATGGCTGATTGTTAGAGCAAATTTCCCGCTAGTGTTGTAGTGTGTAATACACTCCTTCACAAAATTAACAGAACACATAGAAATGGTGGTGTAAATTTTGTCCCGCTTCATCGCAAGTTGCACAAGTGCAACTTGCGATGAAGCGGGACAAAATTTGGTACCACGGTGTGCCATAGAATAATGATAAAATGAAGAGACAAGCGAGAAACTTTGGAATTTATAAATGTTAAAGAATTAACAAATTCTTTTATATTTAACATTTAAAGAATTAAATGTTAAATATTGTATAAGAATTACAAAAAAAAAAAAAAAAGTCACATTACAGAATTCGATACAAGATACTTGAAAATATGTTTGGGGAACTTCAATGATCAGCTGTATCAGCATGTACATGATGAGTGAAAGATATACGTGGATATTTTTTGTGGCTCTGTGTTATTCAAATTTAATTGTTTTTTCTGGATGTGGCATTGACAAAACCAAACCATCAATTTATGGGTACTGGTTCAAGCACATGTTTGGATTCCACACCTTCCACCAAACACCGTTTATTATGTTTTGCTTTCAAAGATGTTAATATTTCAGCTTTATCTGCCAAGTCAGTCTCCACAAAACAAGGTAAGAAATTTTCTCCTACACTTTAGGAAAAGTGAACTCCTTGCAGCAAAGAAAGATGGGAATTGTACCGCCATTAATTTTTAAATAAATTTTATTCGCCACTTCTTATTCATAGCTGTGCTACTGGAATTGTGGGAGTGTGTTCCACTGAAGGACATTTCAAGTAAGGCACAGCATGATGAGAAATATCATGTCACCATTAGTAGAAATGGAGTGAAACATGACCATTAATAGTAATATTGGAATGGGAAGCAAGTTAAAAAAAAAAAAAAAAAAAAAAACTTATCTATGGTAGAATCATATTTGTTGAATTATATCTTACCATGTGTAGATATAATTCCACATTTTTATGCTTATCCTTTAGCTGAAGTATTCTGCTCCTGTTACAAGAATGTAATTTCTTACAACCTAAGTGGGTATAGTTCATTAGGAAAGCACTACTATGTTAATAGAATAAAATTAATTTTATAAGCAATATTATTGCAATTCCTAGATACCTCCTATTGCAAGTATTATTTTTCTAGAAATTACTCTAAATTTTTAGGTATATTATTAGCCATATGGTGCAAGGAAGCAGAGAGAGAGAGAGAAGGGAATCACCAAGAAAGAGAAGAATTATGATATCCAGCTCAGGACCCTGGGTGTACTAAGCCCATACTCACCAGATGTGAGCCCCTGGGGCTCAACATCTGGTGAGTTAATAAGTTAATACATAAAAAGTTGGACATGATCTGATCTGCACCATGGCTATTTAATGCCATAAAGAAAAGTTATTTCCATTCAAACAGCCAATCTAAAAAAAAAAAAATGACCAAACCATAACAGTAAGAGGGCAATGATTTGGATACACTCTATAGAGTGTGGCGTGGAAGGATGTCATATCCAAGATTTAGTTCTCTAGAAATATTGCTATACAGACTTGCTATAAAAAAAAAAAGATAAATAAATTTACTGCTAACACTAGCTAGCAATCCTAATTTCGCCAGTGTGCAGAAAAAATGGAAAATAATCCTAATGAAACAACAGATTAATAATAGTTTTCCCCCCCCTTATTACATGCTCAGCTAATTTAAATGTTTGTTCCTCAGTCATTTGCTCATATTACTCCAATGGTATTGTCCTACAATACATAGAACAGGGCTGCTCAGAATGGGCAGTGGATTTAAAAATTCAATATATGTGTTAATTAACAAATTAAGACTAATGATAAATTTCACTGATAGGGAAAATAAGTATTAATCACAAGGTATTATAAAGTAAATTAAAACAATGTTAAATGAAATATATAATTTAATTTAAAATTAATTTTCAATAATTATATTTAATTAGTATAAATAATGTAAAAAAGCCAGTTAAAACAAAGTTTAACTTGTGTGGGATATTGGTACCTACATTTAAATCATTACCTTTTATGCTTCTATTTAAGCTTTCAGAATTTAAAAAACTGTTTAACAAACTTCCTTATACTTGCATTTACAATAAAATGCTTCATTATACACACCACTCTGTCACCTGTTTGGAAAAGGTCAGAATAGGGATATCAAGAGACAGGATGAACCCCCTGGCAAATAGCCTCACTGGGCTGGTCCAAACTTCCCCTGAGCCTACCATTCCCATTGTTTCTGGGTCAGAGGCACATTCCTATTGGGGAATAAAGGAATTATCTATGAACATTTGGGAATGTAATTAGCCAATCTGTGGAAAACAAACAAGTTCCCCTTCTGGAAACACTGGTTTCTATATTTAAAATGCAAACCAACTTAGAATACAAGGCAGCTTGATGCCACATGGTTTTGTTTACCCTCGACGCTTATATCAACCAAGTCAATAGGAAAATATAACAATAGACCATATTACACCATTGTGTATTGTCTGTACAAGTGCTTGAAGTGGTGAAACCCATGTTTAGTCTCCAGAGCTAAGTTCCAGTCAACCCTTCCTCATCTCTTCCATCATGCAGTAACTGATGACTTTTGAAGTTATGATGGACATCACGGCGAGATCCAATCTTCCTTACATTTTGAGGGTACAGCTCTAAAACGGTGTTTGCAGGCCAGCCGCTAGTTAATACACCGGACCTAACTTATTGGTAACTCTCTAGGAGGCTTCTGAATCAGCTAGTGTTTATTGGTGTATGTGGGGAGCATTGTTGATGCCACGTTATGTCGAGGATCTGGGTATATTCTTACCATGTGTACATCATATCCAAAAAATTTCATTACTTCATACAGCATGTCCCCCCCCCCCCACCTTTTCTTGCTATTGAATAATCATGAATTGTCAAACTAATGGAGTAAGCTTATCTGCAGAAAGATCTAAACCTCCCAAACACTTCCTAGTTCATTTCAGAAAATATATGTGGTCTCAGTTCTAATCTCAATGATGTCCATTTCCATATATAGTCTGCCAAACCCCATGGACTTTTCTGACAGAATCTCAGTTATTGGTTGATTCAACTACTGCTCATCTCAGTTGCCCAAATTATTTACTATATGTTTCCTTTTGCCTCAAAGGTGGTACTTGTACATATGTCCATTCCAATATTCCTTGTCAGAGACTTGGCAATTTAGAATCTCCTCTTTTCAATCTTCTCTGGCTTAAAATGTCTCTACCTCATTCTGTCAAATTCATCTGTTGTCTCTACCATTCTCCTAACTCCACTAATCACTTGGAGGTCTTTGACTTCCTCTTTGTAACTTGACTTTCTCCAGTCCAACTTTCCTAACAGTGAAGTAATTTTCCTTATTGATTTTAATGTTCACAACTCCAACTGGCTTTCCAATCACACCAACCCAGCTGGTCGAGATGCTGAGGCTTCTGCAATTACTAATGACCTCACACAAATTGTTCATTTACCTATCAGAATACTGGACAATCCTAACCATACAGCCAACATGCTTGATCTTTTTCTCACAAACAACCCTTCTAAGTACATGGTCGAAGTGAGTGGTCTTTTAGGCACCTCAGATCACAACTGGGTGATTGTCTCTTCTCCAATGGAGCCTTTATCTCATGGCTATTCCCAACCTCGTGTTGTTTGGCATTACAAAAATGCAAAATGGGATGACCTGCAAGATTTCTTTTCTTCTTTTTCCTTGGTCAGATTACTGTTTCAAAACTTCTGATGTCAACATTTGCTCAGATCATTGTCAGTAAAATTATTCTTGGAGGAATGGAATCCTTTATTCCACACTCCACTTTAAAATTTCGCCCTTTATCTAAACCTCTGTTTTCCAATAAATGTGCTAAGGCTGTTCAAGAGAAGAATGTTGCATATCGTAATTGGCTTGTTTCCGATTCTTCAGTTTCATTTTCTACTACATCAAAGCTCGCAACAATTGTTATTAATCAATCCAAACTAGATTTTTGAACAGGCTAAGAGTAGAAAACTTGCTTCTTGCACTAATAGTAGCCGAGCATTCTGGTCTCTTGCCAAAGCTACTGGCCGCAACTTTTGCCCATCTCTGCTCCCACCTCTATCAAAACCAGATGGTTTTGTTGTCACTTCAGCCAAGGATAAAGTTGACCTGCTAGTATCCCATTTTTCTTCCAATTCATGTATTAATGATCTTGGTAAAACACCTCCCAAGATTCCCAACATGCTCCATTCAATGCCTCCTGTCCGTCAAAAAGATGTCAGAAGGATTTTGACAAATCTTGATGCTAACTTCAGGTCGTGATGGTATTTCTCCACTTGTTCTCAAAACCTGTGCTCCTGAATTTAGTCCTGTTCTTTGCTGTCTTTTTTCACTTTCTTATTCCAAAGGTGTTTTTTTCTTCTGCTTGGAAATTTGCTCATATCCAGCCAGTTCCTAAAAAGGGTGACAAATCCCTCCCATCCAATTATCATCCCATTGCACTTACTCCTACTCTTTCTAAAGTAATGGAGAAATCAATTAACCACCAACTCTTAAACTACCTAGAAACCTTCCATCTGATCAACGATTGCTAGTATGGATTCCGTCAGTGTTGATCCACTGGTGATATGTTACCCATTTATGGACAAATTCAATGGAAAAGTTCAGTGAAACACAAGCAGTTTCTCTTGACATCTCAAAGGCTTTCGATCGTGTTTGGTATAAGTCTTCTAAACAAGCTTCTATCTTATGGTTTGGCAACTGTTTTTTTTGTAATTGGTTATCCAGTTTTCTCTCTGATCGCTCACTGAGGTGATGGTAGATGACTCTCTGTCCTGTAACTTCTTCACCAATGCTGGTGTCCCCCAAGGTTCGCCTCTTTTCCTGTTATATATTAATGACCTTCTACCATTGACTGGGAATCCTATCCATAGTTTTGCTGATGATAGCACATTGCATTCCACTTTCCAGTTCGAGAAACCTTGCCCTGCTCAATCAGCTTCAACTTCTCGAATATCCACTACCAATTCCTTAAATGCCAATCTCCAGGTAATTCTCCAGTGGGGCAAAGACAACTTAGTTGATTTCAATCCTTCTAAAACTCAGTCTTGTCTTATATCTCACAAAAAAGATTCTTCTACTCCTATGCTTATCTTTTGTGACACTCCAATTTCTAGGCAAGATTATATATCTCTTTTGGGAGTTACCCAATTTCTAGGCAAGATTATATATCTCTTTTGGGAGTTACCCTGACGTCTAATCTCTCTTGACACAAGCACGTTACAAATATTGCTTTCCACTTTCCAGTTCGAGAAACCTTGCCCTGCTCAATCAGCTTCAACTTCTCGAATATCCACTACCAATTCCTTAAATGCCAATCTCCAGGTAATTCTCCAGTGGGGCAAAGACAACTTAGTTGATTTCAATCCTTCTAAAACTCAGTCTTGTCTTATATCTCACAAAAAAGATTCTTCTACTCCTATGCTTATCTTTTGTGACACTCCAATTTCTAGGCAAGATTATATATCTCTTTTGGGAGTTACCCTGACGTCTAATCTCTCTTGACACAAGCACGTTACAAATATTGCTTTCCACTTTCCAGTTCGAGAAACCTTGCCCTGCTCAATCAGCTTCAACTTCTCGAATATCCACTACCAATTCCTTAAATGCCAATCTCCAGGTAATTCTCCAGTGGGGCAAAGACAACTTAGTTGATTTCAATCCTTCTAAAACTCAGTCTTGTCTTATATCTCACAAAAAAGATTCTTCTACTCCTATGCTTATCTTTTGTGACACTCCAATTTCTAGGCAAGATTATATATCTCTTTTGGGAGTTACCCTGACGTCTAATCTCTCTTGACACAAGCACGTTACAAATATTGCTTCCTCTGCGTCTAAAAAACTTCATTTTATCTTTCGCTCTCGGCGTTACTTTTCTTCCAAACAGCTGTTCACTCTGTATAAATACAAATCTCCGCCTTACCATGGAATATTGTTCCCACATCTGGGGCAGTGCCCCCAAAACTTCTCTCAGACTTCTAGATTCCATTCAGAAGAGGGTAGTTAGGTTAATTAATGACTCATCTATAACAGTCTCTCCACTCGCTGTCTCATAGATGTACTGTTTCTGCTGCATGTCTTTTCTACAAAATCAAATTATTATATTAGGGTTGCCTGTAAATGATTACATTAACCTGTATTCATATCTGTAAATTGCGTGTGTTCTCTGGTCGATTTGCCTGTTTTGCTGGACAAAAAAACCCCAGTTTCTGGGGGGGAAAACCTTGCTATCTACGCCTGAGACTGACTAACTCAGCCCCGGAGTGAAAAAAGCCCACTAAAGTTCCTTGTGTCATTGATGGGATTCGAACCCGGGCCTTTTCCACCCAGTGTGGGGAGGACGGTGACGATACCACTGTGCTACCCGCGCAGACTGCCTTTTCTACAGATACTTCCATGGGCACAATTCTTCTGAATTGGCTGCTATAATTCCCACTGTCTTTCAAAACAGTCTGAACATGTGCCGCCACCAGCCAACATTCATTTACTGTCCAACTTCGAACTCAGAGAACCAACTTTTCATCTTCCTTATTTATTCATTCAACTGCTGTTGTCTGGAACAGCTTTCCTTCATACGTATTTCCTGAAAATTACAGTCTACAGAAGTGCAAATCTAATGTCAACAAATATCTTTTTTCATCTTCTCAACCTCCTACCCAAGCATGGTACTAAGTACTATAGGTTCTAATACCTCTCGTGTTTGGGATTTTCATAAAAAAAGTGCATGCTCATGGGCTGATTTGCATGTTGTGCAGACTGAAAACCTGGAATAACAACTCATGGGGGAAAAATTCTACACCCTCTGCTGAGAATAAAAGGAGGTGGGGTGTATCCTAGTTGCTTAAAACATACTGTGGTAACTATAGTTCACTCTAGTTCAACCAAAAATCTATTTAAGCCTTTGACATTCAAAATATGTTAATATTTTCATGTCATTCCTAAATAGACAACCTGTTGGAAGGGATGGATAGGAGAAATGCAATTTTTTTTTTAAGTTCAATGGATTGTAACATGTGGTGCTGTTTATGGTATGTGGTTTCATAATGCATCGGCATCTTATGCAATATTGCACCAATGTAGTATGTCTGTGTGCACATATACAGGCCAATTGGCATATTGTGCAGGTTGAAAAAACATAAGTGATGGGGGTGGGGATGTATTCCCTTTACCCGAGATCAGCTAACTACATCACTGATTCAGAACTTTAAGAATTCCTTCATTCTCTAACTGGATTTAAATCTAAACCTCTACCAAATGTCACTTTCACCTCACATTTTATAAAGGGTCATTAAGAAAAGATAAAGTTTTGAAGGCTTATTATCTGTTATTATTATTATATTTTATATGTTTTGCTTACATTAGAGAGTTTGAGAGATGTCATTAAATATTCAAGCAATGACATTCAATTTATGATCCCTGCATATCCAGGACCATTTGCAATTATTATTATTAGCCACATGGTGCAAGGAAGCCTGAGGCTTATGCTGCACCAGCCAAAAAAAAAAAAAAAATTCCCAAATTACCCTGAGAGAGAGAGAGAGAGAGAAGCAGAAAGGAATCACCAAGAAAGAGAAGAATGATGATATCCAGCTCAGGACCCTGGGTTTGCCAAGCCCATACTCACCAGTGAGCCCCTGGGAGTAGTTATCAAAAGTTTATAATCATAACTGTAGCCAGTATTTTTTCAGAGATGCCCTCTTCAGCAGCTGCAATTTCACATTCGATTCATCAACAGAATGTGGATTATTGCTGTAGAGACTGTCCTTCAGGAATTCCCAACAGGAAATAATCACAGGGATTCAAATCCAAATAGTATAGTGGCCAAGACAATCAGATATATCTACAATAGATCAAAGATGATTCTATGATTAAAAGGGGAATGCAGTTCAATTTCCTTCAGAAAATGAAGAATCACATTCACTGTATGTGGTCTTGCCCATCTTTATGAAAAATGTTGCTTCTATGTTCACCCCCATGCCTTAAACAGCTAAAATAGTTTCCTTGAAAGAGTTTCAGGCAGAATTTTACATTTGTTGTGTCATTCAGGAAGAATTGAGTGACATTTGCAACTAACAAAATTGCTCACTATGGTGCATTTTTTAGAATGAAAAACATCTTTCATGTCTGCATGGAGTTCCTCATTGATGCATATTGTGTTCATTGACAAAACCACTGAAGGTGGAAGAGTTCTTCACTGGTGAGCCATATGGAAAATAACTGTTGCATTGTTTTCTGAATAATTATGTAATGAAACAGAAAACAAATTGCCTTTCTTTTTCAACATCAATTAGGGATTGTTCCATCTAAATTTTAGTATTAGTACTGGCAACATGATGCAAGGATTTCTTATACAGTAGCAATATGGGGGAGGGGCTGGAATTACCCACTTTATCTATCCATTCCCTCCAATAATTTGTCCAAACCTTCAAAATTTAATCAAAATTACCAACTTACACAACACTAAGCAGAAGTTTATTCCAACAATCAATTACTCTTTGGATGAATATAAATTTCTGCAATCATTCTTTTTCAATATAAATTTATGTCCTCTTGGGTGCATGTCATCTGAGAGAGTAAAAATGACATTAGCATTTAGTTTATGTAACCCTTTTAAAGTCTTATACACTTCATAGTATACATATTTATATACTATTAATTAATTACATCATTGTGCAGGTGCCTAGTTTCTATAAAATACACTTTACAGAATCCCAGTCTTTCTTGGTAAAAATATCCTTTCATTGCTCTCCACTAATCTTGTTGCTTTTCTCCGCACCTCTTCCAACAGATCTACATCCTTCCTGAAATGAGGTTTCCAAACATGTATGCAGTATAAAATATGTGGCCTGCCTTATGCAAGAAGATAATCACCTCTCTGTCCATTCTGACAAAATTCCTGCACATTATTCATCCACGAGCTATTCTAGCACCTTATTTGCACTGCAGAAAAAATTTCATGTTGGATGGTACAATGACCCCTATATCACTTTCATAATCCATTACTTTGAGTTTGATCACCCAACTGGTATGTTGTTCTGAGATTACTGCTAGCAAATGCAGTACTTTGCATTTCAAAATGTGAAACCTGAAATACCATTTTTCAGCCCATCGCCTTAGTTTATTTAGAGCTCCTTGAAGTAGCAGACAGTCACTTCATCAAAACTTGAAATACCTATATCAATATCATTAGCATTAGCATTTTAGCATTAGCATTAGTAGAGGCATTTGATGCAAGAAAGCAAGCTTATGCAGCATCAGCCAAAAAAAAAAAGTAACATAAATAAATAAAAATAACCACTTCCACTTCACCCCTCTGTTCGTTCGAAATACCTGTCCAGCTGAGCCTTAAACTTATTTAGGCTATCAACTTCCACGACAAGGGATGGAAGTCTGTTCCACCCACCAACCACCCGCTGGCTAAAGGCAAATTTCCGCACATCTATCCTACATCTGTCTTTCCTCAATTTGAATTTATGCCCTCTCAGGTGATTTTTCTGAGCTAGAGGAAGAATCCCATCAGCATTGAGCATGCTCAAACCATTCAAGGCTTTGTACACCTCTATCAGATCACCCCGCTGGTGCCTAGTTTCCAGACACTGTAATTTGCAAAACTTAAGCCTTTCTTCGTAAGAGAACCCCTTTGTCCCATTCACCAATCTAGTTGCCCTTCTCTGTACTCGTTCCAGCAGCTCTACATCCTTCCTGAAATGAGGCCTCCAGGCCTGTATACAGTACTCTAGGTGTGGCCTGACCATTGCCTTATACAAGGGAATAATCACCTCCTTATCCCTGCTAGAAAAATTCCTATATATCATTGACAATACACCATGAGCTACTCTTGCAGCTCGTCTGCACTGCTCAGAGAACTTCATATCTGCCTGCACCACCACCCCCAGGTCCCTTTCATTCTCTACCACTGTCAGTGTAGTACCACAGAGTTGATACGTTGCTCTGGGGTTGCTGTTTCCCATATGTAGTACTTTACATTTGTCAATGTTAAACTTCATTTGCCACCTCGAAGCAAATCTGCTCAACCTTTCCAAATCCTGTTGCAGCAGCATAGTGTCAGTAGTGTCCTTGACAACCCTGCCAACCTTCGTATCGTCTGCAAACTTGGACATTAAGCCTGATATACCATCATCAATATCATTTATAAATACAGAAAACAATAAAGGCCCCAATACTGAACCCTGAGGGACTCCACTAATAACATTAGTCCACGATGAGCAGTGTCCATTGATTACCACTCTCTGTCTTCTCCCCCTCAACCACCCCTTTATCCATAGCAGCAACTTGCCTCCAATGCCACACTGCTCCAATTTGTGCAGCAGTCTTCCATGTGCAACAGTATCAAAAGCCTTTCTAAGATCCAAGTATATAATATCAAAGTTATTCCCTGCATCCAGTTCTTTTGTGACTGCTTCATAGTATCCAATCAAATTGTTCAGGCAAGACTTCCCCTTAACAAAACCATGCTGTGTCCTACCTATAACTGAAGTCTTGTCTAGATGATCCTGCAGTGCTTCTTTCACCAGTGCCTCCATTAATTTTCCGGGAACAGAAGTTAAACTCACAGGTCTATAATTACTTGTGTCAGCCTTTGATCCCCCTTTGTGAATTGGGGTCACATTTGCACATCTCCAGTCAATGGGTACCTCCCCTGAGTCCAAGGAAGCTCTCATAATTATGGCTAAGGGTTTGCTTACCTCCTTTGCTGCCTCCTTTAATATAACTGGATAGATCCCATCCACCCCAGGTGCCTTTCTTGTGTTTATCTTCAACAATTTCTCCTCCACTTTGCTCTCAGTTATTACAAGATTCTCTAGCTTACTGCTAGAGTTGAATACACCTCTGGCATTCCCCTCGCTGAATAACTCCTCATGTGTGAATGTCGATGCAAAATATTCATTTAGTTTGTTAGCTACCCGAGCAGGGTCATCAACAGTTGACCCATCGATCTCAAGTGGACCAATCTGATTCATCCCCTTCCTTCTAGAGTTTACATAAGTAAAGAACTCTTTGCTGTTTTTCTTCGCATCCCTTGCCAAGGATCTCTCGTAATCTGCCTTCGCCTGCCTAACCTCCTTTGTAACTTGGTTACAGATCAACTTGTATCTATCATAGGCGTCCGTGTCACGTGTTAATTTGTATGTATCCCATGCATTTTTCTTCTCTGCCATATGCCTCATTAGTTCATCTGACAACCATTTAGGCCTAAACCTTGAACAATATTTCTTAGTTGGTATGTAAAGCCTAGTAGCTTCCACGATAAGTTCTTTGAATGCTTCCCATTTTGAATTTGCTGTTGGCAATATCATCAGTTGATCCCACTGTATAGAATTTAAATACTGTCTCAGTCCATTGTAGTCGCCTTTACGAAAGCAATACCCCTTCCCTTTACCCCTAATGGTAGTTACCTCTTTGAGTAACTCCCACTTCAGCACACTGTGATCACTGCCACCAAGTGGTTCATTTATCTGCAGATTCTTAATGCATGAAGAATCACTACTGATAATCAAATCAAGAGTATTACTCCCTCTAGTTGCCTCCCGAACATGCTGATGTAGAAAACAATCATCCAATAAATCCACAAAAGCCTTGCTACTGTGTGAGTGACCAGCCCCCAAATTCCAGTCAATATCTGGGAAATTAAAATCCCCCATTATAAGACTCTCTGATTTACTGGCCCACTCTATTTCTCCGAACAGTTTCTTATTATACTCATCAGAGTCATTAGGCCTATATCACACTCCTACTCTCAATTTTGATCTCCCAATGCTTATGTCACACCAAACTGACTCGACACTGCACTGTCCAGCGATGTCGACTGGCTTCACTTCCTTGGATTTTATGTGTTTTTTAACTAATAGCATAACCCCTCCTCCCTTCCTATCCTGTCTATCCTTTCTGTAGACATTGTACTCCCCAAATTCCAGTTCTGCATTCCTTATATCTGTGTGACACCACGTCTCTGAAATCCCCACAATATCTGCCTTTGATGTTTTGAGCAATACCTCAAATTCATCAAATTTATTTACTAAACTCCTAGCATTGGTGTACACACAAGTATACATGCACCTGTTCTTTTTCTTAGCTACCCTAACACAACCCATGTGTTTACTTGTACCCCAATGATTCCCAGCAGTCTCTGAAATATCCTGCATCTTATTTTCCAGGCTGCGGCTCATTCCAATAGAAGCAGTGCAAGAATCACTTTCACCTCTGCCAGTGGCTACTGTTAATCTATTAGTCCTTGTATCCCCCCAATCTAGCAGTTTTCCGACCCACCTAACATTGCCTCGATAGCATCAGCAAACATTCTTGCACCCTTTCTATTTAAGTGTATCCCATCCCTGTAGAAGCAGTCTCTCCTGTTAACAAGTACAGACCAGGCTGAAAAAAATTCTACCCCTTGAGCCCTGCACAATCTTTCCAGGGCCGAATTGATTGACAGGGCTCTCATCATATACTCCCTCCTATCGTGTCTGGGCAGAATTGCAGACACTTTCAATTTCAACCCTAATTCACGGCTTTTTTTCATCAGTGACCTGTACTTGTCAAGTAATTCCGCCGGTCTCCTACTCTTAATGTCATTAGTGCCAACGTGTACAACTATATCACCTTTTGTGCCCTTAAAAGATGATATCCGCTCTACAACGTCATCAACTTTTGCCCCTGGCAGACATACCCTGGTCCTATTCCACCTATCCTTTTTACAAAGCATGTTTCCCGTTTCCCTGACAATAGAGTCACCAACAACTACTAGTTCCTTTGGGACCAGCGCATTCTGCCTTGGGGGTTGCCGCCGTGTTCCGCGATGACCAAGTGCAAGCTCTGGCATTGGTGTGGGCAGCTGAGAGCTTGATGGGCCCCTCACTTGTAATCCTTCGAGGGCATCCACCCTATCCTTCAAGCTCTCATATAGGCCCATAACAACGCTGAGTTGTCGCCTTATCTCCTTACACTCCTTGCATCGCACACACACAAAGACATCCCCCATGGCAGTATCATGTCCCATACTTGACTGCTCCGCAAACATCAAGCAAATAGTGCATCTTACAAGGCTGTGATTCAGAGGACAACTGCCCCCCTCAGTTCTCCCCTGGGCCACAGCATTCCCATTGGCTTGAGCCCTTTGCTTTGCTGCTCTGGTTTGAGTCATGATTTAGATTTACTTTCAATAAAATTTCAATTTCTGTACAAAATTAATAAATATTAAAAACAGTAAGGGGGACCCAACACCTCTATGGCAGCTCATTCATCACATTAGTCCATGAAGAGCAGTGCCATTTAGAGCAACTGCCTTCTAACATTTAATCACCCTTCATCAAAACAGTAACTTTCCGTCAATGCCACATTGCTCCAATTTACACAATAATCATATATGTTACAGTATCAAAGACTTTATTGAATTATACCTTTTGTAAGGGGGCAGCTCTGTCTCATCAAACAATGCTTAAAATGGATAAATGGATGTCTGTTTTAAATGCAGCTGTTGCAGCAATCATTTCACAGATTTCTCTGGGTTATAAATAATCACTCCCTGTACATGTGCAACATATTTAGATATGCTCAAACTTTTCTGCCACGAATGACATTTGTTATTGTCTAACACAAAACCAGACTAGTCAAACTTCTTTACTAATGAGCTGCATTGTAACAAAAATTCCCAATTTGAGAGAAAAAAAAAAAAAAACCTTTTAAAACAAAAAATATGCTGTTTAGTAGTGTACTCCATTTTACAGAATTTTCCTGCTAGGATATATGTCACTAACTAGTTATAAAAACTTCCATGTCTTATGCATTTAATGACACCAAACTCACCAATGCCATTTCAATACATCAAAAAATATAGGCACTGAAAACTGCTGCATTCTTTCTCAATGGTCCTATACAACTATTAATCATTTCAAGAAATAGTTATTTAAAGTAAGAAAAAAAAATCTGAATATTGTAAGCATTCATTAGGCAAGTACATAAAAACTCACAAAATAAAAAACAAATTTCTAAACAGGGCCACATTTACATTAATTTATAATTAAAATGATACCAAATGAAGCAGTAACATAAACAAAGGGGATTCAGTGATATGCTATTCAAAGTATTTCACAAATGAGAATGTTATTTGAAATAAAAAATTATAAATGACCATTGAGAAAGAATGCAGCAGTTTTCAGTGTCTATATTTTTTGATGTATTGAAATGGCATTGGTGACATTAAATGTATAAGACATGAGTTTTTATAACTCCCATGTCAAATGTTTGGTTGTTTCATTTTCAATAACATTCTTGTTTATAAAGTATATCAAATGTGAAATATTGCATGAAATAGTTGAATAAGGACAAGGCATATTCCTTTTAATATATTCTGATACCTTATGTCATTTCATAAATTCTTTTAAGAAAGAATTTATGAAATGACAGCAGTAGTTTACAACAAAAAAACTATGATAAATTTATATCTCAGATATGATCCAATTAGCAGAAGCCAATGATTGAAATAATAACTAATTAATAAAAATTAATAAAATTAATTAATAAAAACTAATCTTAATATTTAATTAAGCCAAGCAAAATTATCTTATGCGACGTAAATTGTATTGATGAAGACTAAACAATTTCTATTTAGCGACTATCAAAAATCACATGGGAAGCCAACTGCTTATAACGTGTCCAACGTGGTATATTCCATACTACACTATCGTGCTGAGTTATGACGTTACCAAAATGCAGTTTGCTATTCCAATATGGAAGTTCATCACATGGTGGAGTCTTCATCCAAATTCAAGAACCTTTCCAGTTCTAACACCTGTTTTATATTTGATCTTGCCTATAGGTAAATTATGTCAATTATTATTATTAGCCATATAGTACAAGGAAGCCCGAGGCTTATGCTGCGCCAATCAAAAAAAATGAGTATCCTGAGAGAGAGAGAGAGAGAGAGAGAGAGAGAGAGAGAGAGAGAGAGAGAGAGAGGGTGTGCCAATCCCCTGGGGTATACTGATCATCAGGATCAACTTGTTTAACCACTGTTCCAATCTAAAACACTACCTATTGTGCTCTTTTGTTGACTACTTGGTTTGAATTTTGTGATGCAAGCCTTTTTATGAATAATTATGCTTAATTTGATGATGCCTGTAAGCCCCAACAGATAAGGTCGGAGATATTGCCTTTCTAGGGAAATTTATATTTATTAAGAGCAAAACCATAGTAATACAGAAGAGAGATAAAAATTAAGAAAAATCTTAAAGGCAAAACTACATATTACCTCCCCACACTGCTTGAGATAGTAGTAGTAGTAGAGGCATGTGATGCAAAAAAGCAAGCATATAAGCATATGAGCTTATTCTCAAATCGGGTCCTAGCCACTGAAATCCTAGGAAAGTAGGTGGCAGGACTCGCCAGAGTACTCTAGCATCAGTGGTACACCCGGTCAGCCTCCCCATGGCACGGGTCCCACTAGGGGCTTGGCAGCTAACAGACCAGAAAAACAAAAGGCATAACACAATACACTGCACGTGACCCCCACACACCTTCAAAATCTCTGGCCCAATACAATGTACACCCACAGAGATGGGAGAAATCCCAGGAGCCGTTACACACCAACATACTTTACACCTCATACAACATATTCCCCTCCCCTCTATTTTACCTCATTTACACCAATGCATCATGAATAGTCAAAGTAACAGAAAAAAACTTATCGGCAAAAAGATCTATACTTCCCAAAACCTCATTCACTCTGCAAGAATATATGGTCTCAGTTCCAATCTTAATGATGTTAATTTTCACCTACAATCTTCCAAGCTAAATTACTTTTTCTGCCATAATCAATTACTTATCAGTTGTCTTATCAACCATGCATTTCAGATGTCCTAATTATTCACCCTATGATTCCTTTCTTATCAAAGGTGGTACTTGTCGGAGAACAGTTCAGAATCTTTTTTGATCTTCTCTGGCTTAAAATGTCTTCCCCCCCCCCATTCTTTAAAAATTGTGTTACATTATTGTTCTCCCAACTCTCCAAATAACTCTGACCCTTTTGACTTTCTCTCTTTCAAACTATTTTCTTCAATCTAACTTTCCTAACAGTGAAGTATTATTCCTTAGTGATTTTAATGTTCATCAGGAAAAAAAGTAATCAGTAAAATAAACAGTAATCAAATTGTTGGATTAAACAATTCCAATAATTGATTACTTAAAGAAAAGTAAAGAGCAATCAACTGTTGGAATAGATGCCTTTAACCAGCAGATAGTTGATTGCTGGAACAAATTTCCATCTGATGTTATGGAAGTTGAGGTAGCTTAAATAAATTCAAGAAAGAAGTAGACAAACTATTGAAGGGAATAAGTACATGAAATGGGAGGTATTGTTTTTTTTTTTTGGCTGATGCTGTATTAGCTTGCTAAATTATTGCAAAGAATGTGCAAATGACTTTTGACTTGTGCTGTATAAGCTTTGCTTCTTGCACCATGTTGCCAATATTAATGCAACTCAAGCTGGTAGATGCCAAGGCTTTTTGCATACTAATTACCTTACACAACTTCATTTACCTACAAAAATAACGCACAATCCTAAAAACACATGCAACACTGTTTTTTCATCATTCAGTTCACCAACAACCAGGGGAAGCCCATTGGTAGGCACTGCAGAACTCCCAGCTTTTTATATCTAAATATACAGTCAACTAAGTTATATGAAATTTTGTGAAGAACAATGCAATGCAATGCAATGAATATTTTTATTAACAGGTCCCGCATATAGTACACTCAACCTCTATTTCCAATAATCATTTCAATAATAAATGAATAAAAACACTAGATCGTTTTCAACTTTGAAGTTTAACCGCAGTTCCACATTTAGGCCCCCAGTGGTTGAGTCAATGCTTAGTTGGCGGGTTGTCAATACGCATTTGTTAGAGGTGATAAAACAAGTCAAAGGAACTGTGGGGTGAGCAGTGCCAATTTGAACAGTGCACAAAACTTGAATGAAAAAGTTATTAATCTGTTTTCAACAAATAAAAACCGAATAATGGATTTTACTTTTAAATAAAATTTCGAGATTACCCAAGTCTGTTAATGGTAAGTGTCCACAGTTAATGTTTTGTAGTATTTTTTAACTTGCTTATTATTATTACCATCTATGCTTAATGTCTTATAACCAAGGCAATTTAATATAACTTTAAGAAGCAGCACCCCCATAGAGAGTCACGAGCAGCCACTGCCAACAACCTTTCAAAATGTCACACCAAAAACACATGCAACACTGTTTTTTCATCATTCAGTTCACCAACAACCAGGGGAAGCCCATTGGTAGGCACTGCAGAACTCCCAGCTTTTTATAGGTACTTTTTATAGGTGATTCTATAGGTACTTTGTGAAGTACTGATTAAGTCATCAAATGCAGACACTATAGGGATGGCAGAGACATAATAAATGCTAAATTTGAATATGGGGAGTGCAATGTAAAAAGGAAGGACAGACAGGATGGTTGTAGGGGTTATGCTCTTAGTTAAGAAGCATATTAAATCTACATCCAGTCAACATGGGTGGCCAGTGCAATGTTGAGTAAGTTTGGTGTGATACAAGCACTGGGAAAACAAAATTAAGAATAGCAGTGCATTACAGGCCAAATGACTGTGATGAGTATACCAAACAGCTATAGAGTAGAAAAGTTAATTGGAATGTCTTATAATGGTGGATTTTAACTCTCCAGATGTTGACAGGAATTTGTGGGGTGGTCACTCACACACTAGCAAGACTTTTATACATTTATTGAACAATTGTTTTCTACAGCAGCAGTCAGAAATACAACAAGAGGAAGCTATACTCTTGATCTGGTGGTAGTAGTGGCACATGATGCAAGAAAGCAAGTGTATGAGTTTATGCAGCATCAGCCAAAAAAAAAAAAAAAAACACACACCATTCCCTCCAAATGCCTGTCCAGTTCCTCCTTAAATTTATTCAACCTATCAACTTCCACAACGGCAGATGGAAGTTTGTTCCAGCAATTAACCACCCGCTGGCTAAAGGGAAATTTCCGCACATCTATTCTACATCTGTCCTTTCTTAATTTGAATTTATGCCCCCTTAGGTTCGTAATCTGAACAAGTGGAAGGATCCCATCAGAATTCAGCGTGCTCAACCCATTCAAGGCCTTATACACCTCAATCAGATCACCGCGCAGGTGCCTAGTCTCCAGCCACTGCAATTTGCAGAACTTTAGCCTCTCTTGGTAAGAAGATCCCTTCATTCCCCTCACCAATCTTGTTGCCCTTCTCTGTACACACTCAAGTAAATCTACATCCTTCCTAAAATGAGACCTCCAGACCTGTACGCAGTACTCAAGGCATGGCCTGACCATTGCCTTATACAGAGGGACAATCACCTCCTCCTCCCTGCTAGCAAAATTCCTATATATTATTGACAAAACCCTATGACCTGCCCTGGCAGCCTGTCTGCATTGCTCAGAAACCTTCATATCTGACTGCACAATTACTCCCAGGTCTTTTTCATTTTCTACCACAAGTGTAGTACCACACAGTTGGTACGTTTCTCTGGGGTTACTTCTACCCATATCAGTACTTTGCATTTGTCAAGGTTAAACTTCAGTTGCCACTTCTTAGCCCATCTGCTCAAATTATCTAGATCCTGTTGCAGTAGCACACTGTCATTACTGTCATTAACAACCCTGCCAACCTTTGTATCATCTGCAAACTTCGACATTAAGCCTGATATACCTTCATCAATATCATTGATAAATATACAAAACAACAGTGGACCCAACACCGGACCCTGTGGGACTCCACTAATAACATTAGTCCATGAAGAGCAGCACCCATTGATTACCACCCTCTGTCTTCTAGCACTTAACCATCCTTTTATCCATTGTAGCAACTTACCCTTAATACCATTCTGCTCCAATTTTTACAATAGTCTTCCATGCGCAACAGTGTCAAAAGCTTTCCTGAAATCCAAATATATGATATCAAAATTATTTTTTGCATCCAGTTCCTTTGTAACATCATAATATCCTATAAAATTTGTTAGACAAGACTTTCCCTTAACAAACCCATGCTGTGTCTGAATTATTGCTGCAGTCTTGTCTAGATGATCCTGCAATGCATCTTTAACCAGTGACTCCATTATTTTACCCGGAACAGAAGTTAAACTAACTGGTCTGTAATTACTCTTGTCAGAGTAATTACAGACTAATTGACACTGTTGATAATCACTGGTTATCAACAGTGATTCTTCATGCATTAAGAATCTGCAGGTAAAGGACCCACTGGGTGGCAGTGATTGCAATTTACTAATGTGGAATTTAATTAAAGACAACTACTGTCAAGAGCAAAGGCTTTTGCTTTCATAACAATGACTGCAGTGGTCTCAGAAGTTTTTAAATTCTATGCAGTGGGACCAACTGATGATGTTACCAAAAGAAAATTCTAAATGGGATGATTTCAGGGAAGTAATCACAGAAGCCACTAGGCTTTTCATACCAGTGAAGAAATATTGTTCAAGGCTTAGACCTCAATAAATGTCAGATGAGAAAAATGCATGGGAGGCATAAATTATTGGGTGATGCAGAAGCCTATGGTATATATAAATTGGTCTGTAATCAAGTCACAAAAGAAATTAGGATAGCTAAGACAGATTATGAGAAGTCTCTGACAAAGAATAGCAGCAAAGACGTCTATGCTTATATTAACAGCAGAAGGAAGGAATCGAATCACATTGGGTCACAACATCACTGGGTTAACTGTTGATGACCCTGTTGCTGACAAACTAAATAGGTACTGTTCATCTACATTCACACACAAGGAATTCTTTAGGGGAGGGGATGTCAGAGGTTTATCAAACTCTAATAGAGAGCTAAATGATTTTGTGAAAACTGAAAGGAAGGTGGAAGAGAAATTGTTAAAGCTAAACATAAATCCATCCAATTATATTAAGGGAGGTAAGCACACCATTGGCCATGATTATGAGAGCATCCACAGATTCAGGGGGAGGTCCCTATGGACTGGAGATGTGCAAATGTATTCTCAATTCATAAAGGGGAATCAAAAAGTATCAGCAGTAATTTACAGACCTTTTAGCTTACTGTCTGTTCCAAGGAAAATAATGGAGTCACCGGTTAAAGAACTAATGTCAAACCATCTAGACAGGAATGCAATTATACTGCAGTCACAGCATGGATTTGTAAAGGTGTGGCCTTGTCTAACCAATATGATTGGATACTATGATGCAGTAACCAAGGAACTCTATGCAAAAAATAATTTTGACTTCATATACTTTTATTTCGGGAAAGCATTTGATACTGTTGCACATAAAAGACTGCTGTACAAACTGGAGCAATGTGGCATTAAGGGCAAGTTACTGCTATAGATAAAGAAGTGGTTGAGTGGAAGGAGGAGGAGAGTGGTTATCAATGGGCACTGTTTTTGTGGACTAATATTAACTGGGATACTTCACTAACTAACATTTGTGGATTCCACCAGGATTCAATGTTGGGCCCATTGTTGTTTTCAATATTTATTAATGATATTGACGAAGGTATGTCAGGCTTAACATGTAAGTTTGCAGATGATACAAAGTTTGGCAGGGTGGTTAATGAGAGTAATCAGGATGAGCTACTGCAACAAGATCTAGGAAAATTAGGTTGATGGTAAAAGATTAGGTAAACTTTAGCTGAGAAATGGCAGCTGAAGTTTAATATTGACAAAAGCCAGGTACTGCATATGGGTAGCAGTAATCCCAGAGTAACTTAATTGTGTAGTACTACTCAGGGTAGTGGAAAATAAAAAGGACTTCAGGGTAATTGTGCAGTCAGATATGCAATTCTCTGAGCAGTGCAGACAGGCTGCCAGGACAGTTCATGGGGTTTTGTCAATGATATACAGAAACTTTGCTAGTAGGGATAATGAGGTGAATATTCTTTTGTACAAGACCATGGTAAGGCCACATCTTGAGTACTATATACAGTTCTGGAGGCCTCACTTTAGGAAGTGATGTGGATTTTCTAGAATGGGTGCAGAGAAGGACAACCATATTGGGGAAGGGAACAAAATGGTGCTCTTACTAAGATAGGCTTCAGTTCTGCAAATTGTAGCATCTGGAACCTAGACACCTACAGGAAGATCTGACTGAGATGTTTATGGCCTTGAATGGATTGAGTAAGCTAAATGTTGATGGCAATCTTCCTCTTTCTTAGACTACTCACATGAGGGGCATAAATTCAAGTTGAGGAAGTGGATGGTTTGGATAAATTCAAGGAAGAACTAAATTCTTGGAGAGTATGGATGTGTAGTGTGTAGGGTTTTTTTTTCTTTTTTTTTTTTTTGGCTGATGCTATATAAGCTTGCTTTCTTGCATCTTTTGCCACTACTTCAGATCACCTGATGGTCTCTTCTCCAATGGAGTCTCTCTCATGTGTGGCCATTCTCAGCATCATATCATTGGGCATTGCAACAGAACAAAATGAGATGATCTGTGCCATTTCTATTTCTCTTTTTTTCTTGATTAAATTACTGTGTTAAATCTTCCAATTCCAATGTTTACTCAGATCCTGTCTGTGAAATTATTTTTTATCGGAATGAAATTCTTTATTCCACTCTAAAATCTTCTTCTCTACCTAAACCTTGGTTTTCCAATAAATGTGCTAAGGTTGTATAACATATTGCAGTATTGCACCTAGCCACCATTTCAGCCAGATTATTGAATTTATTCTCTGCTTTTTTGCATTGAAGTACAAGTAGAGCTCTTTTTCCCTGTTCTTAGCTCTCTTCACCAGTGACTTTTCTACTCAGCTTTTGCAATTCATATCCAGTCAGTGGTTTTATTACATATTTGCTTACTGTTATCACAAGAAGCAAAATTGCACAATAGCCTATAACTGTCCCATGCTTTTTTATTATTTTTATTTTGCTCAATTAATTCTTTCAGCCCTCCTGTCATCCATTTTGGCAATTCTTTTCTTCTTTTTTTTCAGTACTTCTCAGTGTGAATGAATATGTTTGTAGCCTCCATGATAAACCTCTTAAACAATTCCCATACTGCATTAGTATCCAATGGCATATAGTAATAACTCCAGCAATAGAGCTTAAGAAATACCAAACTCCACCAGAATACTCCTAACTATAATCGAAATCCTGAACCTTGTACTTTAAAGAACACTTAAACTTCTTTGGATGCTATGGATAAAGCTATGGTTAAGTGGGAGAAGAGACAGTTATAATTGATGGACACTACTTTTTCTGGGCAAAATAATTTTGATGTCATATGCGTAGATTTCAGGAAAGCTTTTGATGCTATTGCACACAAAAGGCTACGGTACAAAATGGAGCGGTATGCCATTGAAGACAAGTTGCTGCTATGGATAAAGCTATGGTTAAGTGGGAGAAGACAGTTATAATTGATGGACACTACTTTTTCTGGGCTAATGTTATTAGTGGAGTCCACAGGGTTCACTGTTGGGTCCATTGTTATTTTCTATATTTATCAGTGATTCTGATGAAGGTATATCAGGCTTAATGTCCATGTTTTCAGATGATACGAATGTTGACAGGTTTGTTAATGACAGTATGCTACTGCAACAGGATCTAGAAAAGTTAGGCAGATGGGCTGAGAGTGACAACTGAAGTTTAACCTTGACAAATGCAAAGTACTGCATATGGGTAACAGTAACCTCAGAGTGATGTAAAAACTATAAGGTACAACACTCAAGGAAGTGGAGAATGAAAAATACTTGGAGGTAATTGTGCAGTCATGAAGTTTTCTGAGCAGTGCAGACAGGCTTCCAGAGCAGCTCATGGGGACTTGCCAGTGATATGCAAGAATTTTGCTAGCATCCCTGCTAGCAAAATAAGGAGGTGATTATTCCTTTGTATAAGGCAATGGTTGGGCCAGGCCACACCTTGAGTACTGTGTACAGGTCTGGAGGCCTCATTTTAGGAAGGATATAGAGCTGCCGGAACAAGTACAGATAAAGGGAACTGGGAAAATCCTTAGATGGATAGAAGGATGGCTTCAGGGCAGGAGGCAGAGGGTTGTGATAAATGGCTATTCCTCAGATTGGGTTGATGTAAGAAGTGGGGTTCCCCAAGGTTCAGTATTAGGACCACTGTTGTTTTTAATTTTCATAAATGACATTGATGAAGGGATAGAGGGCGTAATGTCTAAATTTGCAGATGATGTTAAAATTGGTAGAGTTGTTAATGATCACTGTCAAGCTGAGCTTCTTCAGAGAGACCTAGATAGACTTCAAGAATGGTCAGAAAAATGGCAGCTGTGCTTTAATCCAACAAAGTGTAAGGTATTACACCTGGGAAACAGTAATCCCAAAAAAAATTATTCACTTGGTGGAGTTCAACTAAACCCAGTACTGGAGGAAAGGGACTTGGGTGTTACGATACGGTCAGACATGAAATTCTCTGAGCATTGTAAACAGGTTGCAAGGAAGGCCCATGGTGTCCTATCGATGATCTATCGAACTTTTGCAAGTAGAGATAGGGACGTGATAATCCCATTATATAAGGCTTATGTTAGACCACACTTGGAATACTGTGTTCAAGTATGGAGACCGCACCTAAAGAAAGACATCGAGCTTCTTGAAAGGGTGCAAAGAATGGTAACTCGCCTGGTGAGATCGGCAAAAGGGCGTCCTTATGAAGAAAGACTTCGAATATGTGGGTTGCAGAGTTTGGAAACTAGATACCTTAGAGGAGATTTGATTGAGGTGTTTAAGGCTCTGAGAGGCATCAGTAAAATGAATGAGGACAAAATTTTCAAGATTATAAATGATGCTAGAACTAGGGGACATAAATTCAAGTTACGGGGGGAAATGTTTAGATTCGACTGCAGGAAGTTTTATTTTAGCCAGCGAGTTATAAATTACTGGAATAAGTTGCCTTCATGGGTGGTAGAAGCCGACAGTTTGGGGAAATTCAAAGGTCATCTGGATAGTACTTTCGGGTAAGGGAAGCGCATAGGATGATAGGTTTAATTTCCTTTTTATTTTATTTTTTATTTATTTATTAATTATTATTATTTAGTTATATATTTTATTTATTTATTTTTTGTTTTTATCATTGTTTTGTTCGGATTTTTTTTTTTTGGCTGGTGCAGCATAAGCCATAGGCTTTCTTGCACCATGCGGCCGTTACTAATACTAATACTACCAATTTTATGACATTACTGATATATAACTGTCATATTTTTAATACTGCTTGAATCCTTGATGAGAACTACATTAAAGATATTTGAGCCTCTTGTGATTTCTCTAATGTAAATAAATAACAGTAAAACTAGTTTATTCCAGAAACTAGTTCTGCCATGTGTGCAGTCTGTGATTTCCAATCTATAACAGGGGAAATTAAAATTGTCCATAATGATACCCTCCCCCAAGTTGCATAGATTTTTTATTGTACTCTTCAGAATCACTAAGCCTGTAACACCTCCGCTATCATCATATACCACATGGACTCAGATCAATATGATCTAAGGTACTGGTGCTCCTAAAAACCTCGTAAAAACTAACACCAACAACAAGCACGTGAACTCAGTATCTACTTGGACTTGATCAGGCTCTGGGAACCATCCTGTTACTTTCAAACAGTTTTTGTGACGAATCCCCTCTCCAACTGCCACTCTTCCTCTCCTAAGCATACCGTAATAAAATTAATTGCCCCTTATTTTCAGATGGCACCATGTTTCAGTTGTAGTTGACGTCAAACTGAAGTTCACTCATTTTATTCTAATGCTAGGAGTGTTATACTCCTAGCATTATTATATACATGTTATATTTTTGTATGTTTTTACTGTGTATGTGAATCGCTTATAGTTATTTAACTGTCTTTCTGTGTGGCATACTACTGGAGACTGTCATATCTAATTAATTAGGCCTTTCCATGTACATAAATAAGGTATTCCACAAGTACTCTCAATGATTGTTTCAAGCTAAAAATTACACAATCTGATGTGCATCTTATAGAATCTGTACCAATTATGTATTAGTCTGTACTGTGTATGTGAATTTATTAATAGAACTATTCTTAACAAAACCGATTCATTACTTAAATAATTATCAGCATAAATTAAATTAACATGATATATTAAGTTATATTCTGAATTTTTGGGTCTGAGCAAAGATTTAGAGAAGGGAAAAAAAAAAATTGAAAGAATTTTTATAATTCAGTATTTCTTTTTCCTGAATCTAATTTGAATCAATAAAACTGTCCTCAAATACACTGCTGTCAATTTATTCAGATTCAGTTTATTTATCCATTGTGACTATTATTAATAATAAGTTTCTAAAAGTGTTCAATGGTAATAACACTTAAGAAATCTAACAAACATTAATATTGGTAACAGCACATTAAAATTATGCAGTGATTTCAGTTTAACAGTTAAGCATTAAATGGTTTAACTGATGAATCTCACCACACTCTCCTTAAGGTCTAACAAGAGCACTACTGGAAGCTTAAAGAAGGGTATTGTAGAATAAATACACCCTTAGTCGAATATAGCTAACATATCAATTTGCACAGATGCCACCCAGTCACTGATTAGACAGGCGCCTCCGTAGCCAGGTGGGAAGGAGCAGCAGTGCGTAGCACACGCTTCTTGATTAGACCGGTGTTCGAGCCCATCACCACCAAATACGGAGGATGCGGAAAGGTCACGAAATGACCACCGCATATCCCGGAGCAATATGGCCTTAGTTGCTAATGCTCCTAAAAACCAAATAACAAACAAACAAACAAACACTGATTAGACAGTTTTTCCTCTTTCCAGCTTAACATATATCTGTGATATTAACCATTGTAAACTATGTAAATATTTTCTAAAAAGGAGAAAACAGAGTTAATATGGCAACAACTTTTTTTTTTCTATTATTACCATTAACTGTACCATCTTGCTCATTTATTCTAATATTAACAGGTTTAATAAAGTCTGTCACTAATTTTCAAGATACTATACCACCACACACCCTATCTAATATAAATATTTAATGCAAATTTAATAAAACTTTATTCACATTCAGGTTTGGTGCACTACCTACACTATGTAGAATGCTGAAAAAATTGTGTAGAATATTTTGACTTTTTCTTTTTAACTTTCATACTCTAAAACCACTATATCCATTCTACTCAACAGTAAAGATTTTTCTCTAGCTTCCCTAATTAAAAATCTGAGAAATCTTTTAACAGTAAAAATTATCAGGTATAACTACTACCTGCTAATGGGTTAAAGGCTTAGTATATTAATATAGCTGTTACTCAGAATGGTTTTTGACTTTCTCAGTCATAATAATAATATTTTATTTAAGCATCCACTTACAAGTAGTCGCATAACCATTATATTATATGACTCAATGTGAAGAATTATATCTCAAAGGCTTCTAAAAGTATTGGAATTTCAATGGTAGTGATTTTAGAACATCTTAAAAAAACTCACTTTATTCTGCATACTTAAATTTTCATGTGATAAATAGTTAAATTAAAAGAAAGAAGACCAATATTTTAAAAACGATTAAAATGCTACTATCCTGAAGTGTACTTAATTTCTCTGTGGCAAGTATTGACATACTCAATGAAGTGCAGTCTTCAAGGAGGTAACATTTTAATGGTTTTTTAATTTATTAATCTTCTTTCTTTTAACTTTAAAAAAAAAAAAAAGAAAAAAAAAAGTGCTTTATTATACTCTGGCATGACCACCAGGTCAGAGGAATTTACAATAAATTATCAATACAAACATTAATCATATTTACTAGTCACGGGCTTGAACACCAGCCCACTCAAAGAGTACATTGCTACTAAACTCTTTCTTTGACCACTTGGCTACGTCAGGCTTAACTGTTTACCTCATGAAAATTTAAATATGTAGACTAAAGAGACAAATTGTTTATAAAGACATTTTTAAATCACTACTATATGACTCAATAATGTGGAGTAGTATACGACTTAATAAATTGAATCATGTACTACTACTATATGACTCAATAATCTGCCCAATGTGACCAAAAAAAAGTGTTTAAAAATTTTTACATGTGGGCCTACTAGATAATGGGGGAAATTGAAGTGATACTTCTGTAACGTCAGAATAGTGCAAATCAGATCAAATGAAAAATTCATATTTCTAATGAAACTGGATACCTGCAAACCATCCCTTCAAATTTGCAAGCCCCAACATGACAGAAATGAAATTAAGGTCTTTTTTGATTCACTGGATTGAATTTAATACTTAATGTCCCAAAACCAGAAGCATCTAGGTATTGGTTCATAATAGAATATTTACAAGAGATGCCATTAATTAACCTGTCTGCCATCTTTTGCACAGAGTAACAGTTTCAGAGTGATTTTGGCAGAAACCATCAAAGTAGGGTGGCATCCCCATGAAACGAAACACTGTTCCAGATATGCAATATGGGAGATGACAGACTGATAATCAATGGACACTGCTCTTCATGGACCCATTGTTCAGTGTTGCACCCATTGTTGTTTTGCAGATGGCCTGAAAAGTGTCAACTGAAGTTTAACATTGACAAATGCAGAGTACTGCATATAGGTAGAAGTAACCCCAGAGGAATGTGTCAACTGTGAGGTACTACACTCAGGGTGGTAGAGAATGAAAAAGACCTGGGAGTAATTGTGCAGTCAGATATGAAGTTTTCTGGGCAGTGCAGACAGGCTGCCAGAGCAAGTCATGGGGTCTTGTCAATGATATATAGACATTTTGCTAATAGGGATAAGTAGGTGATTATCCATTTGTATATGGTCAATGGTCAGGCCATACCTTGAGTACTACATATAGGTCTGGAGGCCTCACTTTAGGAAGGATGTAGAGTTTCCAGAATGAGTACAGAGAAGGGCAACAAGATTGGTGAAGGGGAATGAAAGGATTAAATTCTGCAAATTGTGGCATCTGGAGACTAGGCACCTGTGAGGTGATCTGATTGAGGTGTTAAGGCCTTGAATGGTTTGAGCAGGCTAAATGCTGATGGGATTCTTCCTCTTGCTCAGATTACAAACCTGAGGGGACATAAATTCAAATTAAGGAAAGACAGTCGTAGAATAGACGCACGGAAATTTGCCTTTAGCCAGCAGGTAGTTGATTGCTGGAACAAACTTCCATCTGTCGTTGTGGAAGTTGATAACTTAAATAAATTCAGGGAAGAACTTGACAAACTTTTAAAAGTAAATGGATGGGTGAAATGGGATTGTTTTTTTTTGGGCTGATGCTGTATAACCTTACTTTCTTGCATCATATGCCTCTGCTAATGAGATCAATATTTCATGGTGAGACAGATTTGAGATTTGTACAGAGTCAGAAGCTGTTTGGAAGAAAAGTAGGTTCTGCTGACTACTAATCACATATCCACAGTAATCTGTACAAATCACAAATCGCCCATTGAATCAAGGATATTGGGGTACTGCTCTCAAAGGTACACCTGAAGGTACTAGACTCTGTCCAAAAGGGGGGGGGAAGTAACACTGTGCCTGACCAAGGTATTTTTGTGCCCTGGGTAGAAAGATTTTTTGGCACCCCCTTTACTAAGGATATATATATATATATATATATATATATATATATTTTTTTTTTTTTTTTTTCATGATTTGTAAAATTTGGCACCCCTTAAAGAATGGTGCCCAAGGCAAAGGCCCATGCCTTAATCCGCACTGGGGTTAGGCAAATTAATGACACAAACTTTCCCTACTCTCCATCATACAGACATTGTTTCTATTGCATGCAATTTCTATAAATATTTCTGTAAGTGTTGTTATTCTGAATTGGTATCTATAATCTCATCTCTTTCTTCCAAACTAGTCCAAACATGTCTCAACTGGTCAACATTCACTTTCAAATCCTCTTTCCCTCTTATTCATTTATCCCAAATACTTCTGTTCTTTGGAATAACCTTCCTCTGGATACGTTTCCTTAAAATTATAATCAACACCAAGTATCTTCTTCTGTCTTCCCAACCTTCAACCCATACACAGTACTAAAGGTTCTAATACCTATAGCGTTTAGAATCGCCATTAAAAAAAAAAAAATTATTATTATTAAATTCTCTAACTAACACATTGTGTACTTTATCTGGCATTTATTATTTGTGTTAACATTATCAAAACCTACAGCAAAACACTAAATAAAAGAGTGAATCATGCGTTACTGAAAAAAAGTGCTACGTCACAAAAAAAAAATCTTGGGACTCATCCAGTAGCAAACTGTATTTATTTTCTGTCAAACTGCACTTGGAAAGCCGGTGTTACTGAAAACAATGTTTAATTTTGTGTACCACAACTAAAGTATCAACATATGTCGTATTTTATTTTATTTTTTGTTTAGTTTTGTGGAAAAGTTTACTTAGATTAATATTCCTAAAGAAACAGGTCACATCCAAATGTGCGATTCCGATTTATTTTCATCCTAATATTAACTTCTTAGAAGTTAAATAAATAAAATACCATTTATTTCCTTTCCTTTGTCAGAGTTTTGCTCTACTTATTGAGAGCAGAACAAAAAAACACCGTAATATAGCTTTGGTAGGCTGCCTTTTATTTTCTGCCCTTCGGCGCTAATATCAACCCAACCACTTTTCAGTCCGTTATTAAAAAGGTAAAAAAAATTAATATACTCGCTTCAGTTATTTTAGTCACCACAAAACAACTGGAATTTCAGTTATTAGGAAAACCAAATACTGTACACCAAGAATAATTTTCAATTTAAATACCCAAACAGGATTTTGACATAACGCGAAGAAACATGATGTGAACGATAAATATGAACAAAAGATATATAACATAAAATACTATACAGTTAAATAAATTATAGCAGAAATACGCAGTGCATAATGAAAGCATTGCTCCATCGTATTTTATTTTTATTATTTTTTTTTTATTTGACAATGGTATCCCCATATGCGGTCACGCCTGCTTTCAAAGTAATCAGGAAGCCGCTTACCTTGCATGTCTAGACTAGGATATTTACTTTCTTCTCTTGGTGATGTCATTCTTGAATGTAATCTTAATATTTAATTAAGCCAAGCAAAATTATCTTATGCGACGTAAATTGTACTGATGAAGACTAAACAATTTCTATTTTGCGACTATCAAAAATCACAGGGGAAGCCAACTGCTTATAACGTGTCCAACGTGGTATATTCCGTACTACACTATCGCGTTGAGTTATGACGTCACCAAATCGGCCAAATTTTATATTCATTTGTCAATGGCTATAAATTGTGTGAGTATACTGTACAACTCTAAAACTGACAATTTACATCTGATTTTGTAATTTTATATTCAAATCTTTAAAATTCAACCAACTCCAGTATAAAAGATGTCATTATTTTGTTTGTTTTTTTTCCAAGTCGTAATTAACGGTCCCACTGTGCAGTTGGTTTCACCTTCTTCGCATTAACACTGACAATTTGCATTTGATTTTGTAATTTTTTATTCAAATCTTTAAAATTCCACCAACTCCAGTATAAAAGATGTCATTGTAATCTTCTTCTTCTTTTTTTTTTTTTTTTCAAATCGTAATTAAAGGATTAAAGGCTCTACTGATGCAGTTGGCTTCATCACCAGAGAACATTGGCTTCTCCACAGGGTTAAAAGATAGATGGTATAACTAATAATAATAGATGATATAACTGTAAATAACTAATATTAATAGCTAACTAGGTAGAGTTTTTAAAATTGTATACATAGTGATTACTATATTTCTTGCTAATTTAATGTCGACGGGTGAAACATCTTATGCAAATGAATATTAATAGCATTTTGTCAAAATATAGGGAAAAACTATAATTGTGTACTGTATATCCATTAAATTATTGCTCTAAGGTGCATAGCTATTGGCCCTCTTGGGTAGCACAGTTGGTATAATCACCGTCCGTCCTTCCCACACCGGGTGGGAAAAATCCAAGCTCGAATCTATTCAATGATGCAAGGAATTTGTATGGATATTTTTCGCAACGTGGCTGAGTTAGTCGGTTTGGGTGAAGGCAAGATTTTTTTTTTTTTTTTTTTGTATCCCGGAAACTCGAGTTTTTGTCCATCAAACAGCAAACTGACAAGACAACACACGCAATTTATACACATTATAACTGCGCAATATGATCTGAAATCTTGCTCCTTTTAGCTGCACGAACTGCAGCTAAAAGGAGCAACTATTGTTTTTTTTCTTTTGGTTGTAAAACTATATTTTTCAACCTAATTTATTTTGCTCGCCAAAAATCACAGGCCAGCACCTGTGATTTTTGGCGAGGAAACAAGACATTAAAAATAATAATAATAATTAACCCTTAATTAGAAATTACATAAAAGAAATTGAAAAGTGGTATCGTCTTAATCTATGCTCAAATTTACCATTTCATACAATGTAAACACAATTAAAAATTTAATAAATGCAATTATTAAAAAAAAAAAAAAGCAATAACGCTTGCCAACATTTCAATCTGATTTATTTAGCATTACAGATATCTCATCACACTCTGCTGCATATGATGCATCATTATTATTTTTTGATCCTGCGCATACTGATTAATTAAGAAAACGCGCTGTGGGAGACTCTGATGATGCTATGCTCCATTGATCGTTGAAAACATACCTGACTACACTAATCAAAAGGACTATCTTGGTCATGCCCTAACCCTGGGGTTTCAGTTCATCTAAGCTCTCACAGTTAGCATAGTAGTTTGGAAGTGTGTGTAAAAAGATTGTGCTTGCTTGAATTGTGCTTGAGCAGAAGCCTGGAAAACAAGATGCAGGCTATTTCAGAGATTGCTGGGAGTCGTTGCGGTACAAGTAAACACATGGGTTGTGTTAGGGCAGCTAAGAATAGGAACAGATGCATGTATACTTGCGTGTGCACCAATGCTAGGAGTTTGGTAAATAAATTTGATGAATCTGAGGTGTTGATCAAAGCATCAAAGGCAGATATTGTTGGGATATCAGAGACGTGGTGTCATACAGATATAAGGAATGCAGAACTGGAATTTGGGAAGTAAAATGTGTACAGGAAGGATAGGAAGGGAGGAGGGGTTATGCTATTATTAAAGAAACACATAAAATCCAAGGAGTTGAAGCCAGTCGACATCGCTGGACAGTGCAGTGTCGAGTCAGTTTGGTGTGACAAGCATTGGGATATCAAAATTGAGAGTAGGAGTGTGCTATAGGCCTGATGATTCTGACGAGTATAATAAGAAACTGTACAGGGAAATAGAGTGGGAAAGTAAATAAGAGAGTCTTATAACGGGGGATTTTAATTTCCCAGATATTGACTGCAATTTGTGGGTTGGTCACTCACACACTACAAGGCTTTTGTAGATTTATTGGATGATTGTTTTCTACATCAGCATGTTCGGGAAGCAAATAGAGGGAGTAATACTCTTGATCTGATTATCAGTAGTGATTCTTCATGCATTAAGAATCTGCAGATAAAGGAATCACTAGGTAGGTGGCAGTGATCACAGTGTGCTGAAGTGGGATTTACTCAAAGAGGTAACTACCATCAGGGGTAAAGGGAAGAGTTTTTGCTTTCATAAAGGCGACTACCATGGTGTGAAACAGTATTTAAATTCTATAGTGATGTTACCAACAGCAAATTCAAAATGGAAAGCATTCAAAGAACTTATCTTGGAAGCTACTAGGCTTTACATACCAAATAAGAAATATTGTTCAAGGTTTAGGCCTAAATGGATGTCAGATGAACTAATGAGACATGTGGCAAAGAAGAAAAATGCATGCGATACATGTAAATTAACATGTGACACAGAAGCCTATGATAGATATAAGTTGATCTGTAGCCAAGTTACAAAGGAGGTTAGGAAAGAGAAGGCAGATTACGAGAAATCTTTGGCAAAGGATGCAAAGAAAAACAGCAAAGAGATCTTAACTTATGTAAACTCTAGAAGGAAACGGATGAATCAGATTGGTGCACTTAATATCGATGGTTCAACTGTTGATGATCCTGCTCAGGTAGCTAACAAACTAAATGAATATTTTGCATCGACATTCACACATGAGGAGTTATACAGCGAGGGGAATGCCAGAGGTGTATTCAACTCTGGCAGTTAGCTAGATAATCTTGTAATAACTGACAGTAAAGTGGAAGAGAAATTGTTGAAGATAAACACAAGAAAGGCATCTGGGGTGGATGGGATCTATCCAGTTATATTAAAGCAGGCAGCAAAGGAAGTAAGCAAACCCTTAGCCATAATTATGAGAGCTTCGTTGGACTCAGGGGAGGTACCCATAGACTGGAATGTGCAAATGTGACCCCAATTCACAAAGGAGGATCAAAGGCTGACACAAGTAATTATAGACCTATGAGTTTAACTTCTGTTCCAGGAAAATTAATGGAAGCACTGGTTAAAGAAGCACTGCAGGATCATCTAGACAAGACTTCAGTTATAGCTTGGACACAGCATGGTTTTGTTAAGGCGAAGTCTTGCCTGACCAATCTAATTGGATACTATGATACAGTCACAAAAGAACTGGATACAGGGAATAACTTTGATAGTATATATTTGGAACTTAGAAAGGCTTTTGATACCGTTGCACATGAAAGACCTCTGCACAAATTCGAGCAGTGTGGCATTGGAGGCAAATTGCTGCTATGTATAAAGGGGTGGTTAAGGGGAAGAAGACAGAGAGTGGTAATCAATGGACACTGCTCATCATGGACTAATGTTGTTAGTGGAGTCCCTCAGGGTTCAGTGTTGGGTCCATTATTGTTTTCTGTATTTATAAATAATATTGATGATGGTATATCAAGCTTAATGTACAAGTTTGCAGACGATGCAAAGGTTCGCAGGGTTGTTAAGGATACTACTGACGCTATGCCGCTGCAACAGGATCTGGAAAGGTTGAGCAGATGGACTGAGAGATGGCAAATGAAGTTTAACATTGACAAATGTAAAGTACTACATATGGGAAACAGCAACCCGAGAGCAACGTATCAACTCTGTGGTACTACGCTGACAGTGGTAGAGAATGAAAGGGACCTGGGGGTAATTGTGCAGGCAGGTATGAAGTTCTCTGAGCAGTGTAGATGGGCTGCAAGGGTAGCTCATGGTGTCTTGTCAATGATATACAGGAATTTTTCCAGCAGGGATAAGGAGGTGATTATTCCCTTGTATAAGGCAATGATCAGGCCCCGCCTTGAGTACTGTATACAGGTCTAGAGGCATCATTTCAAGATGGATGTAGAGCTGCTGGAACGAGTACAGAGAAGAGAAACAAGATTAGTGAATGGAACAAAGGGTTTCTCTTACGAAGAAAGAGAAACCCTTTCTCTTGCAAATTATAGTGTCTGGAGACTAGGCACCGGTGAGGTGATCTGATAGAGGTGTATAAAGCCTTGAATGGTTTGAGCATGCTCAATGCTGATGGGATTCGTCCTCTTGCTCAGAATAATCACCTGAGAGGACATAATTTCAAATTGAGGAAAGACAGATGTACGGTAAATGTGCGGAAATTTGCCTTTCGCCAGCGGGTAGGTGGTTTGTGGAACAGACTTCCATCCCTTGTTGTGGAAGTTGGTAGCCTAAATAAATTTGAGGCTCAGCTGGACAGGTATTTCGAACGAACGGAGGGATGAAGTGGAAGTGTTTTTTTTTTTTTTTTTCGGCTGATGCTGCATAAGCTTGCTTTCCTGCATCATATGCTCTATTAATGCTAATGCTAATGAATCCGTTTCAACGAGAGAAACGTTTATGACGTTTCATAGCCTTAGTTGCTGTTCAATGAACTGATCCACCAGTTCATTCAAAAGAATTCAGATAGTCTTATGTAGGCACTCTGTGCTGGCCAATGTAATGCTCTTAGATTGTTATTTTCAAACCATTCAAATTGATTATTTTAGTGTTTTAGACACATCGGCGTCTTAGCCTCCTTTGTGTGACATAAAATCTATAGTGTGACATAAACATGTGAAAACGAAATTGTGAGTAGAAACATGCTACGAGTAGAATATAGGCAAAATGAATGCAATGAGTATAACAAACAACTGTACAGTGAAATACATATAGTCGGGCAGTAAACCAGAATGTCATAAAATGGGAGATTTTAACTTTTTTTTTTACTATAGCAGCACGTTAGTGAGGCAACAAAAAGAAACTCTTGATCTGGTTATAAGCAATCACTCTTCATGAATTAAGAATCTGCAAGTAAACGGCCCACTGGTTGGCGCAGTCACAGCATACTGATGTAGGGTTAACTTAAAGACATAAGCCCTCTTGAGTAAGACAGTTGTTACTGAATCGGCGTTGAACTCATGAGAGAAACAGTGGGCAAGAAAATCAAAATGTCTTAGAATGGGATGTTTTAAATTTACAGATAATGACTGCAATTTCTGGGTTGGCCACTCGCAAATTGAGAGGGCTTTTTTGGACTTATTGTATGACTGCTTTTACAGCAGCATGTTCGAGAGGCAACCAGACGACCACTCGCTCCCAAAGAGACGCAACCACTCGCAAACCAGAAGGCTTTTGTGGAATTATTGTAGGACTGCTTTTACAGCAAGTATGTTCGAGAGGCAACCAGAAGGAGTAATATTCTTGATCTGATTATTAGGAGCGATTATTCATCCATTAAGAATCTGCTAATAAAGAAACCACTAGGTGTCAATGATCACAGTGTACTGATGTGGGATTTACTTAGAGGTGTAACTACTATCAGAGGCAAAGGGAAATATTTCTGCTTTTGTAAAGGTGACTATGATGATCTCACACAGTTTTTAAATTGTATACAGTGGGAACAACTGATGATGTTACCAGCAGCTAATTCTAAATGGAAAGCATTCAAGGACGTATTCTTGGAAGCCACTGGCGTTTTCATACCAACTGAGAAATACCGTTCATGATTTAGGCCAAAATTAATGTGAGATGAACTAATGCGGCTCGATGCAGAGAAGACAAATGCACGGGATGATATATATTATCAGGCAACAGAGTAGAAATAAGCTTGTCTGTTATCAAGTCCAAAAGGAGGTTAGGCAAGCGAAGGCTGATTACGAGAAATCTTTGGCAAAGGATGCAAAGACAAACAGCAAGGACTTCTTTACTTATATAAATTCTAGAAGGAAGGGGATGAATCAGATTAGTCCACTTGATGTCGATGGTTGGCTGTTGATGATCCCGCTCAAATAGATGAAAATCTGAATGAGCATTTTGCATCTACATTTACGAATGAGGAACTCGTAAGGAAGGGGAGAACAGGTGTTTAATACACTCTAACAGGGAGCTAAATTATTTTGTAATAAAGCCGAGCAAAGTGGAGGGAAAATTATTGAAGTTAAAAATAAGAAAGGAACCTGGGGTGAATGGAATCTATCCAGTTATATGGAAGGAGGCAGCTAAGGAAGTAAGCAAACCCGTAGCCATAATTTTGAGAGCACACTTAGATTCAGGGGAAGTCCCCAGGGACTGGAGATGTGAAAATGTATCCCCAATTCCCAAAGGGGTTCAAAGGGTAACACAAGTAATTATAGATCTGCTAGATTATAGTAATATTAATAGTAATAGAAGCATGTGATGCAAGATAGCAAGAGTATGAGCTTATGTAGCATCAGCCAAAAAAAAAAAAAATCATACAACCTACAACCTTTTCCTCTAAATGTTTGTGCAATTCCTCCTTGAATTTATTTAAGCTATCAACTTCCACAACGACAGATGAGAGTTTGTTCCAGCAATTAACCACCCGTTGGATAAAGGCAAATTTCTGCACATCTTTCTATAACTGTCATTCCTCAATTTGAATATATGGCCCCGTAGGTTCGTAATATGAGAAAGTGGAAAAATCCCAACAGAATTCAGCGTGCTCAACCCAGTCAAGGACTTATACACCTGAGTTACATCACCTCGCAGGTTCGTAGTCTCCAGGCGCTGCAATTTGCAGAACTTAAGCCTCTCTTGGTAAGAAGACCCTTTTGTTCCCCTCACCAAACTTGTTGCCTTTCTCTGTACACGCTCAAGCAACTCAACATCGTTCATCATAAAATGAGGCCTACAGACCTGTACGCAGTACTCAAAGCGTGGCCAAACTATTGGCTTAAACAATAGGATAATCATCTCCTTTTCCCTGCTAGCAAAATTCCTATATATCATTGACAAAACCCCATGACCTGCCCTGGCAGTCTGTCTGCCATGCTCAGTAAACTTCATATCTGACTGCACAATTACCCCCCAGTCTTTTTCATTTTCTACCACCCTAAGTATAGTACCACACAGTTGCTACGTTCCTCTGGGGTTACTTCTACACATACGCAGTACTTTGCATTTGTCAATGTTAAACTTCAGTTGCCACTTCTCAGCCCATCTCCACGATTTTCTAGATCCTGTTGCAGCAGCACACTGTCATTAACAACAGTGACAAACTTTGTATCATCTGCAAACCTCGACACTAAGCCTGATATACCTTCATCGATATCATTGATAAATATAAAAACATAACAGTGGGCCCAACACCTAACCCTGTGGGCCTCCATTAATAACATTAGTCCACGAAGAGCAGCGTCCATTGATTACCACTGTCTGTCTTCTCCTACTGAGCACCATTTTATCCATTGTAGCAACTTACCCTTAATACCATTCTGCTACAATTAATACAGAAGTCTTCCATTCGCAAGAGAGTCAAAAGCTTCCTGAAATCCAAATACGTGATATCAAAATTATTTTTTGCATCCAGTTCTTTTGTAATTACATCATAGTATCCAATCAAATTGTCAAACAAGACTTTCCCTTAACAAACCCATTCTGTGTCACAATTATTGCTGCAGTCTTGTCTAGATAATCCTGCAATGCATCTTTAACCAGTGACTCCACTATTTTTCCTCGAATAGAAGTTACACTGACTGGTCTGTAATTACTCGTGTCACCCTTCGATCCCCCTTTGTGAATTGGGAATACATTTGCACAACCCCAGGGGCTCTCGTCTGGTGAGTATGGACTTGGCACACCCAGGATCCTGAGCTGGATATCATCATTCTTCTCTTCTTTCTTGGTGATTCCCTTCCCTTTTACTTCTGACTTTCATTCTCTCTCTCTCTCTCTCTCTCTCTCTCTCTCTCTCTCTCTCTCTCTCTCTCTCTCTCTCTCTCTCTCTCAGGGTAATTCAGAAATATTTCTTTTTGGCTGGTGCGGCGTAAGCCTCAGGCTTCCTTGCACTATACGGCTATTAATAATAATAATACTAATCTACAGTCTGTGAGAACTTCCTCTGAGTCCAAGGATGCTCTCATAATTATGGCTAAGGGTTTGCCTAGTTCCTTTGCAGCCTCCTTTAATATAACTGAATAGATCCCATCCACCCCACGTGCCTTTCTTATGTTTAACTTCAACAAATTCTTTTCCACTTTGCTCTCAGTTATTACAAAATCATCCAGCTCACTGCCAGAGTTTAACTTACCTCTGGCATGCCTCTCCCTGAATAACTCCTAATTTGTGAATTTAAATACAAAATACCCATTCTGTTCGTTTGTTAACATAATGAGTATGCGCTGGATCACCAACAGTCGAATCATCGATATCAAGTGGACCAATTTGATTCCTCCCCTTCCTTTTAGAGTATCCAAGTAAAGAAATCCATGCTGTTTTTCTTAGCATCCTTTGCCAAAGATTTCTCTTAATCTGCCTTCTCTTGCCTAATCTCCTTTGTGACTTGATTGCAGAGTAACTTATAACTGCCATAGGCTTCTGCGTGGACTGGTAATTTATATGCATCCCATGCATTTTTCTTCTCTACCACGAATCTCATCAGATCATTTGACATCCATTTAGGCCTAAACCTTGAACAATATTTCTTAATACGTATAAAAAGTCTAGTAGCTTCCACGATTAATTCCTTGAATGCTTTCCACTTATAATTTGCTGTTAGTAACATCATCAGTTTGTCCCACTGCACAGAATAAACACTGTCTGAGACCACTGCGGTCACCTTTTGCGGAAGCAAAAACTGTTTCCTTCACCCCTGATGGTAATTACATCTTTAAGTAAACCCCACATCAGTACACTATGATCACTGCCACCTAGCGATTCCTTTATCTGCAAATTGTTAATACCTGAATGATCACCGCTGATAACCAGATCAAGAGTATTTCCATCTCTTCGTGTCTCTCGAATATGCTGCTGCAGAAAACTATCATCCAATGAATCCACAAAGATCTTGCTAGTGTGCGAGTGACTAAACACAAGTTCTAGTCAATATCTGGGAAGTTAAAATTCCCCATTATAAGTCATTCTGATTTACTAGCCCACTCTATTTCTCTGTACAATTGTTCGTTGTATTCTTTCAAGTCATTAGGCCTATAGAACACTACTACTCTTATTTTTGCTTTCCCAGTGCTTATGTCACCCCAAATTGACTTAACGTTGCACTGTCCACCTATATCAACTGGATTAACTTCTGTTCCGAGGAAAATAATGGAGTCACTGGTTAAAGAAGCATTGCAGGATCATCTAGACAAGACCGCAGTAATAGTTTAGACAGAGTATAGGTTAGTTAAGGGGAAGTCTGGATACTACGATGTGGTTACAAAGGAACAGGATGCAAAATATAATTTTGATATCATATATATACTTGGATTTCAGGAAAGCTTTTGAACTGTTGCCATGGAAGACTGCTGTTCAAATTAGAGCTGTATGGCATTAAGCGCAAGTTGCTACAATGGATACAGGGATGGTTGAGTCATCGCCGGCCACAAACATGTTCAACTGATTCTGTTGAGCAGGGCCCCGCACCCGATTCTATCGAAACGGACCCATGCTCAAATGGTCTAAATAATAATATCATCCGCGTCTCTTCCGCATTTCTATCAACGCGCCTACCGCCGTCTAAATGTCTAGTTACCATATTATCGTCACAGCAAGAGCCCTTGCACCAGTCCACTTGAAACTTGCTAGAAGTAGAGCGTGTATTTCATTCTCAATTTGTATGTTTCGTTTGATATCGAACATTTAAAATACTTTTTTTATTCCTTACCACAATCGACTGTTCTTATGCTACATAGGCGCATTGATAATTTTTAAGTAATTAATATTTATAAAGACAAAAAAAATATATGCAAATAATTTCTTCTTATTATTCTTATTTAAAATTCTTGTTCAGTATAATTTAAAATTATTTAATTATTTCTTAGTTACTGTAAAATCTGAAAAAATCACTATTACAAAAACATCGGGTAAGTTTTCCACATTACCAGCAAGTTATTCTTGAACAGGGTTCAACACATTTTTGGACCGGCCCTGTATTGAGTAGGAGACCACAGAGAGAGGTAATCAATGGACACTGCTTTTTGTGTACTAATGCTATTAATGGAGTCCCCCAGAGTTCGGTGCTGGGCACATTGTTGTTTTGTGTATTTATCATGATATTGATGAAGTTTTAACAGGCTTAATATGCAAATTTGCAGATGATACAGAGGTTGGCAGGCTTGTTAATGACAGCAAAGACAGTATGCTACTGCAATAGGATCTGGACAAGTTAGGCCTATGGGCTGAGAGTTAGCAACTGAAGTTTAACATTGACAAATGCAAAGAACTACACACGGGTAGCTGTAACCCAAGATAAACATACCAACTGTGTGGTACTGCAATCAGGGAAGTGGAGAGTGTTGTTGTTGTTATTTGGTTTTTAGGAGCATTAGCAACTAAGGCCATATTGCTCCGGGGATATGCGGTGGTCATTCCCTGACCTTTCCGCATCCTCCGTATTTGGTAGGCACGGGCTCGAACCGCGGTCTAATCAAGAAGCGTATGCTACTCACTGCCGCTACTACCAACCTGGCTGCGGAGGCGCCTCAAGGAGAGTGAAAAAGACCTTAGGGTAATTGTGCAATCAGATATGGAGTTCTCTAAGCAAAAGATTCCATGACCTGCTCTGGCAGGTCATGGAGCCTTTTGTCAATGATATTTAGAAATTTTGCTAGCAGAGACAAGGAGGTGATTATTCCATTGTATAAGGCAATGGTCACGCCACACCTTGAATACTGTGTACAGGTCTGGAGGCCTCGTTTTAGGAAGGATGTAGAGTTGTTAGAAAGGGTACAAAGAAGGGGAACAAGATTAGTGAGGGGGAACAAAGGGTGCTCTTACGAAGACAGGCTTAGTTCTGCAAATTGCAGCGTCTGGAGACTAGGCATCTGCGAGGTGATCTGATTGAGGTGTATAAGGCCTTGAATGGTTTTAGCAGGCTCAATTCTGATGGGATTCTTCCTTTTGCTCATTTTACGTACCTAATGAGGCATAGATTCAAATTGAGGAAAGACAGTTGTAGAACAGATGTGCGGAAATTTGCATTTAGCCAGCGAGTAGTTTATTGCTGGAACAGACTTTTATCTGTTGTTACGTAAGTTCATAGCTTAAATAAATTTAAGGCTGAACTAGACAAACATAATGAGAAACTGGATAGGTGAGCAGTTGAACAGTAGAACTATGAACAGTTCGTAAAATTTGTCAATGTAAAAAGCAGTATCGGAGAAAATTTGTGCAATGTGCACAAATTCCTGTTGAACAGGAACTCTAAATATTAGGATTGCACATAACTAATTTCCGACGTCAAGGTTATGACAATAGAGCTAAGTTGAGAGTAAAAGTTTCAGGTGTTCAGATACGACTTTTACAGGGCAATTCAAGAGCAGTTTTTACACCATAAGCTTGTAACAATTACAATCTAATTCTAAGGTATATGGCCGAAACCTATCCTGAGTCAATGACTTTTTTTGGGACACTTCAATGTCTGTACGTGTTCTTTCAGCATCAACAAAGGGGTGCGTTTACCAAGAAAGGTTTAAGTTGCGCAATTCCAGCGTCTGGAGACCAGGAACCTGTGAGGTGATCTGATTGAGGTGAATAAGGCTTAGAATGCTGTGAGCAAGCTCAATTCTGATGGGATTCCTGCACTTGCTCAGATTACGCATAAATAAATTCAAGAAAGAACTGGATAGACTTCTGGAGCAAGTGGATAGGTGAAATGAGAAGTTTTTTTTTTTTTTTTTTTTTTGGCTGATGCTGTATGAGCTTGCTTTCGTTCATCATAGTCCACATATTGATGTGATGTGAAAATGAGATTTAGGATATCAGTATTGACTAAATGGTAATGCATGAAGTGGTAGAGAGAAGCTATGTGCTGTACCCAAGAGTAAAAATAAATCATTAAATTATACTGTATCATCACATCTAAGAGATGAGCAATAAAGCTGTGTATGCAGAATGTCTGCGTGACGGAATAATGGTATTTAAAGCTTCTTCCCTGGAAGTGTAATTATCCGATTTCAGATAGAGGAAGTTCGGTTCTCCTGTGAGTTATTCCGAAAAATTTCGGTCCATACAACAGAGAAAAATTAGCTTGTTAACATGCATTTGTATAGACAAAAGACATAGTTCCAGTATTAGGTCTTTTCGCCCATTATGGAATTAATAAGGTGTAGTTAAGCCATGTCTTGATCACCAAAACAACTGAAGCTATGAAGCGTTAGTATACTGTGTTTGTAATTGCGTGTATACTTCGGTCGGTCTTCTGTTCTGTTGGGCAAAAAACCCAAGTTTTTAGGAGAAAAACAATGAAACCGTCATTTGAGCCCCATTAATTCAGCCAAATTGAGAAAAGATCCTGTAAAAATTCCTGGTGTTATTGACGAGGTCTTTTTGACATATCATGAAAGCACGATGATTACGAACATTTTGCTACCAGTGCGAGTGGAAGGGAATAAGTTGGAAATGTACTTTCCTCCTAGCGCCACCAAATGGTTGCAGTAGCAAATTATCATCACGCAGAAGGTTTAATTCTATTTGTAATTTGAATGTCGTCCACAGAAAAATGGTCAAACTCAGATCTTTTTCAATTTCAAAAAAATTCTGAAATTCTCCCCCGATTTGAATTTAATGACATAGCATATTTTCACTTCATTTGACCATAACATTAGTCTAAAAGTGCCCATGTACTTATTATCGTTAGTTTATTTCATTTAATGTTCTGGTAGGCTTATTTAACCCTGAGCTTCATTATTTTAATTTCTTTGTGGATATCGCTGTGTCTACTAATTTTTTGCCATTTCTCCCTTTTAAACCAATTTTTGCAAAGATTACTTGTAGACAGATTATAATCGTTACTAATTAAATTATATTGTATCTTGCACATTATTAAATAAGAATTGTAAACAGGCATTCCTTATACTCAAAAGTTATCAATCAACCAGTTTGTCAACAAATTACATTGCACAGATATTATCGTGAACTTTGAAATTATAAGGTTTGGCGTATGTCATTTGGTAAAAATTACATACTGTATCTTCTGGGAATTTTCAGGGATTTCATGTGTTGCTGTGGTGAACCCCAGGGGTTTCTTCCAATTAGCTACTGCTGTACATCTTGTGAAGAAGCTTGCACCAAAGCCGGCCATTTGTATGTACGTAGTGTGTTGGATGTGTACGTGTAATGATATATTCTGTTGTGTGTAGTCGGCCGGCACCTGGCTCTTAGCAGGTGAGAAGGAACAACACCTGGTCACCGGGGCCCACCCCCCATCTTCGCTGCGTAGAGGCGGCCAGGATCTACTAATATCTTGCTGCACCTACCTGGAACAAAGTCCCAGGGAAGCACGGGAGAAGAAAATGAAATAAGATTTATAGTAGGATAATTAAGAGATCTGGTGAGGGAAGGATATGATATAATTATAGTATAGAAGTGGATCAAACATATATATATTCCATAGTATATACAGATAGTATATACAGATATATATACTGTATTTTCAGGTGAAAGAGTTGTTTTGGATTTAACCCTTACATCGATTGATAAGGGTGATAAGCATTATCTCTATCACCGCTACTACTACTCTCGCCTGGTTTAATTGGCCATGCTTATCAAAAGAAACGATACTGCTAACAAGGCTTTTAACCCGCCTGAAGCTGCTACACGCATGCATTGGATTTAGAATTGAAATTCTGTTACATTAATTAGTAACTTTGTATAAAACGTGTATATATGCAAAATTTATAAAACGCATTATTTATGCAACTTGCATATATAGTGGTGTTCAAATGTAAAGAAAAAAAAAAAAAACATGGTCAAAAACCTTGGCTTGAAACATTATCAGTAACACATTTCTTTTAATGTTTTACTAGGGGGTTTTGCCTCCTGCTCGCTGCGCTCGCTTCTTTTGATAAAAAAAAAATACTTACAGAAGCTTGAAACTCTGTATGTGTCTCTTCCTCCGCAATGAATACATAAATACAAAGGGTACTAGGAAAGTTTTGCAATATGACGCAACAATGAATCACAGGAAGCTGCTTGTTGCTGCATGTTGAGACATGTTCATACGTGCATAGTAGCCGCCGCGCCAAGTCGATGGGCTCAGTTATTCATTAGTAGTGAGAGTGTAAAGTGCTTGCGATGGCATCGTGGTCACGAAATGAGATAAGGACAGTTTTGCGGTATAATTTCATGCGTGGTTTAACCATAGACCAGTGCTTAGAAGAAATGACTCTTGCACTAGATGATGATTGTCCACATCGTACAACGATATTCAGGTGGTATAGAGAATTCCAAAGGGGAAATTTCACTCTGGAGGATTCTGAGAGGCCGGGAAGGCCACGAACGTCAGTTACGGAGGAAAACGTTACTGCTGTGAGGAAAATGCTTGACGAAAACAGGCGAGTGACCTACCAACAGATAGAGGATACTTTGGGCCTAAATGCACCAGCAATTCGTTCGATTCTGCAAGATCATTTGCACGTGAAGAAACTTTGTTCTCTCTGGGTGCCGCATCAACTGACTGAAGAGCAGATGACACGACGTGTGACTTGGTGCCGGGAGATGTTAAAAAAGTTTGATAGGGGACAATCTCGGTATGTGAACAACATCGTGACAGGCGACGAGACTTGGCTGTACTATTACGATTTGCCGACCAAGGCTCAAAACAAAGTTTGGGTCTTTGATGATGACGACACACCCGTAATTGTCAGAAAATCCCGATCTGTAAAGAAGAAAATGATAGCTGTATTTTTCAAATCGAGTGGAATTGTGGAACGTGTCGTTTTGGACACGCAGAAGACAGTCACAGCTAAGTGGTATACTGAACAATGCCTGCCTAAAGTCATTGGATCTATGAAGAACCTGCGGCCAAAGTTAAGAATGGACACCTGGTACCTCCATCACGATAATGCTCCAGCTCACCGCGCCAAAACCTGCACCGAATATTTGACCACGACAGGACTGAAACTTCTCGAGCACCCTCCCTACAGACCAGACCTTGCTCCCTGCGACTTTGCACTGTTCCCGCATGTGAAAATGAAGCTAAAAGGGAGGCGGTTTTCCAGTGATGAGGACCTTCTGCGGGCTTGGGACAACGAGTGTGCTTTACTCCTTAGTGAAACTTGGCAGAACTGGTTTAAAGATTGGTTTCGGAGGATGGAGAGGTGTATTGAATGTAGAGGAAATTACTTTGAAAAAATTAAATAAACAAAGCTGTATTGCAAAACTTTCCTAGTACCCTTTGTACGTTACTATATTTATATAATATCGGTGTAGATACACCATAGACAACTCTTAAAGAAAAACTACGATGTAGTGTGAAAGACATCATTTCATTTGTATTTCATATTGTGCTCATCCTTCACAACGAGTTACCATGTATTGCACTACCTCGAATAAGTAACGCTTCACTAATAGAGAAGACTATTTTCACTTATTCTCAGTGGGCACTACCACTAAGACGGCACCGTTACACCATTTGGGTGTAACGTGCTTCGAGCCGCATGACTGCTAAATACGGATAACCATTGCATTCATTGTCGACATGATTAATTTTAAATTCCTCTAACACAGTGCTAACGCTGGAGTATAAACAGAACATTTAGTTATTTATTATTTTATTTTATTTCTATTTGGCGAGAGAGAGCTGCGATACTATACACCAGCGTTTCCTAAACTGGGGTCCACGGACCCCTGGGGGTTCGTAGACCAGTTCCAGGGGTACGCGTATCCCTGAGGTCAGTAGACAAGTTCCAGGGGGTCTGCGAAACGGACCCTCCTGAACTGGTCAAAAATTATTCGTTCTATGAACCCCAGGGGCTCACATCTGGTGAGTATAGGTTTGGCACACCCAGGGTCCTGTGCTGGATATCATCATGGTGATTCCCTCTTACTTCTCTGTCTGTCTGTCTCTCTCTTTCTCTCAGGGTACTCAATTTTTTTTGGCTGGTGCAGCATAAGCCTCAGGCTTCCTTGCACCATATGGCTAATAATAATAATAATGTAGAGTGTTTATCCCTCCCATCCCACTGTTTTTGAATCGCAAAATGAGTTCGCGATCTAAAAATAGCGGCAAGTGGCGGGGAGAACACCCTAGACAAATCAACCCAGGAGGACACTGGGCAGAGTTACAACTTGTCAATCACTGCCTTCCCACTGTTTTTCTAGCCGCCACGTTGGACGGGGTACCTTAATCTGGAGTTTTACCGTAATATTGAAGCCATTTCGTTAACTGGAGGTAATTAGGATAGAAATAGACACTCCTGTCTTCTTATTACCTAATAGCCGGGGAGTGGAAAAATGTTAGTTTTAGAAAAGTAGATAGTATATGATTGAAGAAAATACAGTTAGAGCTTAGTTATCCGGAGCGCAAATTCCCGTATGTGCTAGTGATGGCCCTGGACATATATATAACGGTAGTAAGTTTAAAGTAGGCTGAAGCTAAAGAACGGTAACAACGGATGAAATATCTACCACTACGATAATAAAGCTAATGGATGATTAATACTAACTAAATGTACAAACAGGGAAATAAGGTGAAATAGACGATTATGATTATCTAAATGTGAACTCATCTCATGACGTAGCCAGGATTTTTGTCAGCAGCTACATTTACAAAAATATGAGCCTTTGTAATTCAAAAAAAAAAAAAAAAAAAAAACACAGAGTAGTGAGATATCTTGCTACTCTGTGTAAGTAAACAGATGAAAGAAAGAAAGTAAACAGATGCACCACGAAAGGAATGAAAGTAAACAAAAAAACAAATTATGATATTAGGGTCCCCTGTAAATGATTACATCTACCCATATTTATTTTGTCTGTAAATTTCGTGTGTTGTCTGGTCGATTTGCCTGTTTTGCTGGAAGAAAAAACCCCAGTTTCTGGGGGAAAAAAACCTTGCTATCTACGCCTGAGACCAACTAACTCAGCCACGGAGTAAAAAAAGCCCACTAGTTCCTCGCGTCATCGACGGGATTCGAACCCGGGCCTTTTCCACCCGGTGTGGGGAGGACGAGAAATTATCGGTGACGATACCATTGTGCTACCCGCTTAGACAATGAAAGTAAACATTCCATTCCACTTATTTACACACACAATTTTATGTACATTCTAATGATATAAACAATTTATATACAAGATTATATACAGTTTTATAGACATTATCATATACATATATATATATATATATATATATCCATTCTATATAATGGTAATCAAGGTACTGTGTGTGTTTGCATGTGTGTTCTTATATCGGGGTGGCTCCTGGGCCTTAGCCCATCTCCACCTTTGTACTCTGTTATGGTTAAGAAACTCTGCATAATGGGCCTGAAAAGTGTCAGTGTATGTGTGTTGTTTTGTTTGTGGCAGGCTATTATGCCACCAGGGTGCAGCCAACGTATGGGCAGCTGCTGCCTGGTGCCCATCCCTAGCACCGGGCCTGGGTCAACAGTCCTCCTGTACCGGTGTTATTACCACCGAAAATCTCGCACCCGCCAGAGGGAGTGCAATACTGGCGAGTGCCTGCAATCCCGCTCCCAGGTTGCCCTTACCGGAGAGCCAGCAAAAAAAAAAAAAAAATTGTAGTTATATTTTGTACATTATGGTCTGAGTATTTTTTCGATCAAACACTCCTGTTCTTAGGAGATAGGTAATTTTGGTCCCGAGTCACCAAGACCAACCACTCCAAGGCTAGGTTTTTTTTTTTTTTTTTTTTGATTTGGTAGTTGTTGACGCATCGGCTTCTGTGGCCATATTGCACCTCCCAAGGTTTTAGCATTAGCATTAGCATTAGGAGAGGCATATGATGCAAGAAAGCAAGCTTATTCAGCATCAGCCAAAAAAAAAAAAAAAACAACCCTCTCCCATTTCACCCCTCCGTTCGTTCGAAATACCTGTCCAGTTGAGCTTTAAATTTGTTTAGGCTATCAACTTCAACAACAAGTGATGGAAGTCGGTTCCACCAACCAACCACCCGCTGGCCAAAGGCAAATTTCCGCACATCTATCCGACATCCGTCCTTCCTCAATTTGAATTTATGCCCTCTGAGGTGATTATTCTGAGAAAGATGAAGAATCCCATTCGCATTGAGCATGCTCAAACCATTCAAAGCCTTATACACCTCTATCAGATCACCTCGCCGGTGCCTAGTCTCCAGACTCTGTAATTTGCAAAACTTAAGCCTTTCTTCGTAAGAGCAACCCTTTGTTCCATTTACTAATCTTGTTGCCCTTCTCTGTACCCGTTCCAGCAGCTCTACATCCTTCTTGAAATGAGGCCTCCAGACCTGTATACAGTACTCAAGATGTGGCCTAACCATTGCCTTATACAAGGGAATAATCACCTCCTTATCCCTGCTAGAAAAATTCCTGTATATCATTGACAAGACACCATGTTTTTGCAGTACTTTGATCCAAGCCCGAGGCGGGAATCGAACCCGCGACCTTTGGGTTGCCGGGCAGGTACTTTACCCACTCGGCTAGCCGGGTCGGCCCAAGGCTAGGAGGATGTTCTAGCAAAACAATTGTAACAATTATATCAACATATATACATGATTTCGTAGTCTTAGTCTTTTTCACCACAGTTCAATTATTCTCAGTACATTTTCTTATTTTCAAATGAAGTCACAAGTTGAACTGTCCAGTTTGATTTCATTCAAGAAAGAAGTCTGTTCCAGTAGTCTTCCCCGGATCTCAGCTGGTTGGAAGTCGCAGATCGGATGCTTCGATAGAACTGTAATGGGAGGATATACAGGAACCCTTGGGTGTTAGCAGGATTCTCATAAGAACGTTGATTGATTCTGGGGCGTGATACCTGAAATTAAAAACTAAGGACTAGATGGAAACATAGTTTACAAGCATAACTTCTGAAACTTTTGGAGTTAAACCTTGTGTGGTCTTAAGTGACATCTAGATCTGTGACCATATAGATATGAACTACATTTTCTTACCTATGGACTGTCATTGGAATTCTAAATCATACACAAGTTAGGACTTTTGGGAAAAAGAGTAATTAGAAGTCTTCAGCAACTAGAAGAGAACCACCTGAAGAAGAGTTTTAAGACATGCTGGCACAGAACGGAAAAGACCACTGGGACTTTAATAATTAATCTGTATATCCTACATCTAATTTCCTCGAGGGTGAAGGGATCTTATTTCTAGTCTTCTTTTAAAAACAGTCACTGAAAATGTCTGTAAAGCATTAAAATTCCTACAGCTTTCTACCAAGGGACTTACGTTATCTTCTGTCAGATCCGCTAAACAACACTAAACGTGCCTGAAGATACTGTGGGCAGTCAAATAAAACATGAGATCAAGTTTCCACACCCCCACAAGTGCAGTAAGGGTCTGGCTCAAGTCCACGTTCGTGTAACTTGGCTCTAAGGGATCCATGTCCCGTTAATAAGTACATTGTATTCATCGAAGGAGCAAACCAAGGATTTATTTCCTTGGCGGCAGTAAATTCCACTTTGGTTATAAATTGCCTCGTAACTGTTCCATGTTCGCTGGCATTCCACCGATCCTGCCACACAGATGTCAGATGTTCCCACAATCTTTTCTTTTCTTGTTTGACCTCGTTCACTGGATCAGATGTTATTCCCATTAGTTCCGAAGCCAAACCTTTCCTAAGCCGACCTCTCATCCCCTTGAATACAATATATACAGATCCAGGGGAATGGTTCCTGCTAAGACTTGTAATGCGTTGTCTGGTACAGTTCTAGGGGAATTTAAAACAGATAATAACATGGATCTTTGAAGAGAAATAAGTTTCATTTTCATTTTAACCATTATGACTCTGTGATACCAAATGGTTGCAGCATATGAGACTATTAGCAGAAATATTGTTTTATAATATAAAAACAAGATTCTTTTACTAAGTCCCCATTCTTTCCTTGATATTCTTATTATTGAGGCAGTAAAATTCCTTATTTTATCTCTAAGTTTACATACATGTGGCAGAAAGCTTAATTTCATCGAAAGTAAACAGATACACGATGCGTATACTAGCGACCTCCGCGTCCAAAAGGTGCAAAGGTTTTTAAAAAATTAATAAGAAATAATTTAGACGGACGCCCAGTAAGCGCCGTGGCCTATTGCGCACCCACAGGGCAATGGACCCTTCCAGCAGGACAATGCGCCTTCCCACAGAGCCATAGTGACTAGAACATGGTTCAAAGAGCATTCCGTAGATTTTACCACCATAGAATGGCCTCCCCGTTCATCGGACATGGGCGCTGTGGGCATCTGTGGGATCCTGTGGAAAGAGGTCCGTTCGAGCTTTGGATCTTCCACCAGTGCTGGATTAAGGTATGGGCTAGGAGGATTCATGCCTGGGGCGCCAAAAACAGAAGAACACTGAGGAAAGAAATATATATAACTTTAGCAAAAGGCCGCTGAAAAATCTTTCTGCCCAGAGTGCTGAAATACCTTGGTCCGGCGCTGTTCTCCATCCAAGTATGCGACAGAATTATGGACAGCAGTGCAGTAAGCTTGGATGAAAATACTTGTGGACCGCTTTCTTTAACTAGTGAACTCAATGGACAGTCCAACACACGTATATCATCTACATATCTGAACGATGTGGCATCTAGTGGAAATGAACGTTCATACCAATATAGGTAAAGATTGGTTATAATGCAGGAAGAAGAAATGCCCATGGACCTTCTTTTATTGATAAACTGTGTGTCCATCAAAAACAAAGTTTTTTAAGATACACTGTTTTACCAGATTATTCCAAAAGAGGTGCTACATTTCAAAATATTTTGATGTTTCTGATAGATGTTCTGAAGAACCTTATAAAGATTACCTAGATTATAAAGATTAGCTAATATTATTAAATTCATGCTATGTATGACGTGTTTTAAGCTTATTTAAGACCGGTAGATTATTGCAAATAATATTGTTATTAGGAATAATGTTCATTATTGGTTTAAGAAGTTTTTCAAGGGCCTTACTAGGAACTTGGGCGTAGGTATTTTTATATGAGGTGATGAACCTGAAACTAATAGGGGTTTTGTGGAATTTAGGTATGAAGTAAACATACATACGGCAAGTTGAAATTATTGATATTAAGTTTCAGAATTTTATTTAAGGGATATCCAACTCACGACTCTGGGTGTGCCAAGCCATATTGGGCATCAGGTCCTTTCTGGCTATCAGTTACATTGATTCATAATCTACTTCCTTTTTCATCCTCTTTCTTCTTCCTTTTATCTTTACAATATATTAAAAAGTAAGAGATTACCTCAATCTTTTTCGCGAACTGCTTCCAGTAAATTCTCTCTCATATGTGACGAATAAAATAAGATGAAAAAATTGGAAAAAAAAGGAATTAATGAATTTCTACACTCATAGAGATACCATCAAATCCGATGCGCAACGGAACCGAAAGCCCCAACCCGATCCTGAAACACATCAATGCTGCGGTGGTTTGATATCTTTATGAGTGTAGGAATTCATTAATTCGTCTTTTTCCAAATTTTTTCATCTTATTTTATTCGTCACATATGAGAGAGAATTGACTGGATGCATTCCACGAAAAAGATTGAGGCAATCTCTTACTTTTTAATATATTAAAATCGTGGAAGTTATTGAGCCCTGTAGCTCTGATTTCTTACTAATTCCTTACAATGTATATACAGTGTCTGCGCGTGTAGCTCAGTGGTATCGTCACCGTCTTCCCCACACCGGGCGGCAAAGGCCCTGGTTCGAATCCCGTCGATGACGCGAGGAACTTTAATGGGCTTTTTTCACTCCGTGGCTGAGTTAGTCGGCATTAGGCGTAGATACTAGCTACACCCGAGGCCGACTTGCTATCTAGTAGATAGCAAGGTTTTTTTCCCCCAGAATCTGGGTTTTTTTGTCCAGCAAACCAGAGAACACACGCGATTTACAGATGCCACAGACATAATACATGTACGGTTATATGTAAGAAATTACGGGTGGTCCTAATATAATAATTTGAATTTGAATTTTGAATGTATATCTACAGTAAATCACCGCTAATCCGGCTACAGTTAATCTGGATGTCTGATAATCCTGATCGAAATTTGAAAAATTCTGTTCACAGTTGAGTGCTTTGAAAGACACATGGGATTTAGGACAGTAGATAAGTCACTCTGACTGTGCAGAGAGAGAGAGAGAGACGGAACATACACTAGGTGATCACTGAATTATGACCACCTACCTAATACTTCGTAGGTCCTCCTTTTGCCCTCAGTACAGCAGCTATCCGACGTGGCATTGATTCAACAAAATATCGGATGAGTTCGGGAGATATGGCCAACCAAGCTGTGTGTGTGTGTGTGTGTGTGTGTGTGTAATGCGGTTAACAATGCAGGTATGGAGGAGATTGGTGTATCCAGACGCCTGATATGCCTTTCCATAGTGTCCCACAAGTGCTCTATGGTAGTGGTCTCAAACTCAAATTGCATGCGGGCCGAATGCACGATCTGAAAGCAGCTGACGGGCCGGAATTTTTTTTTTTTTAACAAAATGAGAGTGAATATGAGCACCGTATTTACAACAAATACATAATTGAAATGTATTCGCGGGCCGTGTAAAATTGCTTCGGGGGCCGGATGCGGCCCTCGGGCCGCCAGTTTGAGACCACTGTTCTATGGGATTGATCTCGGAAGAGTTCGGAGGCCAATCGATATGCTGGAAGTCAGAACTGTGTTCCTGAAACCATTCCTGAACAACAAATGTGCCCAACGGCTCAGCGCATTGTCATCTTGGAGGACGCCATCGCCATTCGGGAAAAGATGTAACATAGCGGGGTGTACACAGTCATCGAGCAGTTGAAGATAGCGGAGACCACTGATACGTTGTTCCTCATGCAGCAGAGGTTCAAGTTCTTGCCAGTGAAACATTCCCCACACCATACAACCAACTTCACCGGGCTACACTTTTGATACCATGCATGATGGATCAAGAGCCTCGTGTTGTTGACGCCAAATCCGTACACGACCATCCACGGTGTGGAGAAAAAACACTACAGCTGACACTGCTCGCTCTCTCTCTCTCTCTCTCTCTCTCTGTGCAATTATTTCTGACCGGAATGACCTTGACCCTGATCTTCCATATTTCCAGGCCGAGTGGGTAAAGTACCTGCCCGGCAACCCAAAGGTCGCGGGTTCGATTCCCGCCTCGGGCTTGGATCAAAGTACTGCAAAAACCTTAGGAGGTGCAATATGGCCACAGAAGCCGATGCGCCAACAACTACCAAATCAAAAAAAAAAAAAAAAAACCATATTTCCAGACTATAATTTTGAACTCAAAGGGAGGAGATTTAAGTGACTCATACGACCAGCACACCTTCTTCCAGTCTTCTAACATCCAACTTGCGTGCTCTTTGCACCAGGGGAGTCTTTTACGCCGATGAACCTTGGTTAGGAGAGGATGCTATAGGAGTCGTCTGCTGGTATAGCCCATACGTGCGAGCGTGCGACGCATGGTCATGCCAGATATTGTTCCCGGTTGGGCCATGTTGTATTGGGAAGTCAACTCTTCAACAATGCTGCGACTGTTCGCCTGTACGAGTCGTCGGCCCTGCGCTCACCTCTAACATTAACCTTTCACTGACCTTTGCAGTTTGCTGTCGGGTTGTTGTTTGACCATTTTGACGCCAGTCCTGGTATACTTTAACAACGGCGGCTCTCGAACAGCCCACCAGTTCAGCCGTTTGGGAAATCAAGGCACCAGCTCGTCGAGCTGCCACAATCTGTCCTTTATCAAAGTCCGATAAATCCTTCCTTTTACCCATCACGCTCGGAATTTTACTACCTACTGAACCACTGACACCTTATGCATGCTACGTAGGTCGACTAACTGCGCACTTTCGTACCTCACGTGGCCAACGGGTCCCATTCAGTTTTCGTAGGGCTGGTTATAATTCAATGATCACTCAGTGTACGTTACATTGTCTTGCGTGTTGTTCATTATCGTTGTTGAGGCTTAGTCAGACGGATGTAATTGCTTATATCGCTTCATTTTCATACTTCTCTATACGTATATATGTACATAAGTTAACATATTTTATATAATTATGGGTTCTAAAGAATTGAAAGGTGGAATAAAAAGAAAACGCTTTGCTTTAACTATCATTGTTGTTTCAAATATTATCAGGCTGTGTCAGATATTAAAAACAAGAAGAATCTATAAAGACATTTGCTTTAAAATTCGATGTGGGGAGTAAAAGCAGTGTATCAAATAGACAGATAAAAAAAAAAAAAAAAAACTATTATATTTAGGCAACCCGAATAATTAAATTCATCTGCCGTGTCTGTCTTATGTCTGTTAATTGCGTGTGTTCTATGGTCGATTTGTCTGTTTGCTTTTTTTTTCCAGAAAACAGGGGTTTTCTGGGAAAAAAACCTTGCTATCTACGCCTGAATCCAACTAACTCAGCCACGGAGTTATAAAAGCCCATTAAATAGACAGACATTAAAAAAGCCAAAAGAATTGTTCCTGGCAGAAGCTGTATTCAAGTGGTATTCACAGCAACGATCAAGTGGCGTTGGCGTGCGACGCCACCTGATAAATGTATAAAAAGACAATACATTTATCCATCGATAGATGGATAAATGTATTGTCTTTTTATGGATTTTAAATAAAGGCCGTACAGAGATATTTTTTTTTTATTTATTTTCATCAGCACTACCTATACTTTATTTTTTAAATTTCCCAATTATTTGTCCTCTTAGTTTTTGTTCTTGCAGCAACCCCCAACTCCAGGTTGGGGGTTCCTGCAACGGGCTAGCTACTCGTTCAGTGTTAAAAATATACAAATGTTAAACGACCTACACGTGAAAATGAAAATGGACTGCACTTTCGGAAACGACTCGGCAAACGGAAAAGGACTATGGTTTTGGGATGCTGGAATATTCAAGGCCTTTCAACTAAAAGAAACTTTCTTTCGGATGAACTGCAAAAATTCAAGTCAGACATCGTCGTGTTATCAGAGACAAAGAAAAAGGGATGTGGAGAGGAAATAATGGGAGAATACTACCATTTTTGGAGTGGAGTTGATAAGAGTGAAAGAGCAAGAGCAGGAGTTTCTATTGCTGTTAAAAAGAAATTGAGACACAACATCAAAAACTGGCAATTTATTAATGAAAGAATGATCTCATTGGAACTGAAAATGTACGGGAGAGAAATATGTATTTTGGGAATATATGTCCCGACTAATGACACCGCCGATACCTTGAAGGGTGAATTTTGGGAGGACCTGAGAGAACTAATAGAAAAAATTCCTAAGAACAAAGAGATATTTCTAATGGGAGATTTCAATGCAAGAGTAGGAACTGAAAAAAAAAGCAAAGTTATTGGAAGATTTGGAGAGAAAGAGAGGAATGACAACAGAGATAGACCATGCAATCTTTGTGAACAGTTCGACTTGAGAATAAAGAACACATTTTTCCAACACAAGGATATCCATAAATATACTTGGTCACAGGAGACAAGACAAATTAGATCAGTTATAGATTACATTATTTCAAAACATTCAGGGACATATGTATTGAAAGATGTCAGAGTTTATAGAGGAGCTGAATGTGGATCTGACCATTTTCTTGTTAAAACAACACTGATTAATGAAATATGTGCGGACAACCAACAATGCAGGGAAGGAGAAATGCTACAAGTGGATCAATTTAACATTGACCTACTCCAGGACGACAACAACTTCACCCAGAGACTGGATGCTGCGATTAACATAGAGATAAAAGGTAATACTGAAGTAATCTACGAATATTTAAAAAATACTGTTAAAAAATAGCTCATGAAATCCTAGGCAAAAAGAAGAGCCAAGGACCAAAAAAGACCTGGATTACAGAGAAAGTAAGAGCTGCCGTAGAGGAAAAGAAACTTGCATATCAGAAATGGCTGGGTGATAGGAATGATGCATTTAGGAACATTTATGTTGAAAAAAAGAAAATAGCGAATCGGTTGGTAGTAGAAGCGAAAAATGAAGAATGGGAAAAGAAATGCGCAACTATTAATAGCAAATTGGGCTTCAAGCAATCAGCGGAATCGTGGAAGGTCCTTAAAGACTTGAGAAAACAGAATAAACACAATGCTGGTTTGCAATTAATACCTTTGAAAGACTGGACGGAGTACTACGAAAGACTTTTAAAAGAAGACCGGGAAGAGTTCAACACGATGGAGGATTTTGGTGTAGAAGACTCATGCTTAAAAGTTTCTGTTAGGGAAGTGGAACTCCTGCTAAAGGAAGGAAGGAATGGCAAATCACCTGGACCTGGAGGAGTTTACATGGAACTTCTGAAATATGGAGGAAGAGGAGTGGCTGTTCTGATACAAAAACTGTTAAATAGTATACTGAGAGGAGAAGAAATACCGAAAGAAATGATAACAGGATATATTACATCAATTTATAAGAAGGGGATCGGAAAAGCAGTTAAAATTACAGAGGAATATGCGTCCTGAACCCGCTCTTAAAGATCCTTGGAAAATGGATCAGGAACCATATAGAAGCCCGAAACGAGGTATCAGAAGAACAAAGTGGTTTTTCAGCTGGGAGGTCATGTATACATCATATCTCAACAGTACGACAGATCCTTGAAAAATGCCAATAAAAAGGAAAAAAAAAATCTTTATGATTTTCATTGACCTTGAAAAGGCATATGACAGTGTTCCAAGAAAACTCTTATGGGAAGCACTGAAAGAGGCAAATATTGATGGACAACTGATTAACATTATTAAGGAAATTTACAGGAATAATAGACGCAGAATTAAAGTGGGATCAGCTTTGTCACCTGAATTCCGCACTTCAAAAGGCTTATTACAAGGTTGTTGCATGTCACCAACCCTTTTCAAAATTTATATCGACATCTGCCTAAGATCCTGGTAAAAAAATGTAATAAAATGGGATTGCCGATTAATAAGAACACCTATATTCACAATTTACCTTTTGCAGACGATCATGTGGTGATAGCACAAGACTTAGAAGATGCAAAGTATTCATGTCGTCAATTGTTTGAGGAATATAAACAATGGGGTCTAAAAATAAATTTTAGCAAGACTGAAATGTTGTCTTCAGGGCCAGGACACGTTCTAAATATTGCAGGTTTTAAAATCAAACAAGTCGATAAATTCAAATATTTGGGATCAATCTTACAAAGTGATGGATCATTCCAAGCAGAGATCAATAAGAGAATTACAGACGGCAGAAAGGCTATCGGCATGTTAAACTCTGTTATGTGGAGCAAAAATATCCTACATAAAACAAAGAAACATATTTCAAACAAGTGTACAAAGTCTTCTATTGTATGGAGTGAAAACCTGGACATTGAACAGGTGAGCGGAAAACAAATTGCTCTCCACAAAAATGGATTTTTGGAGACTCTCAGCAGGAACTTCTAGAAGAGACAGAAAACGGAATGAAGACATAAGGGAAAAAATGGAAGTGAAAAAGACTATTATTGACACTATCAGAGAAAAGCGTCTAACATGGTATGGACATGTAAAACGGATGCAAGAAAACAGATATCCAAAGGCTATCCTGGAATGGATACCTCCTAGAAGAAGGAGAAGAGGAAGACCTAGGAACAGTAGTAGTAGAAGAAGTAGTAGTGGCATATGATGCAAGAAAGCAAAGGTATGAGCTTATGCAGCATCAGCAAAAAAAAAAAAAAAAAAAATCACACCATTCCCTCCAAATGCCTGTCCAGTTCCTCCTTAAATTTATTCAACCTATCAACTTCCACAACGACAGATGGAAGTTTGTTCCAGCAATTAACCACCCGCTGGCTAAAGGCAAATTTCCGCACATCTGTTCTACATCTGTCCTTTCGTAATTTGAATTTATGCCCCCTTAGGTTCGTAAACTGAACAAGTGGAAGGATCCCATCAGAATTCAGCGTGCTCAACCCATTCAAGGCCTTATATACCTCAATCAGATCACCGCGCAGATGCCTAGTCTCCAGCCACTGCAATTTGCAGAACTTAAGCCTCTCTTGGTAAGGTGTAAGGTATATTGTTGTCATGCGGCAGCAGGGGTTTCCCCCATCTCCGCGTTGCTTTCTTTGTGGGTGTACCAGTTTCCTGGGAATGCCAGAGGTTTAAAAGTGTGTGGGTATTGTACCTGTGTAATGTCGTGTACCGTTGTTCATCTGGTCATTTAGCCGCTGGACCCCTGTTGGAGCCCAGCGTTGCCCCACCTTCGCTCCGTGGAGGCAGACCAGTAAACACCAGTAGACTAAGATTTACTCTGGCAGGTCTTGCCGCTTAATTTCCTGAGATTTCGGCAGCTAGGACTTAAAAAAAAAAAAAAAAAAAAAAACCTATGTACACATACACATATATAATATAAGAACATACACATATATGCACATATACACAACAGTGATACATAACGCATCCATGCAACCGGAATTACTTTGGATGTTTGCATACAGCACGTGTGCATGCATTCATGTTGCCGCATGACAACATGCATTCATATGGCAGGAGTAGGGCAGTGCGGAGGATAATTAGGCCGAGACTGGGCGAAGATTATTTTTGGGATAGATTAAATTTAGTGTGTAGGGCGCTCGCGTCGTGTATAGATAGAGTGGAGGAGGAGCGGAAGGTTGGGGGGAAAAGGCAGAAGTATGGGGGACACAGAAGAGATTCCCCCAGGTTGTCAGTGAGGCATGCCCATGCTTCACCAGAAAGAAAGGTGGGGTAGCAGGGGGGCGAGGCGACTGATCATCTCGTCCTCCTGCCAGGAAGGGGTATTAAAGGAGAGCCGGGCTAGTGCCTGGCTCAGGCCGCCAGAACAGCTGCTATTCGTCCTTCATTCAGATTTTTTGTCTATCTTCATGGTTGCTTGGTAGGTCCTCTTTGGTGTTATGCACATTTTGGCTTCTAGCCATTATGTGGCTAATGTGCATTCAGGTCCCGTCTTCTTCTGTACAAGGCTTCAGCGAACTTTGAGAAGGCAATATATTCCTGCCTTCCGTCCAGTAGGTGTTGTTCTCTATTTCTGGGCAAAAAAGTGATCCAGGTGATGAGCTGACAGCGGAGGTCATCATAAAGCTGGCATTCATGCATGAGGTGGTGCCAGCTCTCCAGCTCTCCACAGCAGCAAGTAGGGTCATCTGTAATGCCCAGGGCTGTAAGTTTAGCCTTAAAGGCACCATGTCCTGTTAGCAGGAAGGTCGCGTGGAGTCCCGGCGTGAACCATGCTGGAGCCATTGGATAGAGTTTTCCAACGTTGGGGAAGAATCGTTTGGTGACTTCTCCCTTCGGGGAATTCTCCCATCTGGTTTGCCAGGTTTGCATGAGATGATTTGTAAGTCTCTTTTTCTCAGTCAAACGGTTTGTGGTAGGATCTGCGTCGAAGCCGGCGAAGGTGCAGGCTCTTCCCTTGGAGAGTTCATATAATACTCCACATTTAGCTACTTCGAGGTCTAAAGGTAGGGTTCCTGCCAGCACCTGCAGCGCGTGGGTGCTAACTGTTCTGCAGGCCCGGGTTATAGCGAGCAGCATGGCTCTATGGATAGAGTCGAGGATTCTGCGATTTACAGCCATGGTGACTTTGGGGTACCATGCTCCGGAAGCATAGGTAGCTATCGGCAGGAAGGCGGCTTTGTAAAACAACTTGAGGGTCTTCTTTTTCAATTCCCAGTCCCTTTTTGCGACTCTGGTAACAAGGGCTGTATAGCCCCGTATCTTGTTACGGATGTATTTCAAGTGTCCCTGGAAGGAGAGAGTGGGGTCCAGTATCACTCCCAGGTATCTAAGTTCCATGGACAGTCGTAATGTGATACCCTCAATCTTAATCTGTGGGGGTCTCCTGTAATCTAGGGAACCCTTGAGGAGAATGGAGTCCGTTTTGGTTGCAGAGATCCTAAGGAAGTGGATATTGGTCCACTCTTGTAGGATTTTAAGGGCATGATTTGCCTTTCTTTCCAGCTGGATTCTGCTGTTTCCCTCTATCATCAGGATGAGGTCGTCTGCAAAGGCTTGTGAAGACGCCTCTCCAATATTTGTATTTAGGAATTCATCCAAGACGATGTTCCATAACGTAGGTCCTAAAAGGGAGCCTTGTGGACAGCCTCTGTAGATTTTTCTGGTGAGTATTTTATATGGAGCATTCACCATGATGAGTCTACTGGAGAGGTAGCTTTCGATTACTCGATAGAGGTTGCCCATCATCCCACTCTCCCGGAGCCGGGCCAGGACGCTTGGCCACCAAACGGTGTCGAACGCCCCAGCAAAGTCGATAGAGATAGCCAGGAAATATTTGTTTTCTGTGGCAGCTGCACGTGCAAGGACGTTCTTCAGGGCATGTACAGTCGACGTTCCCGGTCTAAATCCGTGCTGGTATGGGGACATTAGGTTTGCCTGTAGGTAGTGAGCCTGGATTCTGGTTAACAGGAGTCGTACCAAGAGTTTACTGCAGACTGTTAGTAGGGCTATTTGTCTGTAGGAAGTTGGTTGGTCTGGTGGTTTTGTCGGGTTTTTAATTATGAGTTTAATATTTGCTTTTTTCCAGTCCTTCGGATAGGTCCCAGTTTGGAGACATAGATTGAAGAGGTTCAGTAGCATGTCAGGGGCTATCTCCACCACCTTCCTGATGATTTCCGGCTCCAAGAGGTCCGGACCCAGACATTTCTTACTTTTAATAAGGTGCGCAGCCGCTAGTAATTCCTCTATTGTGAAATCCGGTTCCCTGTCTTCTGTTCGGGTCGTCATTCTCTGTGCACATCTTGATTTGTTGGGGTGTCTGTGGGTATACATGAGGGTGGAAGGTTGCGTCCAAAAATATTGTTAACAGATGCCTCCCAAGAATTGGTAGCATCTCCCTGTGGTGTTATGGTGGTTGAAATTACCTCACCCCTAGGGAGTTTATTAGTGGTTACTTTGTAGACCACCCCCCAGGGGTCAGTGTTGCCAGTGGTTGCGACCAGATTTTCCCACTAGAGTGGTTTACTTCTGCGTATGAGCGAGGTGTACTGGTTTCTGGCCTCTTTGTAGATTTTACGCAGTGCATCCACATCAGGGGCAGGCCAGGAGCATCTGGCTCTCTGGAATGCTTTTCGTTTGTCCTGGACTTCCCTTCGGAGCCTCTGGAGCTCCGGACTCCACCATGGTACAGCGCCTGAGGCAGGTTTTCTTCGTTTTATGGCAGCATTCGCTGCTTTAGTAATAATCGCTGTGACTGTTTTTTGGAGTTGGTCAGGGTCTTGGTTTGTTTGAATTGCAGCTTGCTGTGTATCTTTTTCTGCTATTAGGGTATCTCTGAATTGGTTCCAGTTTGCAGTGTTCAATGCATATCTCTGCAGCATTTTTCTCTCAGGATATTGTCTCTGATGGTCTCTGTTAAGTTGGAAGGTCAGGGACCCTGGACGTTGTCCAGGCAACCTGAACCGTCCAGTCTGTTATATTGCCACAATGTTCCTAGTGGCTAGGGAGACATCGATGGTTGATTCCCATCGTAGGTTGCAGTAAGTCAGTAGTTGATTAGGTTGGTTTAGCACTGTTATCGTTGATGTTGCTAGGAATTCCTCCAGGCGCTGCCCGTTCCTTGTCCCCTGCCTGTCCGGGGTATGGCTGTACCAAGCTGGTGACCTGCAGTTCACGTCCGCTCCTATTATTAGTTTCTGGTCAGGGAGGATATTTGTTGCATGTTCTAGGTACCTTGTAGCCATCGTTATGTCCTCTCCAGGGCGGCAATAAAGGGCTACGACGTAAAAGGCTCCCAGTGCTGAGATAAGATGTGCACAGACTGCCCAGGCCGTGCAGAGGTGAGTGATCCTGGTAACTGTTATATCTGGGTTTCTGACCACAATAGCGGCCCAGGGGATTTCATTTTCAGGCTGTATGATCTTGTATTGTAGGGAGTATCCCCTTACTTGATTGGCGGCTGCGTATGGTTCTTGGAGTATGATGATATCTATATTTTCGTCGTCGGCTTTCATCCTGACCTGGTCGGCAACTGCCCTGGTTCTATGAGCGTTTATCTGGAAGAATTTGATCACTTTAGTGTTGAATTGTTTATGGTGTGGTGCCATAATCTGTTCTGGATTGGGTCAAGCTCTTGTATTTTTGGTATATGGGACACATGCTGTCTCTGAGGGAATGGGAGGCATCCATTTTCTGACTTTTGCAGTTAGCACAAACGGCGTCTGTGCTCTTATTTGGGCAGTCGGTGAAGTTGTGACCCTTGCCAGCGCAGTGGCCGCAGGTTCGCACAGCCTGGGAGCATGTGTGCGATGTGTGTCCGAAGTTTCAGCAGTTGTAGCATTTGATGATAGCCACATGTTCGCGGAATCGATGGCCACCCCAATATATATAAACTCTAATCTGATTTATAAGTATTTGCCAAGCTACCGGGCTCAGTTCTACAGACCAGTTGACTGTGCTTGAGGACTTGGCCTTGATGGTGTGCTTGGGTATCACATGATCATTTAGATTTTGATCTGGCAAATGTTTGGACAGATTTCTATAAAACAATTCTCTTGCGACCTCCTCGGGTTTGATATCCTTATCAAGGTCGTATATAAGGATGGAGGGCCCTTCCTTCTTGGGGGTTCAGCTCTGAGCCCCAGGGTTGCGATCTTGGGGTTGGCTATTATTTCATTTATTTCCTCTGTGGTCTCGGTTTCGATGACCACGCCTGGATTCCTTGTCTTTCGTACCGATTTTATTTTTGTGGTCCTTAGGTCATCGGAGAGTTTATCAATTATTGCCTGCTTAATGCCTTCACTAGAATGTTTGTCCACTTTATTAAGGGGTCTCAACACTACAATGTTAGGTCGCCGAGTGGTGGATTTCTCCTTGGCTTGTATTGGATGGGTGGCTGTGTGGTCACAGTGAGCCGGTGTCCTCAGCGCATCTGCATAGGAGGGAGTGCGCTGTGGCATATTTTTTGCTCCTCCTTCCTTATAAGCCTGCAGTTTAGCTTCTAAGTATGTTTGGAATAAAACGGACTCCATTTTATTCCATAAAGTAGCAATTTGGCCTCTGAGACCTGCTGAGATTCTGTTGCTCTGGTCCCTAAATAGGTCTTCTAGGGCTGTCTTGAGAGTGCGTGCTTGATCCAAGGGGGATCCCTCTGGGAGTGCAGGGTCCAGGGGGGAATCCTTCGGCTTGGTTTCAACTTGTTTTCCTGGTTGTAGGGAGCCAGGATCATCATGAGCGTCCTTTGGTTGATTCTGGCTTCTAGTTGCTCTGTCCGAGTTAGAGACTATTTGATTTTGATTTTTTCTTTTAGCCAAAGGTGTCGGTTTAACTTCTTCAGTATGAAATTGGTGTTCAGGGGTAACTTGTTCACAGTCAGAGTCACAATCTTTTTCGCGTGGTTCTCCCACCATGTTTGTATCCATTTCGGATTTTCGAAGTTATCCGGATTAGTGAGGTCTAGACGCCTTATTTTGTTTGAGGGCTCTGAGAGCTGTTGGAGGATATAAACCACTAGTCCGTGGGTATATTTGTTGCCGTGTGATCTGCAGGCGAAGATTTGGGCTCTCCCCCACTGGCAGTATGGGGGGGGAACAGCCTGGTATATAAGTGGCCCTAGGAAAACGGGGTTAATTTCTCTGGGGGTTTTTCTTGGCGCCGATAACATTGGTGACATCAGTTTTTGCACTACATGTATATTTGCTAAGATCCATTCTGTTCACGGTATGTCTATTTCAGAGGGGGGGGGAGAAGACACAAAATACATGTTTCACTAGCACAGTAACGGTAATTCAGCACAGATGATGGAACGCTCTTGCAGCTCGGGTTTGGCACAAGTTGGGGCACCTCCCCAGTCAAATGCAGGGTATTTACGTGGCCGCCGATTTATATTGGCGCCTCTCTATATCATTGCTGCCAGCCACATGGTGACCACTGCGGTCTCGCAAACAAAGGATACAGATGAAAACACAAATAGCCTGCTAAATTCCCAGTTGTAATTTAAAAATTTCTTACCATGAGAGTCCACTAGTTGACTTCTTTAGGTGAGAACACTTTTTATGGCAATAACTATAATTAAAACGCATATTTAAGCACATTTTTCTTTAGCGTTGATTAGCACGTCCGACTAGTAAGGCAGCCCTCTGGCGGATCAGCCTCTCTTGGTAAGAGGATCCCTTCATTCCCCTCACCAATCTTGTTGCCCTTCTCTGTACACGCTCAAGTAAATCTACATCCTTCCTAAAATGAGGCCGCCAGACCTGTACGCAGTACTCAAGGCGTGGCCTGACCATTGCCTTATACAGAGGGACAATCACCTCCTTTTCCCTGCTAGCAAAATTCCTATATATCATTGACAAAACCACATGACCTGCCCTGGCAGCCTGTCTGCATTGCTCAGAGAACTTTATATCTGACTGCACAATTACTCCCAGGTCTTTTTCATTTTCTACCACCTTAAGTGTAGTACCACACAGTTGGTACGTTTCTCTGGGGTTACTTCTACCCATATGCAGTACTTTGCATTTGTCAAGGTTAAATTTCAGTTGCCACTTCTTAGCCCATCTGCCCAAATTATCTAGATCCTGTTGCAGTAGCAGACTGCCATTACTGTCATTAACAACCTGCCAACCTTTGTATCATCTGCAAACTTCGACATTAAGCCTGATATACCTTCATCAATATCATTGATAAATATACAAAACAACAGTGGACCTAACACCGAACCCTGTGGGACTCCACTAATAACATTAGTCCAAGAAGAGCAGCACCCATTGATTACCACCCTCTGTCTTCTCGCACTTAACCATCCTTTTATCCATTGTAGCAACTTACCCTTAATACCATTCTGCTCCAATTTGTACAATAGTGTTCCATGCACAACAGTGTCAAAAGCTTTCCTGAAATCCAAATATATGATATCAAAATTATTTTTTGCATCCAGTTCCTTTCTAACCACGTCATAATATCCTATCAAATTTGTCAGACAAGACTTTCCCTTAACAAACCCATGCTGTGTCTGAATTATTGCTGAAGTCTTGTCTAGATGATCCTGCAATGCATCTTTAACCAGCGACTCTATTATTTTACCAGGAACTGGAGGACATGGATGGATGGAGTACGGGAGTGCATGACAGCCAGAGGCTTAACCGACCAAGACACCTTGAACCGCACTTTATGGCGGGAAAAAATTCCTAACACGAAATAACTTGTAGGCTGAGGAAACCCATTGTAAATGGAAACACTCCTCTTGAAGAAGAAGAAGTTTTTGTTCTATTAAGGCTATATTTTGCTTCAACAGTCTGGATTATCCTTAATCCAGATGACTTCTCCTTCCAATTAATCCGGATTAACGAGAGTTTACTATGTATGTATATATAAAGAATCACTTCATTCTTTATATATGTTAATCCCAGGGGCTCACATCTGGTGAGTATGGGCTGGCACGCCCAGGATCCTGAGCTGAATATCATCATTCTTCTTTTTCTTGGTGATTCCCTTTTACTTCTCTCTCTCTTGGGGTAACTCAGAAAAAATTTTTTTTGGCTGGTGTAGCATAAGCCTTGGGCTTCCTTCCACTGTATGGCTGATAATAATAATAAGGAATGAAGTGAGAACGAACGTTTATGCCACCTCCATTTATTGAATTTGTTTCATATCCAGGTGGCACTGCAAAATATTGTACAAATGAAAAAACATTTAAATAAAACTTTCGAGAGGAATATGTATTGCGTTTGAATGTTGAGCTCTTTATCTATTTTATGGTATGTTTGACAGTATCAAGAAAATGTTTTAAGAGGCTTTTGTGTTTCGTATGTAAGTATTTTTCATTTTTCTTTAAGTTATTTTTACATATTAAGTAAAATTTAGAATAAAACTTTCTGAGAATTATTTTACGATTAGCATTAGCATTTTAGCATTAGTAGAGACATATGATGCAAGAAAGCAAGCTTATGCAGCATCAGCCAAAAAAAAAAAAAAAAACTTCATCGCTCCGTTCGTTCGAAATACCTGTCTAGCTGAGCCTTAAATTTATTTAGACTATCAACTTCCACAACAAGGGATGGAAGTCTATTCCACCAACCAACTACCCTATGGCTAAAGTTAAATTTCCAAATATCTATCCTATATCTGTCTTTCCTCAATTTGAATTTATGCCCTCTCAGGTGATTATTCTGAGCAAGAGGAAGAATCCCATCAGCATTGAGCATGTTCAAACCATTCAAGGCTTTATACACCTCAATCAGTTCACCTCGCTGGTGCCTAGTCTCCAGACGCTGTAATTTGCATAATTTGCAAAACTTAAGCCTTTCTTCGTAAGAGAACCCTTTGTTCCATTCACTAATCTTGTTGCCCTTCTCTGTACTCATTCCAGCTGCTCTACATCCTTCTTGAAATGAGGCCTCCAGACCTGTATACAGTACTCAACGTGTGGCCTGACCATTGCCTTATACAAGAGAATAATCACCTCCCTATCCCTGCTAGAAAAATTCCTGTATATCATTGATAAGACACCATGAGTTACTCTTGCAGCCTGTCTGCACTGCTCAGAGAACTTCATATCTGCCTGCACAATTACCCCCAGGTCCTTTTCATTCTCTACCACTGTCAGTGTAGTACCACAGAGTTGATACGTTGCTCTGGGGTTGCTGTTTCCCATATGTAGTAGTTTAAATTTGTCAATGTTAAACTTCATTTGCTACCTCTCAACCCATCTGCTCAACCTTTCCGGATCCTGTTGCAGCAGCATAGCGTCAGTAGTGTCCTTAAAAACCCTGCCAACCTTTGTATTGTCTGCAAACTTGGACATTAAGCTTGATATACCATCATCAATATTATTTATAAATACAGAAAACAATGGATCCAACGCTGAACCCTGAGGGACTCCACTAATAACATTAGTCCACGATGAGCAGTGTCCATTGATTACCACTCTGTCTTCTCCCTCTCAACCACCCCTTTATCCATAGCAGCAATTTGCTTCCAATGCCTCACTGCTCCAATTTGTGCAACAGTCTTCCATGTGCAACAGTATCAAAAGTCTTTCTAAGATCCAAATATATAATATCAAAGTTATTCCCTGCATCCAATTCTTTTGTGACTGCATCATAGTATCTAATCAAATTGGTCAGGCAAGACAAGACAAGGCTTCAGTTATAGCTCCCACACAGCATGGTTCCTTAACAAAACCATGCTGTCCGAGCTATAACTGAAGTCTTGTCTAGATGATCCTGCAGTGCTTCTTTAACTAGTGTCTCCATTCATTTTCCTGGAACAGAAGTTAAACTCACAGGTCTACAATTACTTGTGTCAGCCTTTGATCCTCCTTTGTGAATTGGGGTCACATTTGCACATCTCCAGTCTATGGGTACCTCCCCTGAGTCCAAGGAAGCTCTCATAATTATGGCTAAGGGTTTGCTTACTTCCTTTGCTGCCTCCTTTAATATAACTGGATAGATCCCATCCACCCCAGGTGCCTTTCTTGTGTTTATCTTCAACGATTTCTCCTCCACTTTACTCTCAGTTATTACAAGATTATCTAGCTTACTGCCAGAGTTCAATACACCTCTGGCATTCCCCTCGCTGAGTAACTTCTCAAGTGTGAATGCTGATGCAAAATATTCATTTAGTTTGTTAGCTATCGGAGCAGGATCATCAACAGTAGAACCATCAATATCAAGTGGACCAATCTGATTCATCCTCTTCCTTCTAGAGTTTATTTAAGTAAAGAACTCTTTGCTGTTTTTCTTTGCATCCTTTGCCAAAGGTTTCTCGTAATCTGCCTAACCTCCTTTGTAACTTGGTTACAGATCAAATTATATCTATCATAGGCTTCTGTGTCACGTGTTAATTTATATGTATCCCATGCATTTTTCTTCTCTGCCACATGTCTCATTAGTTCATCTGACATCCATTTAGGCCTAAACCTTGAACAATATTTCTTAGTTGGTATGTAAAGCCTAATAGCTTCCAAGATTAATTCTTTGAATGCTTCCCATTTTGAATTTGCTGTTGGTAACATCATCAGTTGGTCCCACCGTATAGAATTTAAACTGTCTCAGACCACCGTAGTCGCCTTTACGAAAGCAAAAACCCTTCTCTTTACCCCTGATGGTAGTTACCTCTTTGAGTAAATCCCACTTCAGCACACTGTGATCACTGCCCCCTAGTGGTTCCTTTATCTGCACATTCTTAATGCATGAAGAATCGCTACTGATAATCAGATCAAGAGTATTACTCCCTCTAGTTGCCTCCCGAACATGCTGCTGTAGAAAACAATCATCCAATAAATCCACAAAAGCCTTGCTAGTGTGTGGGTGACCAACCCACAAATTCCAGTCAATATCTGGGAAATTAAAATCCCCCATTATAAGACTCTCTGATTTACTGGCCCACTCTATTTCCCTGTACAGTTTCTTATTATACTGATCAGAGTCATTAGGCCTATAACACACTTCTACTCTCAATTTTGATCTCCCAATGCTTATGTCACACCAAACTGACTCGACACTGCACTGTCCAGCAATGTCGGCTGGCTTCACTTCCTTGGATTTTATGTGTTTCTTAACTAATAGCATAACCCCTCCTCCCTTTCTATCGTTTCTGTAGACGTACTCCTGGAATTTGGGGAGTACTTTTTGTACTCCCCAAATTCCAGTTCTGCATTCCTTATATCTGTGTGACACCATGTCTCTGATATCCCAACAATATCCACCTTTGATGCTTTGAGCAATAACTCAAATTTATTTACCAAACTTCTAGCATTGTTGTACACGCAAGTATACATGCACCTGTTCCTATTCTTAGCTACCCTAACACAACCCAAGTTTACTTGTACCGCAATGACTCCCAGCAGTCTCTGAAATATCCTGCATCTTTTTTTCCAGGCTACTGCTCATTCCAATAGAAGCAGTGCAAGCATCAATTTCACCTGTGCCAGTGGCTACTATTAATCTATTAGTCCTTGTATCCCCCCCCAAGCTAGCAGTTTTCCGACCCACATAACACTGCCTCGATAACATCAGCAAATATTCTTGCACCCTTTCTATTTAAGTGTATCCCATCCCTGTAGAAGTAGTCTCTCCTGTTAACAAGTACAGACCAGGCTGAAAAAAATTCTACCCCTTGAGCCTTGCACATTCCCTCCAGGGCCGAATTGATCGAGAAGGCTCTCATCATATACTCTCTCCTATCGTGTCTGGGCAGAATTGAAGACACTTTCAAATTCAACCCTAATTCACGGCTTTTTTTCAACAGTGACCTGTACTTGTTAAGTAATTCTGCCAGTCTCCTACTCTTAATATCATTAGTGCCAACATGTACAATTATATCACCTTTTGTGCCCTTAAAAGATGATATCCGCTTAAAAGATGATTACCAGACGCAGGTAAGCTAGCTCCTTCACAGAGTGACCACATATTTAGTGAGATCTCGTTTGTGAATCTACTTTTTTCCACCTTTTAACCGTCATTTTTTTATTAAATTGTTGGTCATTAAATTGTTGGCCCGAAACACAGACACTTCGTTAATTTTCTTCAAGATATTGAATCCGAGTACACAGATATTCCTTATCATAGCCAAATTTGGTGGCTTAGCTTAGGAAAAGTTCTTCGGCGAGTATGGGATCTTAAAGATGACATCGTTCTTTTTTTTAAACCTGAAAAATATTATAGATTTTCCCGAATTAACTGATAATAACTGGATTTGTGCTTTTGCATTTACCCTGGACATCGTGACACACTTAAATACTTTCAACACTGTGTTACAAGGGAAAAATTTATATGCCCATGATATGGTAAAAAGTTTGAATGGATTTCAATTAAAACTCCAGTTGTTCCTTCGACATTTATTGATTAACAAGGTAGACCACTTTCCAACCACGAAGTTGCTGAAGATTCCAGAAAATAAATTTGAAAAATATTGTGAAATTATCAACGCTTTGAATGACGACTTTTCACAAAGATATGGCGACTTCCGAAAAATTGAGCCAAGTTTGGCAATAGTGCACGACCCATTTTCAATAGAAATTGATAGTGCACCGAGTGAACTACAGCTTCAGATTATAGATCTGCAGTGTGATACCGATTTAAGGGAATTGCACCGTCGTGAGGAAATCTGTAAATTTTACAATACTCTTAATTCGGACAAATTCGATGAACTTAAAGATTTTGCCCGAAAAATGTTGGGTATTTTTGGATCAACCTATGTATGTGAACAAACATTTTCCGTCATGAATCTAAATAAAAATTCTTTACAATCGAACATCACTGATGAACATTTTACAAGCAGTTTTAAGAATCTCAACTACAAAATTAACACCCGAAATTAAAAAAAATGTTAAAAGATGTAAAACAGTTCCATTCATCTCATTAAATTCTTGGTTGTTAGAGAATAATTTTTTTATGTTATATTTCTTCTTCATGATAACAAATAATATATATCTAAAAATAGTATTTTATGTGCGACCCGCCTTATTTTTGAATTCCTGTTGTGGCCCTTCAGCCCAAAGGTTTGCCCAGGGCTGACCCAGACGATCATTTCGAAGCTATGCAGCTTTATCATCAGTGGGCGGGCAGGTACCCAGGTAATACAACAAGCCGTCACAGTTGCAAAGTTATATCCATAATATGAGAGATGCCAAAAGGGTGTGGTGGTAATGTATTTTGAAAATGAAATGCACAGGGCATAATCTTTATGGGTTTTGATAATTAACTATATAGTATCGGTGTAAATACGCCATAGTTAACCCATAAACTTGAACTGTAACTGCAGTTTTCTCTAGATGATCCTGCAGTGCTTCTTTGACCAGTGTCTCCATTAATTTCCCTAGAACAGAAAAACTAATAGGTCGGTAATTACTTTTGTCACCCTTTGATCCTCCTTTGTGAATTGGGGTCACATTTGCACATCTCCAGTCCATGGGTACCTCTCCTGAGTCCAAGGAAGCTCTGTTAATTATGGCTAAGGGTTTACTTACTTTCTTTGCTGCCTCCTTTAATATAACTGGCCCATCCACCACAGGTGCCTTATGTTTATCTTCAACAATTTTTCCTCCACATTATTCTCAGTTATTACAAAATCATCTAGCTCACTGCCAGAGTTTAATTCACCTCTGGAATATTCCCCTCCCTGAATAACTCCTCGTGTGAATGTAGATGCGAAATACTCATCCAGTTTTTCAGTTAACTGAGCAGGATCAACGCTTGAACCATCCATATCAAGTGGACCAATCTGATTCATCCCCTTCCTTCCAGAGTCTACATATGTAAAGAAGTCTTTGCTGTTTTTCTTTGTATTCTTTGTCAAAGATTTCTTGTAATCTGCCTTTGCTTGCCTAACTTCTTTTGTGAGTTGATTACAGACTAACTTATATCTACCCTAGGTGTCTGTCAATTGATTATTTATATGCATTCCATTCATTTTTATTTTCTGCCCGAGTCTCATTGGTTCATCTGACATCCATTTAGGCCTAAACCTTGAACAGTATTTCTTAATCGGTATGAAAAGCTAGTATCTTCCAAGATTAATTTTGGAAGATACTACATTTAGAATTTGCTGTTGCTAACATCATCAGTTGGTCCCACTGTATACAATTTAAAAACTGTCTGAGACCATTATAGTCACTTTTACGAAAGCAAAACCCTTCTGTTTACCCTGATGTTAGTACATCTTTAAGTAAATCCCACAGCAGTACACTGATCACTGCCACCAGGTGGTTCCTTTATCTGCAGATTCTTAATGCAGTAATAATCACTGTTGATAATCAGTTCAAGAGTATTACTCTCTCCAGTTACCTCTTGAACATGCTGTTGTAGGAAACAGTCATCCAAGTAATCCACAAAAGTCTAGTCAATATCAGAAGTTTAAATCCCTCATTTTAAGACTTTTAGATTTACTTGCATACGCACTTCTCTGTAGTTGTTTGTTGTATTCATCAGTTATTAGGCCTATAACACACTTCTTCCTTAATTTTTTTCTTTCCCAGTGCTTATGCCACACCAAACTGACTCAACATTACACTGTCCACCCATGTCAACTGGATTCACTGCCTTAGATTTTTTTTTCTTAAGTAACAGCATAACCCATCCTATTCTGTCTGTACATATTGTAATCCCCAAATTCATATTCTGTATTCCTTATATCTCTATGACACCACGTCTCTAATGTTCCAACAATATCCACCTTAGATGTATTGACTAGCACTTCAAATTCATCAAATTTTGCATTATTGCAACATACATAAATAGTGGTTGTCCCTGTATACATGTAATTTCCATAAAATTTTGAAATATATAGTTTTTACTGCATTTTGCTAAATACAGTGGACCCCTGCTTTTCAGTGGGTTCACTAAATCAAATCACTGTACGATGTACAGGCAGTTCTCGCTTTGAGTTCCCGGGTTTACGAGTTTTTTTTTTTTTTCTTCAAGTATCAACAAAATGAAAATATGAACATTAATTTCAAAAAATGAATGTGAAGCATTCATAAATACCGCATTTCAAACCACACGCATAGTTATACAATACAGTGTACCCCGCTTTATAATATTAATCCATTACCATCGTATCACGAAAATATCGTAATGTGAACCCAATAACACATTGTTTTTTTAAAAGGTCGTTTTTATAGTGTAAATTGTATTAGTTAAATCATTAAATGCACTACACTTTCATCGTTATCATATGTTATAAGAACCAATTTTGAATGACTTGTGATATTTTTCTAAAGCACATTTCTGGAAGTTACCACCATAACATAATAAAAACAATTTGCGCTTAGCGGTTTATTGGGCTTTTCTGTTACTGCCAGCAATTATAAACGGGTAGTAAAGTCAGATGTTATTGCATTTGTGAAAATACCGATACTTGGAATTACAGGAGATTTTACTTTATTATAGTGAAATGTGTTTGCCCTTTACTTGAAATCTTTAATCCTTTTAAAATATATAAATAAATTTTCAGAATCTTCTCTTCATTCCTTTTTTTTTTTTTAAGCTTCATAAACTTGTTACTCTGCGCAAATTGTGTTATTTACAATTTGTGCATTCTGTTAAAAAATGCTTACATGCTATTGAAATTTGAAAAGAAAAGAGAATATCCTGGAAATAAACGCCTCTTGAAGCATTTTTGAAGAAGACGACTCCTTGGGCAACAAACCAACCAGTGCTGAGCCAATAATGAGTGATCAACGAGTGTGCATTTAGTTGATGAGGAAGAATAAACATTCTTTAACATTTTTGTAAGTCATAAATATTTTCTCTATTATTATAATTTGCTTGATTTTACAGGCTACGTTTTCATTTCTTTGGATAAATCAATCATTGTTTAAACAAGCTAATTAGCTAACTAATTTCATTGTTGATTACGTAACCCCTATTTTTATCATTGTCTATGGCAAATAAATTCCCACTTTACGAGTTTTCTCTTTACGAGTGCACGCTAGGAACGAATTAACTCATAAGGTCGAGAACTACCTGTACTCTCCATAATAAAATACCTTTCACTGTACGATATGTAGTAAGTGTGAGACATTGTGATCACGTTTGCGAATTCAGTTTTAATTTATTTTAATTATATTAAACGAAGCTTAAAAAATAGGAATGAAGAGAAGATTCTGAAAATTTGTTTTTTATGATTTCAATGAACTGGAAACACATTTCACCATAATAATGTAAAAACCCACAGAATTCCAGTATTGGTATTATTGCAAATGCAGTAAGATCGAGTTTATTACCCATTTATAATAGATAGGCAGGATTGCACTAACAGAAAAGCCCAATAAACCAGAAATTGCAAAATGTTTTTGTTTTATGGTAGTGATGTCCAGAAATGCACTTTAGAAAAATATCATGTGTTCAAATTGATTCTTATAACATAACCAAACATAGCAATAAATGGTGAAAGTTTAGTGCATTTTAATGATTTGAATTGGTTTTTTTGAAATTTGACTATAAAGTTGCTGATTCTACTAACCAGTGATCACTGGCTTCTACTTATTTCACTTTAAGATGGCTTATGACTGTCTCTGATTGGACCATGTGGTCCTTTCTCTCAGCTAAGAGCAGCATTTGCCAAACATGTTGGGTATGTGTTTTGTTTTTGTATCGTTTAGTTGAAGTGATTTTTTTGTTGTGCTTATTTTCCATAAATTTACTGTGTTAAATTCTTGAACATACAAAATTGTGTAAACTGATATGGCCCCTAAAGAGCACATTAAGAAGAAAGTTTCAATTAAAATTAAACAAGAAATAGTGGAAAAACGTGATGATGGTGCTAAAATTAGTTCATTGGTGCATGAATGTGGTTTTTCCCAGTCAACCATTTCTACCATATTGAAACAAAAAGAAAACATAAAAGTTAGTGATGAATCTAACACAGTCCAAAAAAGACAGTACTGATAGTAGAAATGGGAAGGCTTTTGTTGCTGTGGATAAAAGAAAAACAAATGAAAGGTGATACAGTTCCTGGACAATACACTGCAAATGTTCAAAGCAGATTTTTGAGGACTTACAGGCTAAAACACCTTCAGCTAGTGATACGCAATTTGGAGACTTTAAAGCCAGCAAAGATTGGTTTGACCATTTTAGAAAAAGGTCCAATATTAAAAGTGTCATAAGGCATGGAGAGCCTTTCAGCGCTGATCAGGAAGCAGCTGAAAAGTTTGCGGTGGAGTTTCAAGAGCTCGTTGAGAAGGAGGGTTACCCTCCTCAGCAAGTCTTTAATACAGATGAAATGGGCACTTAAGCCAATGTTGGTTTACCACTCAAAAACTCGAGTGTTTAAACAACAAACTGTCATCAAAGGCAGGTTGGGTGTCTTTTGGTGGTGTAAAAGGCCTACGTGACAAGACACCCCTTCAATGAATGGGTATTTGAAGTGTTTTTTTTTATCCTTCTGTCAAAAGTTACTTACAAAAGAAAACTTCCTTTAAAGGCACCGTTAATTTTGGTTATTGTTCCAGGCCATGATCTGGAACTTGCCTGAACTCTGGAGCAATTTGACTTTGTTACTGTCAAATTTCTCCCACCCAATACCACCTTTCTGCTTCAGCCGATGGATCAGCAAGAGATTGCTAACTTTAAAAAAATTTATACGAAGAAGAAGATGCGTGCCAAGTGCTTTGAAGAGACTTCAGGAGAGAGCCATCACCTTAATGGAATTCTGGAAGACCAGGTTTAATATCTTAGACCGTGTAAAAATTGTCAAATCTTGGAATGAAGGTTCAGCTCGATGCCTCAATGCAGCCTAGAAGAACTTGTGGCCTTAAATCATCCATGATTTTGAATGATTTGAAGCTGAAGGTGTTCTAGAGCAGGAAATTATCACTCTTGGTGAGTCCTTGGCTCTTGAGATTAATGCAGAGGATGTGGAGGAGTTAAATGAGGACCATGAAAGGGAGTTGGCTACAGAGGAACTCCAGGAATTAGAGCATATGTGCAGACAGTGGAGATGAAGAACCTGAGGAGGATAACCACATAGCAACAACTCAAGAAATTAAGGACATGTTTGCTGCGTGGGACATTGTGAAGAAGACAGTAAGAAAAATTCCAGATTGATGACTTGCAAATTTGAAGATCAGGTGTTAAGTTATTTCGAGAATCTTCAGAGAAAGCACCAAAAGCAAACCACTTTAGACAGTTTTTATACAATAAGTAGCAAAAGGCAGCAATCAGAAAGAACACCAGATCCTGAAGGTTGTCCTGATATCTTGATGGTAAAAGATTCTCTTTCAACTCCATCACCACAGCACCATTGAAACAGTTTTTCCAGTGTAAGTTAAATGAAAATTACCATTCTTGTTTTTTAATGTTTATAATTATCATTATAAACATTTTGGGAGAAGGGGAATAAGTAAAAATGTAGCACCATCAGCATTTTTTTTATCTTTTTTCTTTTTTTTTAAATTTGTATCATGTTTAATATTTATTCTGGTGTATAAGATGCACCACAATTTTAGGATGACTGGAAAATATGTTGTTCAGTATTCTATATAAAACTAATAAATTCCATTATAAAAATCACCTTTTAGAGAGATAAATAGCTTAGTTACATAGCAAAAATTTCAAATTCTGAGGACTTGGAACAAATTACCAAAAATGTGTGTTATTGGGTTCGCATTATGATATGATGGTGTCTCTGGAATGAATTGCTATCATAAAGCGGGAGTCCACTGTAACTGTTTGTAGAAAGTTATTTTTGTATGTTAAAAAAAAAAGGTTTTTGTAATAAAACTTGGCAAGAATTATTGTAGTGGTGTGTGATATTAACATTTCTTGATCTTGAATCACTAAGAAATTCTGTGTTAGGAATGGATGAATAACATAATTGAACGTGTGGTTCCTTTAAAATAGATTATTTGAAGTTTCTTCACTTCATATGTTTTTTAAATAGATTATAAATATTCTTTTATCTAATTACATAATTTGTTTTTTTAGAAAGTTTACTTCAATTACATTTTAATATAATTTAAATATTTTTTTGTATAATAAGTTAAACTAAAATTATGAAATTAGATGAAAGTGATTTTGAGATATCAGAGTTCTTTTGTGCAGGTTATTGCAAATGTCAATAATAACATTAATTAAAATGTTATGATAATTAATATATCAATAACTGATAACATTTTGAATAATAATAATGCATATGGGATACTGACTGGGAAGTTGAGAATTCGCATTTGGTCCCTGAAACAAGAATTGTGCCTGAAGCACAAATAATTAGTATTAGTATTAGTAATGGCCGCATGGTGCAAGAAAGCCTATGGCTTATGCTGCACCAGCCAAAAAAAAAAAAAAAAAAAAAATATCCGAACAAAACTATGATAAAAAAAAAATAATAAATAAATAAAATCAATAGATAATAATAATTAAAAAAAAAAAAAGGAAATTAAACCTATCATCCTATGCGCTTCTCTTACCCGAAGGTACTATCCAGATGACCTTTGAATTTCCCCAAACTGTCTGCCTCTACCACCCATGAAGGCAACTTATTCCAGTAATTTATAACTTGCTGGCTAAAATAAAACTTCCTGCAGTCCAATCTAAACATTTCCCCCCGTAACTTGAATTTATGTCCCCTAGTTCTAGCATCATTTATAATCTTGAAAATTTCGTCCTCATTCATTTTACTGATGCCTCTCATAGCCTTAAACACCTCAATCAAATCTCCTCTAAGGTGTCTAGTTTCCAAACTCTGCAACCCACATATTCGAAGTCTTTCTTCATAAGGACACCCTTTTGCCGATCTCACCAGGCGAGTTACCCGTCTTTGCACCCTTTCAAGAAGCTCGATGTCTTTCTTTAGGTGCGGTCTCCATACTTGAACACAGTATTCCAAGTGTGGTCTAACATAAGCCTTATATAATGGGATTATCACGTCCCTATCTCTACTTGCAAAAGTTTTATAGATCATCGATAAGACACCATGGGCCTTCCTTGCAACCTGTTTACAATGCTCAGAGAATTTCATGTCTGACCGTATCGTAACACCCAAGTCCCTTTCCTCCAGTACTGGGTTTAGTTGAACTCCACCAAGTGAATAAGTTATTTTGCAATTACTGTTTCCCAGGTGTAATACCTTACACTTTGTTGGATTAAAGCATAGCTGCCATTTTTCTGGCCATTCGTGAAGTCTATCTAGGTCTCTCTGAAGAAGCTCAGCTTGACAGTGATCATTAACTACTCTACCAATTTTAACATCATCTGCAAATTTAGACATCACGCCCTCTATCCCTTCATCAATGTCGTTTATGAAAATTAAAAACAACAGTGGTCCTAATACTGATCCTTGGGGAATCCCACTTCTTACATCAACCCAATCTGAGGAATAGCCATTTATCACAACCCTCTGCCTCCTGCCCTGAAGCCATCCGTCTATCCATCTAAGGATTTTCCCAGTGATTCCAACCTGTTCCGGCTTATAAAGCAACCGCTCATGTGGGACCGAGTCAAAAGCTTTGCTGAAATCTAAATAAACAATGTCGAAATTATTCCCTAAATCCAGCTCGTGAGTGACCCTTTCGAAATAGCGAACCAGATTTGTGAAACATGATTTTCCCTTTACAAAACCAAGCTGAGAATCCTTGAGAATTTCAATTCGTTCCAAATGATCCTGAATTCCACCCTTGATCATTGCCTCCATGATTTTCCCTACTACTGAAGTCAGACTGACAGGTCGATAATTTCCAACTTCACTTTTAGAGCCACCCTTTTGTATGGGAGATACATTGGCACTTTTCCAATCCAAGGGAATCTCTCCAGAGTCTAGTGATTCTCGCATTATTAGTCTCAATGGTTCAATGCACTCGCTTGCTGCCTCCCTTAAGATTATAGGGTATATTCCATCAACTCCAGGAGCCTTACTGGTCTGTAGGCCCGAAAGTTTTTTCATTAAATAATCTTGCGAAATTTCAATATCATTAATTACATATGTTTTAACTTTGCTCCCACAATTTCCCATTGCCACAAAAGGTTTTTCATTTGTAAATATCGATGCAAAATAACTGTTGAGTTCATCTGCAACGGCAGCTGGTGTATTTAATACTATCCCCTTTCCCTTACGTAAAGGTCCGATCTGGTTTGTCCTGCTCTTCTTGGCATTTATATATGTGAAGAATTCTTTATCCCCCCTCTTTGCTCTGTTTGCTAGCGATTTCTCATAAACTGCCTTTGCCTGTCGAACCTTTTCTGTGGCTCTATTACACATCACCTTGTAGCTGTTATAGGCTTCAGTACTTTTTATTGCTCTGTAACTTTTCCATGCTACCTTTTTCTGCTCAAGTTCAAAGTACTGCAAAAACCTTGGGAGGTGCAATATGGCCACAGAAGCCGATGCGCCAACAACTACCAAATCAAATCAATCAAATCTGCTCAAGTAATGTGGCAACTTCACTATTCATCCAACTTGGAACCCTACTCGTGGAGTATTTTTTTATTTTTTTTTTTTTTTTTATGAAAACCCCAAACACGAAAGGTATCAAAACCTATAGTACTTAGTACCGTGCATGGGTTGAAGGAGAAGTATGGGGGAAGGGGGATGCCGGAAACTTTGCTCTAGAGACTAAACATGGGTTTCACCACTTCAAGCCTCCAATAAGCAAAGTGGTGGTATTTCACCGGTTGATGAAAGTCATCTACCACGCATTCAAGGCATCTGTGATAAATGTTTTAAAAGCGTACCACAGTTCAAATGTATTCATTTTCTGCACGATATTTACCCAGTTAATAGAGGCCATGTACTTAAGGCGTTTTAATTTCCTTTTCTGAAATTAAAACCCATTCCTTTGCCTTTTACTTCTGCTACCTCAATCGTCATCATCCACCGTAGAACTCCGTGATCACTTCCTGCTACTGGTTCCTCTACTGTCAACCCTGTTATGTCATCTGATTCATGTGTGATGATGAGGTCTAGGATATTCTATTTATAATGTGATGTATGTAAATCAGTGGGCTGTAAATTGAGCTGGTACTTCATGTTAGGGTAGCTAAGAATAGAAACAGGTGCAGGTATACTTGCGTGTACACCAATGCTAGGAGTTTAGTAAATAAATTTGATGAATTTGAGGTATTGCTCAAAACATCAAAGGCAGATATTGTTGGGATATCAGAGACGTGGCGTCACACAGATATAAGGGATGCAGAACTGCAATTTGGGGAGTACAACGTCTACAGAAAGGATAGACAGGATAGGAAGGGGGGAGGGGTTATGCTATTAGTTAAGAAACACATAAAAACCAAGGAAGTGAAGCCAGTCGACATCGCTGGACAGTGCAGTGTTGAGTCAGTTTGGTGTGACATAAGCATTGGGAGATCAAAATTGAGAGTAGGAGTGTGCTATAGGCCTAATGACTCTGATGAGTATAATAAGGAACTGTACAGGGAAATAGAGTGGGCCAGTAAATCAGAGAGTCTTATAATGGGAGATTTTAATTTCCCAGATATTGACTGGAATTTGGGGGCTGGTTACTCACACACTAGCAGGGCTTTTGTGGATTTATTGGATGATTGTTTTCTACATCAGCATGTTCGGGAGGCAACTAGAGGGAGTAATACTCTTGATTTGATTATCAGCAGTGATTCTTCATGCATTAAGAATCTGCAGATAAATGAACCACTAGGTGGCAGTGATCAGTGTGCTGAAGTGGGATTTACTGAAAGAGGTTACTACCATTAGGGGTAAAGGGAAGGGTTATTGCTTCCGTAAAGGCGACTACGATGGACTGAGACAGTATTTAAATTCTATACAGTGGGACCAACTGATGATGTTACCAACAGCAAATTCAAAATGGGAAGCATTCAAAGAACTTATCTTGGAAGCTACTAGGCTTTACATACCAACTAAGAAATATTGTTCAAGGTTTAGGCCAAAATGGATGTCAGATGAACTAATGAGGCATATGGCAGAGAAGAAAAATGCATGGGATACTTACAAATTAACACATGACACAGAAGCCTATGATAGATACAAGTTGATATGCAACCAAGTTACAAAGGAGGTTAGGCAGGCGAAGGCAGATTACGAGAAATCCTTGGCAAGGGATGCAAAGAAAAACAGCAAAGAGTTCTTTACTTATGTAAACTCTAGAAGGAAGGGGATGAATCAGATTGGTCCACTTGATATTGATGGGTCAACTGTTGATGATCCTGCTCAGGTAGCTAACAAACTAAATGAATATTTTGCATCGACATTCACACATGAGGAGTTATTCAGCAAGGGGAATGCCAGAGGTGTATTCAACTCTAGCAGTAAGCTACAGAATCTTGAAATAACTGGGAGTAAAGTGGAGGAGAAACTGTTGAAGATAAACACAAGAAAGGCACCCGGGGTGGATGGGATCTATCCAGTTATATTAAAGGAGGCAGCAAAGGAAGTAAGCAAACCCTTAGCCATAATTATGAGAGCTTCCTTGGACTCAGGGGAGGTACCCATAGACTGGAAATGTGCAAATGTGACCCCAATTCACAAAGGAGGATCAAAGGCTGACACAAGTAATTATAGACCTGTGAGCTTAACTTCTGTTTCAGGAAAATTAATGGAGGCACTGGTTAAAGAAGCACTGCAGGATCATTTAGACAAGACTTCAGTTATAGCTCAGACACAGCATGGTTTTGTTAAGGGGAAGTCTTGCCTGACCAACTTGATTGGATACTATGATGCAGTCACAAAAGAACTGGATGCAGGGAATAACTTTGATATTATATACTTGGATCTTAGAAAGGCTTTTGATACTGTTGCACATGGAAGACTGCTACACAAATTGGAGCAGTGTGACATTGGAGGCAAATTGCTGCTATGGATAAAGGGGTGGTTGAGGGGGAGAAGACAGAGAGTGGTAATCAATGGACACTGCTCATCGTGGACTAATGTTATTAGTGGAGTCCCTCAGGGCTCAGTGTTGGGTCCATTATTGTTTTCTGTATTTATAAATGATATTGGTGATGGTATATCAAGCTTAATGTCCAAGTTTGCAGATGATACAAAGGTTGGCAGGGTTGTCAAGGACACTACTGACACTATGCTGCTGCAACAGGATCTGGAAAGGTTGAGCAGATGGGCTGAGAGGTGGCAAATTAAGTTTAACATTGACAAATGTAAAGTACTACACATGGGAAACAGCAACCCCAGAGCAAGTTATCAACTCTGTGGTACTACACTGACAGTGGTAGAGAATGAAAGGGACTTGGGGGTGATTGTGCAGGCAGATATGAAGTTCTCTGAACAGTGCAGACGGGCTGCAAGAGTAGCTCATGGAGTATTGTCAATGATATACAGGAATTTTTCAAGCAGGGATAAGGAGGTGATTATTCCATTGTATAAGGCAATGGTCAGGCCACACCTAGAGTACTGTATACAGGTCTGGAGGCCTCATTTCAAGAAGGATGTAGAGCTGCTGGAACGAGTACAGAGAAGGGCAACAAGATTAGTGAATGGAACAAAGGGGTGCTCTTACGAAGAAAGGCTTAAGTTTTGCAAATTACAGTGTCTGGAGACTAGGCACCAGCGAGGTGATCTGATAGAGGTGTATAAAGCCTTGAATGGTTTAAGCATGCTCAATGCTGATGGGATTCTTCCTCTAGCTCAGAAAAATCACCTGAGAGGGCATAAATTCAAATTGAGGAAAGACAGATGTAGGATAGACGTGCGGAAATTTGCCTTTAGCCAGCGGGTGGTTGGTTGGTGGAACAGACTGCCATCCCTTGTGGTGGAGGTTGATAGCCTAAATAAGTTTAAGGCTCAGCTGGACAGGTATTTTGAACGAACAGAGGGGTGAAGTGGAAGTGGGTTTTTTTTTTTTTTTTGGCTGATGCTGCATAAGCTTGCTTTCTTGCATCAAATGCCTCTGCTAATGTTTCTATGCCCTTGGCCAAATGTCAAAAACATGTCCTTTATAAATGGGAAAAATAAAATTATTAAAAGGGAAAAGTAAATCTGAAAGTAATTATGTGTGTAATGTAACACACAGATGATTTGGTATCCTATAGATTGTTGTGCTCATAGCCAGAACCACTTTGGCCATACTTCATTCTTGGCTTGTCTGCCAACATAATGCATGTTAACTTATACTGGAGCCTATATCAGTGTTTAGTTAGTTGCATAATAAATAATAATGAATGATTTCAACAATGTGAGCTCAAAATCACATTAACAAATAAGAAAAGTTGATCCTTCTACCTTCATCATCCTTTTAAACAAATTCTTACATCTTTAGACACATAAAATGGTGTTAACATTTCATTTTAAGTAAACTTATCTTTCTTTTCTCTTTTTTTCTCTCCAGCCAAATAAAAGTTATATAAAAGAACTTGCATCATGGACTTTCAACACCGCCCTGGAGGAAAAACTGGTACTGGTGGTGTAGCATCATGGTCAGAGACAAACAGAGATCGCAGAGAAAGACTTCGACAGCTTGCTCTTGAAACAATTGATTTAAATAAAGATCCATACTTTATGAAAAATCATTTAGGTAATTTTATTTATTTTTTTTAATCTTAAGATGCTTCTTATGTCTTACATTAAAGATATATACACACACCCTTCTAAGTACAAGGTCGAAGTGAGAGGTCCTTTAGGCACTTTAGATCACAACTTGGTGATTGTCTCTTCTCCAATGGAACCTGTATCTCATGGCTATTCCCAACCTTGTATTGTTTGGCATTACAAGATGGTCTTGGCACATTATAGCCTTAGTTGCTAATGCGCCAATAAAATCCAAACCAAGCCAAGCATTACAAGAATGCAAAATGGGATGACCTGCGAGACTTCTTTTCCTTGGTCTGATTACTGTTTCAAAATTTCAAATGTCAACGTTTGCTCAGATCGTGTCAGTGAAATTATTCTTGCAGGAATGGAATCCTTTATCCCATACTCCACTTTAAAATTTCGTCCTTTATCTAAACCTTGGTTTTCCAATAAATGTGCTAAGGCTGTCCAAGAGAAGAATGTTGCATATCGTAATTGGCTTGTTTCTAATTCTTCAGTTTCATTTTCTGCCTACACCAAAGCTCGCAACAATTGTAAAGCAGTTATTAATCAGTCCAAACTAGAGTTTGAACAGGCTAAGAGTAGAAAACTTGCTTCTTGCCCTAATGGTAGCCGAGCATTCTGGTCTCTTGCCAAAGCTATTGGCCGCAACTTTTGCCCATCTCTGCTCCCACCTCTGTACAAACCAGATGGTTATGTTGTCACTTCAGCCAAGGATAAAGCTGACCTGCTAGCATCCCAATTTTCTTCCAGCTCATGTATTAACGATCTTGGTAAAACACCTCCCACCATTCCTAACACGCTCCATTCAATGCCTCTTGTGGTCTTCCGTCAGAAGGATTTTGATGAATCTTGATGCTAAGAAAGCTCCAGGTCCTGATGGTATTTTTCCACTTGTTCTCAAAACCTGTGCTCCTGAACTTACTCCTATTCTTTGCTGCCTTTTTTCACTTTCTTATTCCAAAGGTGTTTTTCCTTCTGCTTGGAAATTTGCTCATATCCAGCCAGTTCCTAAAAAGGGTGACAAATCTCTCCCATCCAATTATCGTCCCATTGCAATTACTTCTACTCTTTCTAAAGTAATGGAGAAATCAATTAACCGCCAACTCTTAAACTACCTAGAAACCTTCCATCTGATCAACGATCGCCAGTATGGATTCTGTCAGTGTCGATCCACTGGTGATATTCTGGCTTATGTTAACCCATTTATGGACTAATTCAATGGAAAGGTTCGGTGAAACACAAGTAGTTGCTCTTGACATCTCAAAGGCTTTTGATCGTGTTTGGCATAAAGGTCTTCTAAACAAGCTTCCATCTTATGGTTTGCCAACTGTTTTTAGTAATTGGTTATCCAGTTTTCTCTCTGATCGCTCACTGAGGGTGATGGTAGATGGCTCTGTCTTCTAACTTCTCCACTAATGTCGGTGTCCCCCAAGGTTCAGTTCTTTCCCCCACTCTTTTCCTCTTGTATATCAATGACCTTCTTCCATTGACTGGAAATCCTATCCATAGTTTTGCCGATGATAGCACATTGCATTCCACTTTCCATTTTGAGAAACCTTGTCCTGCTCAATCAGCTTCAAGTTCTCGAAAATCTGCTGCCAATTCCTTAACTGCCGATCTTCAGGTAATTCTCCAGTGGGGCAAAGACATCTTAGTTGATTTCAACCCTTCTAAAACTCAGTCTTGTCTTATATCTCGCAAAAAGGATTCTTCTGCTCCTATGCTTATCTTTAGTGACACTCCGATTTCTAGGCAAAATGATATCTCTTTTGGGGATTACCCTGACTTCTAATCTCTCTTGGCACAAGCACATTACAAGTATTGCTTCCTCTGCATCTAAAAAACTTGGTTTTCTCTTTCGCTCTCGGCGTTACTTTTCTTCCAAACAGCTGCTCGCTCTGTATAAATCGCAAATCTGCCCTGCCATGGAATATTGTTCCCACATCTGGGGTGGTGCCCCCAAAACCTCTCTCAGGCTTCTTGATTCTATTCAGAAGAGGGCAGTTAGGTTAATTAATGATTCATCTCTAACAGAGTCTCTCCACTCGCTTTCTCATAGACGCACTGTTTCTGCTGCATGCCTCTTCTACAGATACTTCCATGGGCACTGTTCTTCTGAATCGGCTTCTATAATTCCCGCTCTCTCTTTCAAAACAGTCCAAACACGTGCCGCCACCTGCCAACATCCATTTACTGTCCAACTTCAAACCCACAGAACCAACTTTTCCTCTTCCTCATTTATTCATTCAACTGCCGTTTTCTGGAACAACCTTCCTTCATACGTATTTCCTGAAAATTACAATCTAGAGAAGTTCAAGTCCAATGTCAACAAATATCTTCTTTTGTCTTCTCAACCTCCAACCCAAGCACGGTACTAAGTACTATAGGTTCTAATACCTCTCGTGTTTGGGGTTCACATAAAAAAAAAAAATGTGAACCTTTAAGAAATGCAAATTTATGCAAGAAAACTATGAAATGGGGTAATGATGTGTTGTCTCTTTGAGTATAAAGCCTGTACAGGCTGTTTGACTGCCGTAATCTGAAGCCAGAATGGAAAAAATGCATGATCTATTAGACTTTGGATTTTCAGTTTATATGGACTACTATTTCTATATTTTACAAATCTTGGCCTTATCATGTGTGCACATTTAGCAGGAGCCACGATTCAAGAAACAAAAGACATGGCTGGTTTTTCAAAAGCATTCATCTCAAAGGTTTTTAATGACTGAGAAGTAAGTGGTTCTTCCACATCTTGAAGGCATAAATGTGTCAGAAAAATGATTCTTCAAGAGCAAAGCCATCATGCTCTGAGAGGATGATGGCTTTGCTCTTGAAGAACATCTTCTAGAAAATCATGAATTCTTCTAGAAAAATAGGACATCCAGTGTGCAGCAAATAAAATCTGAATTCAACCAAGCCCTCTTCCTTCAACAGTTATATGATATTTTTCTGGAATAATGGTTACAATTAGAATAACACTCACTAAAATATGTTGTAGAATTCATGCCACGCTGCACACTTACTGTTATTTGAAACAAAGGTAGCTGAATAAAGACCAGCATGTGTCTTATATGCCTCTTATCCCACTAGCAGACCAGTTGCAGTTTTGTTTCATAACATTGGCAGAGTAGGACCTAGACATTTTGAGATGAATGAAGTAGTGTCCTATTTTAAATGCTAAAGAATATTATAAAATAGCCATAGTTCATTTACTTCACTTCCTGAACTTAAACAGAATGATTATAATGACAATAAATTATATCATTAATTCTTAATTAAGATGTTCTCTGCCTTTTGAAAGTGGTACTCTGAGGCAGTCATCTCCTTGCTTTACTTATTTTTCTAATCCATCTAAGTATGTGATCTGTATTTTATCTCCAATTTATCCCTTCTGTTAGAACTGCAATATATGATGGCAGTAGTTATATTTTGAAAAATAATTTTACTAACCTTAGTAGTTGTACGGAGCTTATAATATGGCTCCAAGTACACCAATTCTTTTGTGCCTCCACCATCAATAATATTGTACTCACTCCAAAACTAATCCAAAACTAAAATATTTTATTCATAGCTGTAGTAATTAACTTCCATCTCCTTTCTCAATGTCACTCAATCACTCTCAGCAGAAATGATATATTTGAGTCTTTTAAAGAGATTTGAACCATTCCAAACAGTTAATGATGTCTTTGATTCCTATGGCAAACAGGATATTTGTTTACAAGGAGAAAGGAACCTAAATCAGGTTATAATATTTTTGATAGTCCTAGACAGTAATTAAACTACAAATTTTTCCTCTCCCAAATTTGCTCATGCTCTTTAGCAACGATACCAAATCAACTATCATCAATTCTGGAAAGACATTTTAATCATTTCTACCTTGGTTTCTACTTTTGGATCATGAAATTAATTTCATAATCCAAAGTTAAGCTCAGCACAACTATTAAGTTTAGGAATCTTAACATACATAGAACATATTTCAATTGTAATGAAAGTAGCATATATTTCTGTTAACAACCAAAAATATAAAATATTGTGAGAATGCAATTTTAAAATGCATACTTAGATATTTGTATGGAAAATGCCAGCATTTTTCTGGGTATGAATCAAAAGTGTTTTTATACTGAATGAGACAGCATTAATCCAGTTAAACTTTGTTATATCATTGAGAGAACCTTGGTATACTTGATGTTATAACTGTTAACCCCCAACATTGTATATCTCTATCAGTGAGATTATTTTTCATCGAAAAGAGAATTTACAGTGTAATGACATTGTATTCTTACTGAAAAACATGCAGAGAAAGTAGGTATGTCAATTAAAGAAGGTTATAATGAATGTTTACGGAAAATTAGTAGAGCTCCATCCTGAGAGGCAAGTTCATAAAATTGTTAAATTAACAGCTGAATTCAAGAGGTGAATTAAGCTTACCAAGGACGCTGCCAATATGAATTGGCATTACAATTGGCTAACAAGGTACTATATGATGATTTGATAAAATTGATGATACATAAAAAAAAAAGTGTTTCTGCTTTTTTTTTTTTTTCATAATAAGTATCCTATCATAAATCACTTGCTGACGACGATGAGTTACCTGCATGTCATTTGCTGGTATATTCTGTACAAAAGCCAAGGCTACAAAGTAACCTTTGTTTTGTAGAGTATACTGATAGTTATCAGGTTTGGGATTATAATAAAAATAAATGCAGTCCCTTCTCAGATGTGGTATACAGCAGATTATTATTCAAAATATTCACTGAGAGACACTGAATGGATATTTTTCACATTCAAAAATGTATACATTTTTGGTAAGTTTGACAGAAATCTGATATCACAGCAGAGGGATGTAGTTTTGTAATATTAATAATGATGTTGTAATCAAGGTAAATTGACACAGTTTATATGAAAATTTTTTAACTGACTTAATTATTATACTACTGTAGAGTTTTGTTTGTTCTCCCAGGTGTCTGTAACTGAGCTAGACTATATACTGCATGAAGACATATATGAGAGAGAGGTTGCAGAACTTTTTGTAAAACAATACACAAAATGCACTCATGTAAATGTTATGCTTAATAGTGGGATGAAACCATATAGAATTGCTCACAAAGACAAGATTTAGTCTTGAAAAGGAAGTTCAAAGATCTGCATGTATGCAAATACAGCTTAACCTGCTATAACATGCTGTTTTACAGCGTGTTTAAAGTTCCATTCATATTTATTTGATGCTTTATCCGCCATTATGTGCATGAAAATTCAAAGTTACGTTCATGAAACCTGCGAGCCATCTGTTACATTCTCACTAGTGTTATTTCAGTTTATGGTTTTGTGAATGCTTGTATATTTTTATTTGTTACATATTTTGTGTACAAATTTACATACAGTTCTCACATACGTATTTTTATTACCCTTACTATAAACAGAGAGTGCAAAAATACAGTAATGTTTCAATAAAACAGAAAGCATGACATATTGAAATTTAGAGGTTTTGGTAAAAATTTTCTGGTATGGATCTAGACATCAAAAGAAGCTGTGCATTCAAAAGAAAATTGCTTGATCAGTTATATATATTTTAAAACATTTGGGTGGGGAAAAAAATACTATACATTCTTGAGAAAACTGGTCCAGTATGAGAAGATCCACTTCCTTTGACTGAAAAATTAGCCATCAAAAATGACACTATTACTCATGTTTTATTTCAATAAATTTTTATTTAATAACCTTTGAATTTCAATATGTTGTTTGCCATTCATAGGATAGGCTGAAAATAGGATAAGTATTGGCAATTTATAGCCATTGTGAGACCTAACCTTTACTGTTATGTGAAAATGTGCATTATAGCATGCACATTTTTACTGTGCTGAATGATTACATGTTGCAACTAGAATCCCTTTGGAATTCTAGTTGTAACATGTAATTATTCGGTACTGAAAGATTTTTTTTATTTTTTATTAGTATCATTTTGACTTGTTCATTTTTACCATTTTAATTTTAGGATCTTATGAATGCAAGCTGTGTCTGACTCTGCACAATAATGAAGGAAGTTATCTGGCCCATACACAGGGAAAAAAGCACCAGGCAAATTTGGCAAGAAGAGCTGCAAAGGAAGCAAAAGAATCTCCTGCCCAGCCAGCTCCAGCAAAACCACGAGTTGACATCAAAAAATTTGTAAAAATTGGAAGACCTGGTTACAGAGTGACCAAGCAGAGAGAACAGGAAAATGGACAACAGTCTCTTTTATTTCAGATTGACTATCCTGAAATTAATGACATAATAACTCCAAGACACCGCTTCATGTCTGCTTATGAACAAAAGGTGGAACCTCCAGACAGAAGGTGGCAATATCTTTTATTTGCTGCTGAGCCTTATGAAACCATTGCATTTAAAGTGCCTAGCAGAGAGGTTGATAAGAGTGATGGTAAATTTTGGTCAATGTGGAATAGAGAAACAAAGCAGTTTTTTCTGCAGTTTAGCTTTAAAGCAGATCCCAAAATAAAGCCATTGGTACCACCTCCCCCAGCTAGTTTACCTCCACCACCACCACCTCCTCCTCCTCCACGTCCACAGGGACCACCACCGCCTCCACCTCCTTCTCTCCCTCCACCTGTTCCTCCCTTATTGCCACCTCAATTACCTCGTCCTATTGGACCACCCCTTCCTCCACAGCCACCACCTGCCCATCCACCTCCACCTCCTGGTTTTCTTCCTCGGCCACCTCCATTACCTTAGTGTGGTATTAGTTGTGTTTTTTAATTGTGCATATTATTCAATGAAGTAATAAAATGTAAAAATATTATTGGTACTACTTCTTTCATCAAACATGTCAGATTTGCTGTTTATTAGAATAAAGAATTCTAAAATCAGTAAGGTCAAATTTATTGGTTACATTCAAAAATATGGTGTATTTCAAGTTTTGTAAAAACTAAAACTGAGAGGTTTAGGCAAGGTTCTAAGTTCTCTGGTAATCTGTATTGAATCCACTGTAAATAAACAGTGATCTGTGTATTGATTATCCTCGTATGTTTTTTTTTTTTTTCAAGTAAAGAAAAATTTAATGGAGGGTTTTAAAACAGAATGTTCTCTGTAAACAAATAAGCATTTAGCTGTGCTTACTGCAGTCTGTTTCATGTTCTTTACAAATAAAAGAAGGTAAAAGGATAATCGATGCATATTTCTCTCCCTCCCCCCCTAAATTGATAGAACTGTGCAGTTTTATAAGTGGGCAGCTGAGAGATCTGGAATATCTCTCTTCTGCCCTTCCCATTTACACCAGTGTAGTATAATGCCTTCCAAAGAAGAAGTTACATTCTGCTATCTTGTCAGAAAACAGCAAAGATTTTATTTTGACTCAAATTACAGTATATGATAAGCACAAGAATGCTATATAATTGATTTAAGCATTCCATTTAGCATGGAAATAAGTTGTAGGGTTTGAGGTGCATCAGTGACTTATATCATATTGTGCTGTGTGTATTATGTTAGTAAATTGTGTATATAATTGATTTATCTGTTTGCTGAGATAAAAAAAAAAACCGTGCAGCCTTTCCCAGAGATTGACTAACTTAGCCACATTAGGAGAAAATTTCATAATTTCTCATAAAATTGATGGAATCTGAACCTCCGCCTTTTCCACGTGCTGTGGAGAAGGTGGTGCTTATGTGCGCTCTGCTACCATGAGAGCATGATAAAATATGTGAAAAATGTCAAAGAAACATTTGTTTATTTTTGTCCCTTTCTTTTATCAAATGGAAATGGATCCTGGTTTCAGGCACAACCACTGATGATGGAGTCCTAAACAGACCCATATTTATTAGATGAACTTCACCAAACATTAGTTGTGACAATATACTCTGTTAGGAAGCATTGTCTTTGAAATCTCCATACCTAAACACATCCACTATATAAACAAAAGTTAAGACAGCAAAAAGGAATACACGAAAAAACCTAATAAATACACTGCCCGACAAGATTAACAGAAGATGTAAAAAATATGGTGTAACTTGTGCAGCTTGTGATGAAGTGGGAAAAATTTGGTATGATGGTGTACCACAGAATAAAGATGAAATGAGGAGGCAACTAGAAACTTCGGACAGGTATAACGGGCATATATATGGATTGTATAAGAATTGCTAAAGAGGTCACATTGAAGTTGATACAAGATGCTCAAAAATATAGTCACATGATATCAGTATAGCATATGATCCCTCCAACACCTAAATGGGCTTGACAGCAGTGAACCATTCTCAATATAAGGGTGTCAATAAGATTCTGTTGGCAGCGAATCCCATTCTTCCACCAGTGCAGAACTTAGCTTACCAAGTGACTGAGAGGGTGGCTGTTGGCATGTAATGTGATGCTCAACGGTGTCCCATACATGTTCCTTCAGATTTAAGTCTGGTGATAGTCTTGGCCATTGCAGTCATTGGATATCTTCAGTTTCAGGATATTTCTCCACCACTTGAGCTCTATGTGCAGTGGTGCTGTGCATGAAAAGAAAATCTGGGCCAGCCATCCCCTAAAACGTTGCACGTAGAGTTTGAAGATCTGTTCTTGGTACCTTTGCACAGTTATGGTACCCCAATTTAAAACATGGAGGGGTTGAGGCCATTGATCATTATTCTTTCCCACACGAGAACACTGCCTTCTCTGCAAGTGCCCCTATCTCTGATGCTGGAGGGATGCACCCCATTCCTCATCTCCAGGTGAGATAACATCTAGAATCTGTAAGCCAAAATGGAAATGGAATTCATCAGAGAACAGAACTGTACTCCATTTGTCAGGGAATCCAAATCACATGTTCGCAGCACCAGTTTCGACAAGCTCTCTGGTGGTTTGGAGCTAATGAGATACAAATCACTGGCTTCCTTGCATAGAGTCCACTTGAATTGAGCCTTCTTAACACAATCTGCTTGGGAATGTTTTTGCCTGTTAACTCAGCAACCTCAAGAGACAGTTGGTGAAAGAACATCATGTTGTTCCATCGTGCTGTTAGAGCCAGATAGCAGTCTGTTCTGGTTGATGTAGTCCTCAGGCAACCTTGACCAACTTCATGTAATGGTTCCCATCTCTTGAAACTGCTTCCATAGTACAGAGACAATACTGCGTGATACATTAAGCCAACAGCCTGTCATCTCAAAGAATATAAATGACGACTTGCCATCATCCCACTGAGCAAGCCAAAAAAACAGGAATGAAGTGGAGCGGTTGCAATCTGTTTTTATAGGTATGCATAATTTGCAACTCTGTAAGGTGGTAGATCGATTTCTATTGGACACTTCGAATTTGCATGCTGGGATGCCTATTATATCAAGTATTCTCTTTTGGTGACATTGTTCACAATAAAATATTCATGAAAAACATTTTGTTCTGTTAATTTTGTTGAGCATTGTAGTAGGGCCACCTTTGGCCTGTAGACAGCTTCAGTATTCCTGAGAATATTTTCTACTAACTTCCATTTTTGCATATCTGGCAACCCATTTCTTCCTGCAGAGCTTCAATGTAGTTGAACTTCAATCTCTGAGTCAACCAGTTCAGGTTAAGGATCATTATCCACAAATTAGTCCTACATAACATGGAACATCCATTGTCATTACTGGTAGGGCTTGTTTCCGTGCACACGCTTCTTGATTAGACCGGGGTTCGAGCCCGTCACCACCAAATACGGAGAAAGCAGAAAGGTCAGGGAATGACCACCGCATAACCCGGAGCAATATGGCCTTAGTTGCTAATGCTCCTAAAAATCAAATAACAAACAGCTGGTTTCCGAAGTGCCCATAATGTCAAAAGTCATGGACTTCATGCTTTCAAGGTGCCACAACCACCAATGAACAGAGACCAAACCAGTACTGTACTCTCAGATGACCTCCATCAAACTTTATGGTTCAGACAATGCACTCTGACAGGAAGCATTCTCTGGGCAATCTCCACTCCTAAAGCAATCCATTGGAACAAATCATTGTGGCAAGATATGTAAGTCCATTGCAACTTTTGACACTGTTTTCAAGTCCAAATGAATGTCAGGCTTTTGCAAAGCTGTTTTGCCATTGTAACCACAAACTATGCAACTCCTTATGGGTTGGTGATTACTGATGGATATTATATACAAGCTATTCTTTTTTGTGGCTCATTGAACAGATTCCACGAGTTTGTGAGGCATCCTGAAACTTTTGTTGAGATATCACCTCCATTGTTGAATAACATCTGCTGTGGTGTATTTTTTATCAGAGGTTCAGAGTTGCAGTTTTGTGCATAGATGCCACACCAGTAAACAAAAGTTTACTGGTGTAGTGTCTATGCACTCTATCCACTCCAGATTTTATTCTATACTGTGTACGTACATAACTACTTATGTAAGTGCACAGTATAGAATAAAAGCACTCACCGATTTCAGTTTTCCTATTAAAATAATGATTGCAAGGTATGAATATCAAATAAGCATAAACTTAATAAAACAATACCAAAGGCCTACTAAAAGACTGTTAATTGATAGTTTTGTCAATTAATGGTGACTCATTCTAAGTTGATTTTAGCACTGTGCACCAGCATATCCACTTAAGGATTAACACTATGATCACTCAGAAATAAATTTTATTCATTTTATTGTACCTTTCTTTAAAATGTTCACAGAAGTTTAAATAATAGAACTGACTTTCACTTTTTGTCAATGGAGTCCGAATTGAAACCATATCTTACACTTCCTTATGGTCTACTCATGACATTAGGGTCATGTCGTGCACACACGAGTGATGTTCCATGAAAAAAACTCAGTTTTCACAGCTTTTTGAAATTGGGGTAAGGGATTGCGAACCTGTATTAAAAAAAAATAAATACCTAAAAGTAAGCAATTTTTTGTGCTGTTTTACAATCTTTATCAGAGGGGCTCTGATTTAGAAAATAAAATTTTAATAGTTTGTTTATAGAAATTGAAAAATAAGTCCAAAAACATCAACAAATCTTTAAGGCCATAAAATTAATCAGAATAGTAAAATTGTGTGTACGCGCCGAACATGCAAAGCAGAAGTTAAGTGAAACTTCTTTAGAAACGTTTATTTCAGTGGTTTTTCAATTGTTTCGCAAGTTTATTACAAAGCTTTTACAGATTTAATATGGTAATGTCGATACAGTTTATGATAGCTAAAATATAATGCATAAATTTCAAATTTTGTCACTGAAATACTCCAATGGTTGTTGGTTGTTCCAGATCTAGTTGTTGAATCATTGTTCATGGTTAGACCAAACTTTTGTTGCAGGAATTCAAAAACAAGCAGCTAGATTTGTTGTTTTGAAAATTTACATTGAAATCTCTGCTCATAATCATCGGTAGCTTATGATACTTTTCCTCGAGAAGTGCTTCACCGGCAATAATATGAGGCAGCAGAATGAGGTGTACGAATTTTATAATTTCATGTCTTTGGCATGTTGAATTATAAGTTTTTTTCCATTGAAATTTTTTATGAAATACAGTAGAGAATGACAAAAGAAATATTTTGGCTTTTAAATTTTTGGACTGCTAGCTGAGATATAGTGATTTAAAACTTAAATGTGACATGCGTGTGAGTTATGCTGTGGCCACGCCGTAGGGATACTGATTGTGTCATGCGTTGCTTGTGCCTGGTACGGAGTGGTACAATAGTGGGGCATTAAAGAATTTTTGTGGTGATTTTTTTTTTTCAATCCATGAATGCAAGTTACTCCCATGTGAAAACTGTATGGCGCACACTTAAAGAAGGTTCACTTCAAAAGTGACTCTCACATAAGTCATCTGAGTATAAATGATATGTCAGTTGAAATGGATAACAGCATTTTGTCATTGTATTATGGGAAATTTAATAATTTACTGACAGCACCCTTATATTAATGTTCAAAAACAATCAGTTGCTGAGAGCAGGACCTAATTTAAATATTTATCCCAGAGAAATATGGAACTACCCTCCCGAGTAAGGTAGTTCCCACAAGGTTCCTTGAAAATTCAATACACCAAAAAAACAGGTGTATTGAACTTTCAAGAAATTGTCTTTGGGTCTGTTTCTGTGTGTTCTATGGTCATTTTTCAGTCTGAGGGGAAACCAGAGTACCCGGAGAAAACCCTCATGTCCATGGCTTGAGACCGACTAACTCAGCACCGAGTGAGGAAGGCAGGATAAACTTCCTTAATGCCTTCAGCAGGATTTGAACTCAGCTCCCTTCACTCAGCAAACAAGCACATAACTGCTACCGTGGACTGCACAGCCATAGTGTTGCTATAAATAGCTTTCGTTTTTGTAAAAGTGAAATCTCTCTTTCTGCCTCATGATATTTCCTCTAAGACTCACTTTTGTTAATATTTAATTAACTGGATGGAAAATACTGTACTACTTGCAATCTGATTTAAGCATTACCATGTGTCTTAATATTGGTACAATGAACTGATTTCCATTAGTTAATCAGATTATTTTTGATCATGATTGGTGCCGTGCACCATTGCACTGACTGTCCTTATATCAATGAGATGATTGTAAACAGTCATTGCAATATTAAGTTTTAATATGAAAATGGCAAATAATGGAAACATTAAAATGATCAGAATATGATTCAATTAATAATTTTTATCAGTGGAATGTAAATTTACAGTGTGCTGATAACAATGAAAGCGCTTTCTGGAATAGTGTAAAAATTAATTGCCGGAGAAAATTAGATCAAACTGAATGGAATTATGTAGCCTTATGCCATGGGAATAAAGCAAAATCAATGATTAAATTAGTAATTAATCATTTCTTCAGAAAGCTTGGTACTAAGGCAACATTCCAAATAGGAGTTGATGAGCAACTTAAGACATGACTTAGACTTTACTATGAAAGTTAAAATATTGAAGGTTTTTTTTTTTTTTTTTTCAGGGTCACAAAGGTATTGTTTTTCTTTTGCTTAAGATGCAATATGTGGGGAAAAATTCACAGTTATCTACTAGAATCATTTATTATTATTATTATGTTTATTTGTTTTTTTACATGAAAAGAAAGCTAATGTATCAGCTTTTTGATTTATTATTATTTGATCAAAACAGCATAATTATAGCTGTTGTGTTTGCAGCCACCCATCTTATGTTAAAAGCAAAATATCATAAAAATTCAATTCACAAATAAAAAAAGCCTGAGGCAGCTAAAGTTATGAGGCATTAGTATATCAAAAAAAGAAAGGAAGCCAACTACACCTAGTATTCCCAAGTACTAACCGCGCCTAATGCTGCTTAACTTTGGTGGTCAGACGAGAACCGTTGCATTCAGTCTAGTATGCTAGTTGGCTGTTCAGACTGCCTGTAATGCATTTACTTATGGCAGTGGTTTTCAACCTTTTTTTAATAATGGCACCCTTAAGTAATTTATTTTTTGTGGCACCCCTACTCAATTTTCTGCCTGTTAGATCCGTCTCTCTCTGCATAGATATGGGTTTTCAATGTAACTCTTTAAAAGAAAAGTTTAAAGAGTCACATAGAAAAGAGGTAAACAGTAGATGAAATGGTTTCGGTGAAAGCATGATTAATAAATTAGGTGTGACAAATGCACCTAAAAGTGCAAAGCAGCATTAAAGGATGCAAGAGTATATGTAATTTGTATTAGGTATAAATATAGTGCAAACGCATCAGAAATGTAATTTGTATTAATATTAAATTAAGTAAGTATAAATGGATATGAAAGTTACATAAGGGCGAGGAAAGTAGAAAAAGAAGAGTAGTAGATTAGTGAAAGAATGTTAACATTCTTTTACCTTTCACTAATCTACTGCTCGTCTTATCCTTGTAGTTAATGGCACCTTGTGTAAATTTCACATCCATTTATACTTACTTAATTTAATATTAATACAAATTATATATATACACACAAAAGGTAACCGTTAAAAGTAATATATGTAATGAAACTTGTGTTTTTTTGTATAATGTGAGGTTTTTTTGTATTTTTTCTTTTTTTTTATTTTGGAATTGTAAATAGAATGATCAGTTGACATGTAAATACTATCACTGTGGTTTATGGAACACAATAATAAGGATATGCCTTTTAAAATGAAATAAATGTATAAATTTAAAAAATATATGTTCAAGTAACTTAAACCCAAATTACATGGCACCCTGCAATGTTGTTGTGGCACCTTAAGGTGCCATGACACCCCGGTTGAAAACTACTGACTTTTGGCTTATTTTGCTGTGTTGCATTTTTGTTGCGATTTCAACGAATGCAAATTACTCCCATGTGAAAACTGTGGAGTGTGCCTAAAGAAGTTTCACTTCAAAAACTGCAAACAGCACTTTCTGAAAAAGGTTACATCCTTGGTTGCACAGAATTCCTGATATGTCCACATGCTTTCAATACTTGCTTTTTGAGTGGTCCTCATTAGGTAGGATTTTAAAGTACAGTATATAAACAATTGTCACATCTCGGGAACCAGCATTGCAGATTCTTTATATTAAATACAAGTTTTGCTGAAATTGCTTGCACAGTACTGAGAGAGACAAACCAAAATTATAGGAGTGTGTTCTTAAATGAAAAATAAATACAGGATAGTTATAATTAAAGTGCATCACTTCAACTTGCTATAGGTGAAGACCATTAATGGTAGAAAGATAGTGCATATGGAAAGTGCAAAAAAGTCCCAAAATCTACCATCGGGGAAATTTGCACATATGCACCAGAATGCAAATCTAACCTCATCACACAACCATTACTGATGCAATGCGGCGCCTCTGTAGCCAGGAGCAGTAGTGCGTAGCACACGCTTCTTGATTAGACCAGGATTCGAGCCCGTGCCCACCAAATACAGATGATGCGGAAAGGTCAGGGAATGACCGCCGCATATCCCCGGAGCAATATGGCCTTAGTTGCTAATGCTCCTAAAAAAAAACCAAATAACTGATGCAATGCAGTCAATAGATCTAAAAATGGTGTGTCATAATTCCATGGCTGCTCTTATAGAATACTGGCATTTAAAAGGATTAAGACAGGAACGTTTTCCCACAGCATGCTGTGAAATTTCTAAGAAATGGGGACACAGCTGTTGAAGAAATCACTTGCTGTGGCCATAGTGCTAATGGACAAATGGTGCAAAACATTTGTCCATTAGCACTAGGGCAGTATTATGATAGCTAACATTCCATTACCAACCAACCATCCATAAAGTTCTTTGATCCATAATTTGTTGATCCACATAAACAAATTGAATGAACATTTTGCATCTACATTTGCGAATGAGAAATTCGTAAGGAAGGGGAGAACAGATGTTTACTAAACTCTAACAGGAAGCTAAATTATTTTGTAATAAAGCCGAGCAAAGAAGAGGGGAAATTATTGAAGTTAAAAATAAGAAAGGAATGGGTACCATGCAACCTCCTGCAGGCAAATTTTCCAGATTCTCCTCCCTCACAGGACTGGTTACCTAGGGCACAGATGAATGATATAGAAATATCTAGGGAGACCCTGTTTGATGTCATCAACAAATTACATAACAAAGCTACAGTAGGGCCAGACGGTTTCCCATTATTCATAGTAAAAATATGCAGCACGTACATTGTTGACCCTCTACTCCACATTTTCAGCCAAATCTTACAATCTGGAAGAGTTCCATCAATTTGGAGATCTTACCATGTCAAGCCCATTCCAAAGATTAGGAAACCTAAATGTCCGGAAGACCTGCGACCAATTTCCATCAGTTGCTCTTTACTTAGAATCTTTGAAAAAGCTATTCAGCCAGCAATTGCTTGTGACCAAAGCAGTGCTTTGGTCACAGACCCAAGTACCTTCATACCGTTCTGCACAAGAGATCAACAACTACAAATCTTCTAGATACCCTCTTCAGAATCCAACAGGCCATCAATAAATCCCAGATTGACATCATCTTCCTGGACATTAAATCGGCATATGATAGAATATGCATACCAGCTCTCTTTACTATTCTGAAGCACTACTACTTCAAGATTTGTAGCCTTGCTACAAATCTTGAATTCCATCCTACTCCTCAGACATCTGTCTGTTACTGTTAACAATTTCCTGGTAACTTTCGATGTCACAAGAGGCATCCCGCAAGGGAGTGTGCTTTCAACAATTCTCTTCGCAGCAGTTTTGGAACCTTTCCTAGCATGTAATCCTAACTTTGTTTCCTATGCCGATGATCTGAAGTTCTACGTGAGTTCAAACCATCCTGATCAGATTCTGGATATTAACCAACAGGCCTCTACGCAGATAATGAAATTGGAAAACTATCTAGCCATAATTGGGTTGCATCTGAACCCTTCCAAATCTGCTCAACTACTGATAACCAAAAAAAGAGTTACAAATGATGTTCAAATCTTCGTTGGCAGGGAAAGAGTGCAATGGGTAACTTCCCACACAGACCTAGGCCTCACTTTGTCAGGATAAGACAGAAGACGTATGCAGCACTTTGGGCAGTGCATCAGCCAGCGCTGCTTTGTCGGTACATCCCGAGGTGCATTACCCCTGTCCCTATGTGCGTCTGAAATTTAGTCATCTGCTCCTGCCTCCCACCTAAAAAAGTACCTCAGTCTGAAACATTGGTTGCTCAGATGGATGAACAGAGTGGTGGGTCACCATTTTACTATCTCTAGATCCATCCTCCAAGCTAATCTAGGGACCACTCCCTGGAGGCTTCTGATTACCACAAGAAACATACTCATGCTAGCTCGGCTTATCACAGGCCAAATAGATGCTCCATCTGTATCCACATTAATCTCTTGCACAAAGAAGACAAGAGGTGAAGGCCGCGACTCCTGCCACATTTTCTGGTTTACACTTACAAAGATTGATTCCCTTAGGGGCATGTTTCCGGCCAACTGCCCCCAAATCTACAGGCAGGGTGTCTCAAAAATATTGGTACAAACATTTAGGGGAGGTAGGTAACATCTAAATGAATGTGAATCGCATAGGAATCCATAACTGGAAACGTCACGGGAAAGTAGTAGCAGAGGCACAAGAAGCAGAAATGACATAAGACTAATTAGTGGCAAACATTTATTTGACATAATATTAATAATGGGGTATGAGATGGATGCATTTCATGATGTTACAACATGCTCGAAGGTTCCACCATGAGATACGATGCATGCGTGACACCGACGCAGCATGGATTGGCAGACAGGGTCGAACACACCTGGAGTTTCTTTGACAGTAGCAGCAGCACAGATGAGTGACGCCACAACATCCATTTCCATCTCCATAGGCGATTCATACACGATAGATGTGAGGGCCCCCACAGAAAGAAATCAAGGCTCGATAAATCAGGTGAGCATGGGGGCCAGGCAACGGGTCCACCATGGCCAATCCATCGATGCCCAAAATGCCTGTTCAGATGGTCACATAAACACACCTTCCATAATGGGCAGGTGCCCCATCATGTTGAAACCAAATGTTGCATCTCACATTTGCTGGAACATCGTCAAGTAACCTTGGTAGAACTGGTTCAAGAAAGATCTGATATTTAGCAGAGTTCATGTGGGATGGTAACAGGTATGGGCCGACTAAGCAGTCAGCAACCATACCAGTCCACACATTTATTGTGAAGCTATGTTGTGTCGCATGGGGGGTGTGCACACCGTGTGGGTTGTCATGAGCCCCCACATGCGCATTGTGCTGATTGAATAAGCCTTCCCGAGTGAAATAAGCCTCATCCGTGAACAAAACATAGGCTGGAAAATTCAAGTCTTGAACACTTTCTTGGAGAAACCACTGCGCAAAAGCCACACGTGAAGGATGATCTTGGGGGAGCAGTAACTGAACACTTTGGAGATGAAAGGGGTGTAAGGAATCGTCGTGCCAGACATGCTGTACACTGCAACGAGACTCCTAAGACAATGCACGTGTGCTGGTAGTAGGATTATTGTGGATGGCATTCAACACACTTTCTTCAATGGCGGGAGTTTGCGTAGAACGTGGTCTGCCCGCACTACTCCTGTTACCTCTAAATGACCCATAATCGCACAAATTTTGATGCACGCACAAACAAATAGTGGTCCTGTACATGTCTGTCTGGGAAGCGTTCTCCATAAATTCGTTGAGCAGCCCGTGCGTTGCCCTCTGCTAATCCATACAGGTGGATGTCTGCCAGCTCACAGTTCGTATATCGATGCATGCTCTTCATGCGGCGACTACTGCTTGAATGAGTAAACCAGAAATTTTCCCTCTCGTGAACTGATGTACAGCGCCGACTACCGACTTACGGTGACGTTTCCGGTTATGGGTTCCTATGCGATTCACATTCCTTTAGATGTTACCTACCTTCCCTAAACATTTGTACCAATATTTTTGAGATACCGTGTATAATAAACTAGGCATCAACCCTGATAAGTTCGGTGAGGACAAGCTCTACAGAAAGGAATGCCTCAAGAACTGTTACTAACTATGGAACCTGTGACGACCACCTACACCTGGACTCTTTTTCTGCTGCATTTTTATTTTTATTTTTTTCTATTTATTTATTTATCTTTTATATATTTTTAAAATTCAGATGTTTATTGCTATAAACTTTGTTTTATTTGAAGCATATGTAAGTTCAATTATGTAAATATCTCGGGTCGAGCACGCATGTACTCTTGTACACTGTACATGTGGGTCCTCACACCTCAGTATGTAAATCTCACCTCCACGGGGTGACCCACAGTTTCGTGTGGTTAATAAACGGATAATAATAATAATATAGTACATTACGTAGAGCGGCTCCGGAACGCTAGTTCAACTGCACCTAGTTCAAGCACCACACTACCTGTGGTTTCCCACATCTGTGCCATATGTATGACGTAAAGAAATACGGTACAACTGTAAATTTCAGAAAGGTTTTTTGGGTTATATTATGTGTAATATTGTTTGAGTTTCTGTTGTGTTCTAGAATGTGGATGCAGAACCCCTTGGTGGGACTCCATGTTGCCTGCACACACCGCTAGGAGGTAGCAAGGCCTGCCCATTGATCTCTGGCTGGTCTCCGTCAGGGTCGTCTGAGGTTCCTGAACGGACGCCAAATAAAAAAAAAAGGGGGTGGTAGAGTGCGGTAGTTAATACAGAGTGTGCAGAAGAAGGGAGGATGAAAGTAAGGCTAAGGGAATGTAGGTGGAAAGCATCCCCTAGCTGGGATGCTTTCCACCTACATTCTATTCTATTTTCCTCCCCTCCCTGGGATAATCCCAGGGAGGAGAGGAAAAGCCACACAGTGCGAGTGCTGAGTGTGACCGAGGTTTGCGGTTGAGTGGTGATGCAAAAAAAAAAACTATTCTTTAGGCCACCCGAATATTTAAATTCATATGTCGAGCTGGGTGTCTTTTGTCTGTTTTGCTGGACGAAAAACCCAGTTTCTTGGGGGAGGGGAGACCTTGCTATCTACTCCTGAGACCGAATAACTCAGTCACGAAGTGATAAAGCCCATTAAAGTTCCTCGCGTCATCGACGGAATTCGAACCCGGGCCTTTTCCACCAGGTTTGGAGAGGACGGCGACGATAGTGTGCTACCGTGCAGACCAAGTGGTAAAGTCGTGGTATTGCTGAGAAACCATCTCGCAGTGAGTGTGTGTTCAATAGAGATGAGGAGACCCAATGATATCCATACCACCGCAGCCGGCCTGTTTTCATCCGACCATCCAGTCTGATTGCAGCTTTTCACCTCGAAGTAGATTAGGTCCATCGGCATTATGGAGCTGGACCCTTGATTCGTCAAATCAGGAGAATCTTTTCCAGATGTCCAATGTTCAGAATTGGTAAAATAGTGCTTTCGTGTCCACTACAGGCGGAGATGTCGATGATGGTCGGTTGACACAGATACATGAAACAGGTCTATCTGCAAGAGCGTCCGCTGGATGATATAATAGGGAACTTTTCTCTATGCGTCTTGGTTATAGCCTGCTATTTACTGAGGGACTGTGAGCCTTGCTCCGGATAGCAGGTGCCAACCTCCGTTCATCTCCACGTGTCAACCAATATTGGTCTTCATCCCAACATGTTTGGTGGTTGCGTATCCCTGTTTGGACCATTCCCACCACACCTTCACTACAGGAACAATGCCTGGGGTGGCTGAGATGCTGGTGCTCGCCTTTCTTGGGCTGCAAATCACTTCGTTCGCATTCCCTTTCCCCATTGCACGGACTTCGAACTCACGGATTGAGAGGGCAGTATTCGTGCCGTCACCATATATGCTGCGCTTCTCGCTGATACCACTTCTAGATGCTGTGGGATACGTGGAGTCACGGGTGGTCATAAGGTTTTCGCTCGTGAGTATACTGCAATTTTTTGTCCTTGTATAGTTTAAATACTGTGTATATCTTTTTATTTGACTTCATTTATGTTTAATAGCTTAAGTTCCCAGAAGGAAAGAAATTGGTGATAATATAGCGTTCTCTTTACATTACAGTACATTGTATGAGGTTCATACTTGTCTTTTCTGTTTTGTAAAAACTTATGAATACCTTTCTGTGCTGTTTTGGTGAACGGTATTGCATAGTAATAATGAGGGATCGGCAAATCCGGTTGCCTGGTCATCACTGGAAATTAAAAAATACAACCTGAAGACTGGTATTCTAGAAGTTAATGTACTCTCTATGACAAACGGAAGGTTTTTTTTTCCTTCTGGAATTGCCGATACTTTCGATAACCGTATAGTACGATAGACTCATTACGGACGCTAAATTATCGACAGTATTTATCTATTTAGATTTTATTAGGATAAAAATAAATAAATATTGGAATCTTTCTCGCATGCATGGTCGTAGACCGGTTTTGAGAGACAAAAAAGAGAGAAATCTTTAAAGAGTGAAGAAAGGATTAAAAATCAATAATTCTCTGAGTGATTATTTTATTAAATACAATAGCTAGTGGTTCCCTTTTAGACATCAGAACAGTCTGGAACCGTCGTAGCATGGGTTGGTTCAACGAGGTGTAAAAAGCGTTCCACAGTGATGATGATGATGACCCACGTTGACTCAACTGCTTCCTACAATTGCTACAAATTAGATGATTGAGGCTCTCTACAGAGAAGGGTTCGATCCGTCTCATCCCACAATATTCAATTGGACTGAGATCTTTAAATTGGAGAAGCCACCCAGTAGGCTAAATTCACTCTCAATCTCCTGAGACTAGTTCTGCGCAATTCTTGCCTTATGATATGGCAGTTAGTTGTCCTGCTGGAAGAGCCCATTCGCAGATGGATACACCGCAGCCATGAACGGATGCGCCTGATCGAAAACGATTTCCAAATTGCTCCTCTGATATCAGAGAGGTCCAAAGTGTACCACAAAAACTCTAACCACACTATTAACACTGCCTGTGGCAGTGTTATGGCATACAAAGCGTTTTTGTTTCGTCACATTCCATCAGTCCTGCCATCATTGTGATCCACATTGGTCCTGTTATCAGCGTGAACTGATATTCATCATAACATTTTTTTCAATGCTTCACTGTACAGTGATCGTATTCCTAAATCCTAACAGAAGCTGAACCCGGCTCGATCGTAGGCTGCGATATCTCATCCATGACAAGGTATGAAAAGTTGAGTTCTGAAATTGCTCTTTGGTTACTACTGTTGTATTGGGTTGTTATTTGACTGATTGTAGCTTTTGTGTTACCCCGCACAAGTTAGCCTCCGTTGACCTCTCGCATCAAAGAGCTGTTCCGACTACAGGATTTTCGTTCGCTGGACATAATTACATTAATTGGCCAAGCTCGATGCACTTCGGTCAGTGCCGTAAGATAAAATCCAGCATGGTTTGCAGTTTTCGTGATACTCAAACCAACGCGTCTGACGAAAACCACTATGCAAATGTTCAAGTCACTTAAATATTTCGTTTTGTCCATTCTCGAACTGAAATACACACATACAACTTCCCTACGTATCTACCTACGTGATTTATATCGAGTGGTACGAACCCGTGGTGCTCTTACTGAAAGGTTCCATTTCATGAAAAGGTTAAATATAACTAACAAAGCGTAGATTTAAGTTTAGAAAATGGCTCTCATTAATGATAGCTGTCCTCGATTGGACGACAATATCATTAGAATTGAATGAAATACAGTTGTGGATGGACAAAGTTGTTTTAGATTTGTGCCAAAGCAACTAAAGCTATGAGACGTCGGCGTATTTTTGTCTGTAAGTTGCGTGTATTAATGGTCGGTTTGTCATTTTTGCTGAATGACACTAAATTACTGGCATCAATGACGCGAGGAACTTTTTATGTGCAATTGAAACTTAGGCGTTTTCCACAAGGTGTGGGAAGATGCTGGTCATAACTACTGTGTGACTCGCGAGGGAAGGATGTGCACTGAACCACGGTAATGAAATTGAAGCTTTAGACATGCTCGATGCACTCAACCTATGTGTACTGTAACAGAGTACCCCGCATGAAGTGTCACATTCATGATTCTCATTTTAGGCATCTTTTATCTAATAAGATATTTAATATTTAACGTAGTGGTCAGTGCCATAGCATCATTATTATACGTAAGTGAATCACTGAAATGGTGAAAATGGCACCGGTTTATCATATCTCATATTGTGAATGACTTCACGAATTGCTTGATATTGCACTACCTCGAATAAGCAACGTTTCACCAGTGGAGAAGACTGTTGTTACAACAAATGTAATTCCTTAATTTGAATTTATGCCCCCTCAGGTGAGTAATATGAGCAAGAAGAAGAATCCCATCAGCATTGGGCCTGCTCAACAATAGGGCTGAGTTAGATAGTCTCAGATGTAGGTAACGTGGTGTTTTTTCCTGGAAACTCGAGGTTTTCGTACAATAAATTGACCACAGAACACATGTAATTTATAGACCTACATGACGGGAAATAGCTTAAGTTGCTCATTCGTCAAACCCTTACAAGTACAACAGCAATGACTGTGATATCGAGACTTATGGAGAAGTAAATTCTCACTTCAAGAAGTCAAGCTCGTACGTTTCCTCAAAAAAAGAGCACAATTCTTGGATAACTGTATTGCCTATCGAAAACAATGACAATGAGGCCTTAAATTTCTTTGACAACTCGAGACTGTACCATAGCATAAAAAATAAAAAAATTTAAACAAAACAAAACAAAAAAGATAAATATTTGTAGAGCAAATAATTTTATTATGGCTTGAAATGCTTATCACACACAAACAAAATGCATTTTATGGCTTGCATATACTGTTGTTGGATGGCTCGTACAAGCGTTTGTTTTTCAAGTGCAGCCATCTGTTAGACGATATTAGAAACCTTAATCACTGAGAACTAAGAAATCTGTATTAAAAAAACGTATAAATGGAATTAAAAATCTTTTAATACAGATTTCTTAGTTCTTTGAGAACGAAGAAACCTGTATTAAAACTGTATAAATGGAATTCGTTATTTCAGTACAATTCAACACATTTTGAATACATTGTAAAAATTTTATATATGCACATCCGATTTTAAACTTGATTTTCTTTTGTTGGAGAAGCGTTCCCCTTTCACTCGAAGTGGGAGGAAACCCTATTTCAACTAAAGAAAATCAAATTAAATTAAAATCGGTACAGCTTGGTTAAATTATTCAAAAAAAAAAAATGTAGATGCAAAATACTCAATCAGGTTGTTAGCAACCTGACCAGTATTATCAACAGTTGAACGCCAACATCCAGTGGACCACTCTGATTCATCCCTTCCTTCTAGAGTTTACAGTCCAGAGTAAAGAACTCTTTGCATCCTTTGCCAAAGATTTCTCTTAATCTGCCTTTTCCTGCCTAACCTCCTTTATGATTTGATTACAGACCTGCTTATATATTCCATAGGCTTCAGTGTCACCTGTTAATTTATGTGTATCCCATGCATTTTTTTTCTCAGCCATGTGTCTAATTAGTTCATCTGATAGGCCTAAATCTTGTACAATATTTCTTAGTTTGTATGAAAAGCCCAGTAGTTTCTAAGATTTAATTCTTTGAATGCTTCCCATTTAGAATTTGCTGTTGGTAACATTATTAGTTCGGATATAGACTTTAAAAATTGTCAGGGACCTCCGTAGTCACCTTTACGAAAGCAAAAACCCTTCCCTTTACCCGGTAGTTCCCTCTTTGAGTAAATCAAACATCAGCACACTGTGATCACTGCCACCTAGTGTGGTTCCTTTATCTGCGGATTCTTAATGCATGAAGAATCACTGCTGATAATCAGATCAAGATTACTCCCTCTGGTTGCCTCCCAAACATGCTGATGTAGAAAAGAATCATCCAATAAATCCACAAAAGTCTGACTAGTGTGTGAGTGACCAACCTACAAATTCCAGTCAATATCTGAGAAATTAAAATCCCCCATTATAAGACAATCTGATTTAATGGCCCACTCTATTTCTCTGTACAACTGTTCATTATATTCATTAGAGTCATTAGGCCTATAACACACTCCTACCTTCAATTTTTCTTTCCCGGGACTTATGTCACACCAAACTGACTCAACACTGCACTGGCCACCCCATGTCAACTGGATGCACTTCCTTAGATTTTTTTTATTAATTAACAGCATAATCCCTCTTCCTCCCTTCCTGTCCTGTCTATCCTTCCCGTACACATTGTACTCCCCAAATTCCAGTTCTTCATTCCTTATATCTCTGTGACACCAGGTCTCTGATATTCCAATAATATCTGCCTTTGATGTTTTGACCAACATCACAAATTCATCAAATTTATTTACTACACTCCTATCATTGGTGTATATGCAAGTATACATGCACCGGTTCTTATTCTTAGTTACTCTATAATACAGCCCATGTATTTATTATTATTATTATTTTATTTCCACATCAGTGGGCACCCCTGGAACAGCCTGGTTCGATTTACTTGTTACTCAATGAGTCCCAGCAGCTCTGAAATCCCCGAAACTTTGTTTTCCAGGCTGCTGCTCATTGCAATAGAAGCGGTGCAAGAATCACTTTCACTTCTGCCAGTGGATACTGTTAATCTATTAATCCGTGTATCCCCCAAGCTAGCAGTTTTCCGATCCATTAACACTGTCTCGATAGCATCAGAGTTAAGTGTATCCCATCCCTGAAGAAACAAGATGTTTCCCTCCTGTTAACAAGCACAAAAAATTCTACCCCATTAGCCTTGCACAATGTCTCCAGGGTCGTATTTATTGACAAGGCTCTCATCATATGCTCCCTCCTATCGTGTCAAATTCAACCATAATTCGCGGCTTTTTTTTTTTCAACGTTGATCTGTACTTACTAAGTAATTCTGCCGTTCTCTTACTCTTAATATCATTGGTGCCAACGTGTACAACAATATCACCTTTTGTGTCCTTAAAAGATGATTTCTGCTCTGCAACGTCATCAACTTTTATGCCTGGCAGACATAATCTGGTCCTGTTCCATCTATCCTTTTTGCACAATATATTCCTCCATTTCCCTGATAACAGAGTCACGGACAAAAACTAGTTCCTGTACATGCTACGCATTCTACCTTGGGTATTGCTGCTGTGTTGCCTGCTGTTCAAGTGCAAGCTCTGGCGATGATGTTGGCAGCTGAGAGCTTGTATAGTGTGCTCATGTCTAAAGGCACCAGGGGCTTCCCCTGTCCCCGCATAATAAACGTTATGTGACATTGTTGAGGCCAGAGATTTAAAGTGTGTGGGCTTTGGGAGGTGAGAGCTTGATGGGCCCCTCAATTTAAGTCCTTCGAGGGCATCTATCCTATTCTTCAAGCTCTCATAAAGGCCCATAACAGCGCTGAGTTGCTGCCTCATTTTCTCACACTCCTTACATCGAGCACAGAAAGGTATTCTGTCTGTGTTGCGAGGGTACGTTATGTATTGTGACTAGTTTAGTAGTGTCGGCACGGATTTAAGGGAAAATATAACCTGAGCAGACTTCTATAGGTTGATTTTTAGATTGAAGCTTGCCAGCTACAATTCAAGAACCTTAACTTGGGAATTGATCCTGTTGCTGAGCTGAATGGGGTTGTCGCCAGGGTTAGCTTGAGTCAGCAATTTGAGGTCATCAGCATAGCATAAGACACCGTTCATGGAGGCAATAATGGGCACGATGATAGCCGTGAACAGGACATCCCCCTGCTGTACTCCAGCAGTAATGTCACAGGATAAGGTGTGTTGTTCCCGACGGAGAATAAGTGTTCTCCATCGGGAACAATACTACGGAAAAACAAAACAAAACAATATTCATTTATTGCAAATACAGCAAGCCCATCACAGCACATGGCTAGGGGCAGGTAAAAATACAACGGGAATGAATAAAATAATCGAGTATATGTACATAGCAGATTTTATATAGATATTAACAATGCCTAGGAATTTTAGTTATGAATTTAAAAATTGCAGAACAGTTATGAATTTAAAAAAAATTGCAGAACAGGACATTTGGCTTTCAGTTGCAATTACTGGGTTGGATTATTTTTCTTCATTTTATCGGAGATCTGACTCCTGTAGGCTTCAGAGTTGATTAACCTGTTGCAATCAATGTTGTGATGATTTATGAGGTGAAGAGATGCATTGGGGAACATTCTGTCCATTTGTTTGAGCCTGGAGAGGTTGGATTTGAATTGCTGGTTTCTTGAATTTTCCCTGTTGGAGATAGCTATTATATTGGCTATGTTTTGTGAATCGCATGCAGAGGTGATTAACTTTGCAAGAAGCATGACTCGAGACTCGTTGATCATCTGTTGCAGAGGCTTTGTTTTTAGGTTTTTATAAAGCTGTTTCCTGGATATTGTATGGGGAAAACGAAGCTTACTATTGAGCCATCTAAGAACCCAATATTCTAGGGCAAGGAATTTCTTGACGGTTGGAGCACCAGACCAGATTTCGGAAGCATAGGACAGAATGGGAAAGATGCATCTTTGAACATGCTTAATGACTGTTTTTCTGTCTTGAATCGCTGCTGTTTCTTGTTTGATTAACCATTTTGCTTTTTGAATTTTTTGAGCAACATATAAATAGTGGGCATTAAAGGAGAGATTTTTATCAAAAACAACTCCAAGGTTTTTGTGAGCGTAAACATTTGGGATTGGGACATCTGCAATTTTTATTTCAATGTGGTTGGGTTGTTTCTGAAGGGAATACGTAATTTGAGCAGATTTGCTTGCATTTATATTCAGATTGAGATCTTTCAGGTACTCGATGATTTCACAAATCTGTGAATTCGCATCATTGATAACTTTGAGAATATCATCACTGGCTTTGGAGATTATAAATAACTTGAAATCATCGGCATATGCCAGTAGATTTGGATTTTCTTGTAGAAGTGGTTGAAGAGATGCTGAAAATATGGTACTGGAGAGAACGGCTCCTTGGGGAATGCCTGTTGAGGTTGTGACGAGAATATTGTCAGTACTAGTGGGGAAGAGGAGAAGTCTGCGATTTAGGCTGTATTGAAGATAGGAAATAATCATTGTGTCAACGAGCGAGAAAATGATTTTTTAGTATTTGAAAAGCTTTTTTGAGATCTATGTTGTCGAAAGCACCTTTGATGTCAAAATAAAATACATCGCATTGTGCCTTATCTTGAAACGCAGTTTGGATGCGTACAATGGTGTCAGCTAGGCTTGTTGTTGTGGAGCGCCCTCTAGGACCAAAATGCATATTGACAGGCGCATTAGCGAAGATTGCATGTTGAAGATATGGGAGCATGATTTTTTCAATAATTTTAGTAATTATTGACGAAACAGCAATTGGTCGATGGCCGGGATGGTTATTTCTGCAAGCTTTTTTAGGAATCAGCGTAATCCTGAAAGTTTTCCACTTGGAAGGAATGGCTGGCAGATGCACCTGGAAATTATATGCACTAACGAATCAATAATGTATACGCTGGACAATCTAATAATAAAACCAGGGATGCCGTCAGAATCTTCACTACTATCAGGGCGTATTTGGTTAACTGCACGCTGAACTGTATTCTTGTTCACAAGTTGGTTAATTAGCAGGGCTTGATCCGGAGACACATCATGTTGCACTTTGTCTGCTTGTTCATAGGAATTAAATGCTATAAATCTGTTTTGTATACCTTCAGTGAAAATGTCAGATCTGCTTGTTTCCATATTGCATCTTATCCATTCAGAAACTAGATCGTGCTGTAAGGTAGCTGTTGTTTTTGTAGAAAGTGCTCTTTTATTGTGCTTTAGTGTGGACATAACATAATTTTTGTATGACTGAATTTTTTTTAGTTGAAACAGTGGTCTGCTCTTTTTATATTTTATGTGTGCTGATGAAGTGCCGTATTTCTTCCACTGTCTGTGGTATTTTTGCTTACTTTTAAAGTAAGGTTTCAGGTGGGATTTGAACCAAGGTTTCGAGTGAGAAGACATTCTAACAAGTTTGGATGCCGACTCTGTTTTCAGTTGATTCAGCCATTTTATAAGAAGAAAGGTGGCGTCCTGTATAGGAATATTTTTGAGAGAATCCCATGGATAGTATTTTAGGAGCTGCAAAAGCCTTTCTTTCTGAAGGAATTTAATTGATGATATTCTTTTAGTGATTTCCAGAGGGGGGCGAGGATTCCCACAGCAAATTGTTGCTTGCAGTTCTATACTTTTGTGGTCAGATTTAAATGTAATGTTCGTACTAAGTTTTTCATGCAGTGGAAAGTTAAGAGTATACAAGATCAAGCGCTTGATTACCTCTTGTAACAGGGACGTTGATTTTTTTAGCTCCTAGAACTAAAAATGAGTCGGACAGCAGCTTCATTTGTAGATTATATTTGGGCAGGGGAAGGTTAAAGTCGCCCATTATAATGATGTTAGTTTGAGGCTTAAGAACAGTAGTGATCCAAGTTATTACTTCATTAATGATGTCATCAGTAGGTCCAGGCGGAATATAAATATTATAAATTTGAAGCAGAGAATCCTGAACTTGGATTAGTAGGGAAATTCCTTCAAAGTTGAAAGTATTAGAGTTGTACGTGTTCAAAACTTTAAAATTGGATTTTACAATTATTGCTGTCCCACCACCTCTACGATTAATTCTTGATGTCATGAATGGCGTGTAGCTGAGATTCTTCGGCAGTAGGAAAACATCTTGTAAAGATTCCTGCATCCACGTTTCAACTAAACATATCATGTCATGCGATTCTTCAACCATTAATGAAATAAGCGTAGACAGTTTATTTTTTATGCTTCTTACATTTTGAAGAAAAATGCTGAGATGGACATTTGTGTTAGAAGGATGTTTGCAAACAGATGTGTTAGGTGGCAAGTTAAATGATGGATTAGGATGAGAATTAGGAATATTATTCTCTAGCTATGCAGAGAATTCAGCAGATTGAGAATTAGTTGGTACCTTTTCACTAGAGTTGTTGACCGATCCTCCAATAGCTCCATAAAATGGCATGACGAGTAGACCATTTGGCCAGATATCAGGATTTAGATATTGTTGTAGGTCACAATTCTTTAGCTCAATTCTAAATGATGAATATGTGGGATATTTCGTTCTTATTTTGAACGCTCTACCTGGAATTTCTAGTTCTAATAGTAGCTGGTCCATCTGCTGGGAAGTAGTATTGGGGTCTAGCCTGATAACAAAAATGTTACTACTTCTAGGCGTCGAACTATTTCTGTTTCTAATTTTAATACAGGACTGCATATTTCTTGTTCCTATTATGCTTGCATATCTGTTGTTTCTGTGGGGAAACTTAAAACCTGGGGAGTTTGTAGGCAAGCCATTATGGGAAGGCACTTCAGGATACTGCTCAGAGCGATCATTTTGACAGTGCACATACAGATTGCTCGGTTTTTGTTGATGGCTAATAGTGGTAGATATCGGTTGTCTGCCTGTGTCAACGCGTTGCGAGGAAGCACGATTGTGTTCTCGGACAGAAAGAGAGCTAGAGCTTGATTTTTGGGGTCGCGCAGCTGTTTTTTCTGGAACAAATTCTTCAGCATCTGGACTGAGGACTGGAACTGCAGAAGCCTGATGAAAAGAAGGGTGAGGCACTGGATGGCTTTCGACCATAGCCTTTAGTTCGAGAAGCAGGTGGTAGAATTTACATTGCTGATCTTCAATTCGAAAAAGATGCTGTTTAATATCTTCATTTTCTCTAAATTGTTTCCTCAGCATTTGTTCCAGGGAAGCAAATGGGCGATCATTGTTTGGGGCTGTTGAAGGCAGGGGGGACAGAGAGGAAGCGTCATCCGTTTGGGCGGAGGCATCTTTAGTTGACTTCCTTGTATGGTCTGAGGGCTTAGGAAATTGAACTATATTGACGGGGGGAGACGAGGGATGGTCAACGTTGCACAGCATATCACTTCAAATATGAAATTTCTACTTAAGTAGCAGGAGCAAGGTCGGGATCGACACATCATCAAAGGCTGCACTTACGTCGAGATATATACTTACAAGCTCAGCTCTTTGTTCTAATGCTGAGAGGATGCATTCTGTGGTAGCTGCCAAGTTAGTAATTTATTTTACTGTGAATTTCAGGTGGTTTCGTCTGGAGGATTTGGTGAGTAATTTTGTTCTATTCAATTATATTGAGGGAAGCAGCGAAGGAAGTAAACAAACGCTTAACTATAATTTGAGATCATCCTTTGATTCAAGGGAGGTATTTGAGATCATCCTTTGATTCAAGGGAGGTATTTGAGATCATCCTTTGATTCAAGGGAGGTCCCCATGGACTGGAGATGGGAGAATGTATTTCCAATTCACAAAGGAGGATCAAAGGGTGACTCCAGTAATTACAGACTTCTTAGTTAGTTATTGTCGGTAACTCTATTGTCAGAGAGACGGGTAATATATTGTGTAAAAAAGATAGTTCGAATAGGACCAGAGTATGTCTGCCAGGGCAAACGTTGATGATGTTGTAGAACAGATATTGGCGCCTTCCTAGCCAGGTGGGCAGGAGCAGCAGTGCGTAGCACACGCTTCTTGATTAGACCGGGGTTTGAGCCCGTGACCACCAAATACGGAGGATGCAGGAGATCAGGGAATGACCACCGCATATCCTCGGAGCAGTATGGTCTTAGTTGCTAATGCTCCTAAAAACCAAATAACAAACAACAGAACAGATATCATCTTTTTTGGCACAGAGTGTGATACTGTTGTACACGTTGGCACTAATGACATTAAGAGCAGTAGATCTGCAGATTTACTTAACAGTGTAGATCAATGCTGAAAAAAGTCGTGAAGTAGGGTAAAATTTGAAAGTGTCTGCAATTCTGCCCAGACACGATAGGAAGGAGTATATGATGAGCGTATTGTCAATCAATTCAGCCCTGGAGGAACTGTGCGAGGCTATGGGGTACAATTTTTCTCAGCGTGGTCTGTGCTTGTTAACAGGAGAGACTGCTTCTACATGGATGAGATACACTTCAAGTAGGTGTGCAAGAGTGTTTGCCGATGCTATCGAGACAGCGCTTGAGATTCACAGACTAAAAGGTTGATAGTAACCGCAGGCAGAGGTGACAGTGATTCTTGCACTGCTTCTATTAGAATGAGCAGCAGCCTGAAGGGCGAAGTGCTGGGAGGTTTCAGGGACTGTTGAGAGTCAGGTGGGAGAAAGACTTAAATCCTGCAAGTTGCAACATGTGGAGCCCAGGCACTGGCGAGGTGATCTGATTGAAGTGTATAAGGCCTTGTGTGGTTTCAGCAGGCTCAATGCTGACGGGATACTTCCGCTTGCTCATATTAAGAACCTGAGGGACATAGATTCAAATTGAGGAAAGATAGTTCTGGAATAGATGTGCGGAAGTTTGCCTTCAGCCAGCGAGTAATTGATTGCTGGAACAGACTTCTATCTGTTGTTCTGAAAGTTTATATATATCTTTATTGCAGGCAGTGATTGGTTACATGATTGCCTGATGCAATAATACCCACAACAGCGACAATGCTAGGGGTTTAACATTAAATAACTTATACAGGAAAAAATTACTTAAAACATATATTAGGACATAAAACGTATAATTACATATTTTACATATAAAATTAATATTAACATGTGAAATGAAGACACATGAAAAGCGATGAAAAGAGGATGGCAGTCACTCGGTTGAAGACGAAAGCTGGTCCCTGATGATGCGTCTTCTGTACGATTTGTCCTCTGTGAACATTTTGTAGTCCACATCCATCTCCTGGACATTGTGGAGCATCTCCATGGGCAGGAATCTATCCCCTATTCTGAGCCTCCACGCCACAGACTGCAGAGAGGGGAGGGCTCTTAAGGGTTTTGGGGGGATCCTCCAATTGCACATCTGCCAAAAATTTGGCGTATTGACTTCACCCGCTATCATTTTAATTGACACAAGCAAGCGGAGGGCAAATATCCGTTTGGAGACTTTTCTGTAATTTAGACGTTGGGTGATATCTGAAGTATGTATGAGTGGTGGCAGTTTATGCTTGAAGAGGATCCACCGAAGAAGCCAGTACTCATCAGATGCAATGGTTTTTAGCGTGGTTTTCGTTGCCGACGCCCAGATTTCTGACCCGTAGGTGATGACTGGCTGCAGAAACCGGTATACGTATTGGAGCGTGTACTCAGGCTCTGTGACATGAAGGAGGTGTTGTTTAGCAAGCCATCTTGCTCTGCAGACCTTGTTGTGAACGTCTGCAACATGGTGTTTGAAACTGAGTTTAGGGCTGAATATAACGCCGAGATCTTTGTGCTTGATGACTGGGGTGATGGGGTTTCCGTGATGAGAGCTGAAATAAATTTAAGGCTGAACTAGACAAACATTTGGAGAAACTGCTTTTCTGAAAGGTCAGTTATGGTCAAAACAAAGCATCAGTACCTCACGAGACCAATCTTTCGGGAGTGCCCACAAGGATCTGTTCTAGGACACCTGATCTGGAATCTTCCAGAGCAAACTTGAGTGTCTCAGGACACTCAAGACTTGCTCTGGAAGATACTGCTAACCTAGTACTAACTAGCCATACCAACTGGGCTTAGCCATACCAACAAACTCCAGATCAATCCTCACAAGACAAATGTGATCTTAAAACTAAATTAGATCTTCAGCGGCCCCCTCAGGTCAAGACACACAGAATACGACTCCCCCTGGCGACAGGCCAGGGTCCTTGGGATCGTCATTCATCACCAGTTATCCTTCTTACCACACTTGCAACATTTATATGCGAAAATCAGAAAATTCTCTGCCTCAATTGTCAGAATCTCCAGAAGTGAATGGGGTCTCTCTAAGCGTACCTTACAGTTATACTATAAAGCTGTTTTCTTACCTATCACCACCTATGTGTTGTAGGTGTGTGGTTCACCGACTGACCAATTGCAAAATCAAACAGAAGCTTAACGCCATCCAAAGAAGCATTGTTCTTGCTACCCATCGCGCTTGTAGAACTGTGTCAACTGCAGCATTGCAAGTAATATCTGGAAACATCGCTCTGGATCTATTCCTTATCTATAGAGGACTTGCCTACCGCCTGAAGAAAAGAATCCCAACTGAAATACTGGATATTGAACTCAACCTTTTCTTAATTATATTATATTATATTATTTATAATATAATTAATTAGATAAAGAATAATTTGTATAATTTAGACAATATATAATTTGTATAATTTATAAAGACGATGACGATGATTTGTATAAATTATAATGGATAATTATGTATATAACTTATATTCGTATATATGAATGCGCACCCCCTGGTTAATAGCTGTGAGCGTGTGTCTCTTAGGAGAAAATAATAATAATCAAAATAATAATAATAATAATAATATAATGAAATCAATATACGCCACCAATGGTGCTAACAATAAAGCCCGTCCCGCCCGCCAACACAAGAAAATAATCATAAGCGACTATCCATTTCCCACTGGAAACTGAGCAGTAGGAAATGAAACTGTAATTTTCCTCATGATAATAACAACCAACCAGAAGTGAGGTTTTATCGAGTTCGATAAACCGATATCGAGTTCACCGTTGATCACCAAATGAATGGCGACCATAGCAAGTCCGATTATAGCCATACTACGAATCAAACTGCTGGTTCCCAACCGCCTGCCCCAGCCGCTGATAAAACTCTCGGACTTCGTACAGTCTCCTTACTCCTGATTCTGATCTGGCTCTTGATATCTTCAGAAAATGCTTTGAATGGATGATCCAACCACAGCAACGGTGATCCAAGCCAAGATGAAGTTTGGTACCACCAAGGATGCCCATCAAAGTCCAAACACTCCCAACGTGAATGTCAATCTCATCTGGGTGCATACCCATCTCCAGCATCACCAACGCTTTCAGCTGTAACAAACCAGCAGAGCAATTGTAGCAGTAATAGCCACTCAATCACTATGACTGGTCCAGAAGCCACGATACAACATCGTCATTTGGATCACAGTCCACTCTAAGTAGAAAGACCACCACCCTTAGCTGTCACCTACTATTTCGCTAATTATTTCGCGAATTATTTCGCGAATTAGCTAGCAAGAATTATTTATATAGCAGGACAACAATTGATCGACAATAAACGCAACAGGAATCTTTCAACACCAGCTCCAATTGCTTTAAACAATGAGTGATGTATTAAGTTCTTAAGCATGATAAAATCATTGTCGGCCTATTTATTGCGAGGATTCATATTATTCCCATACTGTTATTTGTCAAATCATGACTCTACTGTACGGAGGATTGCAGTGAGTTAAGGTTGTCAAAAGCAGCTTCAATATTAGTGTACACAATAGCTAATTCAGATTTCATTACGAAGGACTGCCTTTTATATTAAGGAATGTATTGGTGATGGGTTAGGAAAATCTCGAAACATTTGAAATAATCCTATGAGGCGTATTATTTGTTGTTTCTGCATAAATTCGAAAGGTATCAAGAAGTTGTGCTGCCTCAGCTCCTGCTGTGCCTCCACGATGATTGTGCTCCTTCCATGTTTTAACGATGGTGTTATCTAACCGTAGTAACTCAAGCGGCACATTTGGTTTTCCAGTAATTTTGACACTTCCAACGAATTTATGTCTTTATAAAACAAATGTCCACTAAAGCACAATTTCTGTTTTCCTTTTTATGATTTCAAAAATTCCACCGACATGATGCGTTCACAAACTGAAAAGGATGACAAATAACTCAAAATAAAGAAATGTTGTGTTTGTAAGAGAATATAAACATATAAGTAACTCCCTAACCGGCACGCCCAACCCGCACTACCCTAAAACATGCTACTTAAGTTAAAAATAAATTTATATAAATTATATGTATTGCCTGGCGATATTTGTAGGCTGTAAATTGTTTATGCGATAAACTGATGCGGCGGTAAACTGCTAACGATTAATTGCTGGTGGTGAATTGCGGTCGATAAACTTTCTTAGACTCGGTTGACTGCAATCATTTCACTTTGGGGCTGTATGTTATGGTACACCCCTAATACGTAATGTGCCGTTATGTATTAGGTAATATGTTAGCTTGTACTAATCCATTAGCATGTATTAGGGATATTCATTGGCACTGACTTTCATCCATATTTGTTCTCAAATGGACATCTTGTGTGGTGGATGCAGTGTGTCCGTTGAGATGTCCAAAGAGGTATACAGAGGAGAGGAGTGGTGAGGGACCTCTTATTTCGCCCTTAAATAAAATATACTGGATACATAAAAAATGAATGTGCTCAGTGTATTATTAATAGAATTTAGATAATTTTAACAGTGGCTCAATAGAGGTTTTTTTTACCATAACCTTCACGTCAAGGATGCTGATTGGCCGATTTATTTTTCTCTTCTGTCGAGGCATTCTGTTTATTTGGAAACTTATTATTGGAATGTCCGCCACGATAACGTGTTTTAATCTGCAAGAATAATTTTAGAATGTAAAGAGTAATAAGTGAAAATGAAAAGAAATAAGTGATGAGCTTCAATTATAAGAACATTGCGCTGCAATAAATATTGCCACACTAAGTGAAACCAGATATTTCAGTATGACCCATTCCAGTAAGAATCAGACCTTTCTTGTATAGCGATTACAGTCACTACGCCAATAGCTTGGATTCAGGTCCGCCCCCGTTTGTCTCGAACAATCGGTGTCCTACGGTTGAGGTATGGTCATTTTAGATCACTTGGGCACTGCTCGAAATTCTCGCAGGGGAACAAGAATTAATAGTTTCGCCAGTCAAGTACAACAGATTACATTACGATTACTAATACTCAAATAGAATTACGCGAGTGTTAATCAGTGAAAAGAAATCTTCATCTGAGCCAGTTTACAAATTAAGGATATTTATGAGATTTAATAATGACTCGCGAATCTTTCCTGAAGTGAAGTGGGTTACGTCATGTGAATAATCTACTGTATCTGATTATTAGCACGTTTTTATTATGATCTGATGTGAAATCGAATAACGTCTAAACCCTGGTTGAGAGTACCAGTTAGTAAAATGCCCATTTGTAAGAACCATTCTTACACTCATCCTAGGGAAATAAAATTTATAACGTAACAAGAAAAAATATATATTAAATAATATTATTTAGATAGGACGATTTTCAGCTTAGACTTCGCTCGCTCTGTACCGTACAGTTAAGTAGAGGGAAGATTATCGTAACAACGGGGGTAGCTGGACAGAGCACTAAAGTACAATGGGAGCTCCATAAGGGGTAGCTTAAGTCACCATAAACAGAAAGTGGGCAACTCTTTGGAAGAAAAGAACAAGGGCACCGAACCCCCTTGCGAAGAGGAAGAATTTTAAAGTCTAAGAGGGAATAGGAGACTCTTGATGTAGCATACACCACGCGGAAATGGCTAGCCACTGGATGAAACACACCGACTCCTTGAGCACTAATAATTTCAAGGAGTGGTAAAAAACACAGAGTGGACTAAAAGGGGTAAGTGCATCGGAATGATCATATAAAAATATCTAGAAATTTCTAGGCGTCGGGAAGTTCTTCGCTGTTACTAGAAATTTCGAGAAGCCGGAAGTTCCCTTAGGAAAGGAAGGGCCACGAAAATGGAGGAAGTGGGTGAGAGCGAATGAGGATGAATCGGATGATGAAGAACGAACTATGATTGAACCAGAATAGAAGGGGTGGCAAAGAACAAAAAGGAGATGCAACAGGAAAGAGAGGGAGTTTTTTTTGAGGAGTTGTGGGAAAGTTTTGGCAGGAGATGGGAGTTCTTGAATGAGAGAGAGTTGGGCGAATCGCTGGAATGTGGTAGTGGGGGGTTTTTTCTTGGAGAGTTCTGGGAAAGTTTTCGTAGGAGATGGGATTTCTTGAATATGAGAGAGTTGGGTGAATCGCTGGAATGTGGTATTGGAAATGGAAGCAGTTGTCACAAGGACAATTCATTTAGGCAAGTCATGATAGAGGTCAGCCGCAACAAGAAAGAGGGAAGGAGATACCCAAATAAAAAGATGGAAATATATATGCTGGAGCTGAGTGAAAAGGATCGAAAAGTTTTCGCTTAGAGAAATAATGAAGAGTTATCCCTGGAGAAATAGATGTAGGGAGAGAAAGAGACGGAGGAGCACCCTGTGTAGTCTGGTTTCTTGATAAATGCTGTAAGGAGAGACTTGATAGTTCTGTTATGCACCCCAGTATCGCCGAGCTGATCAGATGCCTAAAGCGGGCCGGAGCAACTCATTAATACGCCGACTAGGAATCGCAGTGCCGTGTGGAGAGATGAGTGAGTTCCTGAAGGAAGGCGAATTCCTGTAGATGAGCAGCAGTTTCCTAGCTGATGACTAATTCCAGTAGGTGCCTGACGATGCCCTATGCTGATGATGATGGCCGCCCCCGAGCTGAGAAAAGGTTCGTGTAGAGAATGATCCCCTTAATCTGTTATGTAAGTACTAGAAAATTGCTTTAAGCTAGATTAGAAGGAAAGGACTCTAGAGAATGTTTTAATTAGTTGATAGATGGTTTGATATTGTTTTAGCATTAAGGAGAGGAGAAAGCCCGTAAGATAAATTGAACTCATTATAAAGATAAGTTTAATAAGCAAGGTAGACATAGATATATGTACTCGTGAATGGTATGTTCTATTTTGAGATTAAAGAGAGTTCTGTGCACATGTAATTTTTGGAAGGGGTAATTAAAGAAAGAATTTAGCGGGGACTTATAAACCTAGGAAATATACCTATAGGTGTTATTCTCACTATTGTAATCCCACTTAGGAAGTTTAATTGTTAGAAGGCAAGAGAATGTTGTGAGATGTAAACCTGAACCAGAAGGAGTAAAGGCCAAAAGACACGAGTTTTGATTGTCTTTACATCTTAACACACATATAATGCTAGTAGTTAACATTAATCCCAATTAATAATGTTTACTGTGAATAAACAATATTGTATATGTTTAACAAGTGCAATATGAGTCATTCTGAATACCCAGCTAGTCCAGAGGAGACATACACAAGCCACTAACCCCCCCCCCCCCCCAGAATCTGTAATCTTCTGTGCGGTACACCACTCAGGTGCTGATGTGGAAGGGGTGAATTGGGGAGAGATAAATTGAATAAAACAAAGTCAAGAGAAAGGGGTCAGAAAGTGAAAGAGTTTTATTAATTAATCAATCACCAAAGAATATAATAAAAGTAAAATAACAGAATAAACACAGTTAACCCCCCCCCACACACATTTACTATCAAATCTACACGAACGTCCAAGCATTCGACGTAGTTCTTTCCCCCACTCTTTTCCTCTTGTATATTAATGACCTTCTTCCATTGACTGGAAATCCTATCCATAGTTTTGCCGATGATAGCACATTGCATTCAACTTTCCATTTTGAGAAACCTTGCCCTGTTCAATCAGCCTCAACTTCTCAAAAATCTGCTACCAATTCCTTAAATGCCGACCTTCAGGTAATTCTCCAGTGGGGAAAAGACAATTTAGTTGATTTCAACCCTTCTAAAACTCAGCCTTGTCTTATATCTCGCAAAAAGGATTCTTCTGCTCCTATGCTTATCTTTGGCGACACTCCGATTTCTAGGCAAAATGATATATCTCTTTTGGGGATTACCCTGACTTCTAATCTCTCTTGGCACAAGCACATTACAAATATTGCTTCCTCTGCATCTAAAAAACTTGGTTTTCTCTTTTACTCTCGGCATTACTTTTCTTCCAAACCCTGTGTAAATCGCAAATCCGCCCTGCCATGGAATATTGTTCCCACATCTGGGGGTGGTGCCCCCAAATCCTCTCTCAGGCTTCTTGATTCCATTCAGAAGAGAGCAGTTAGGTTAATTAATGATTCACCTCTAACAGTCTCTCCACTCGCTGTCTCATAGACGTACTGTTTCTGCTGCATGGCTCTTCTACAGATACTTCCACGGGCACTGTTCTTCTGAATTGGCTTCTATAATTCCCGCTCTCTCTCTTTCAAAACAGTCCGAACACGTGCCGCCACCAGCCAAAATCCATTTACTGTCCAACTCCAAACTCACAGATCCAACTTTTCATCTTCCTGGTTTATTCATTCAAATGCCGTTTTCTGGAACAACTTTCCTTCATACGTATTTCCTGAAAATTACAATCTACAGAAGTTCGAGTCCAATGTCAACAAATATCTTCTTTTGTCTTCTCAACCTCCAACCCCAAGCACGGTACTAAGTACTATAGGTTCTAATACTTCTCGTGTTTGGGGTTTACATAAAAAAAAAATATATATCTTGATTACCTCAGCTTAGATTATTGTTAAAACAAATGCTGCTAGGGAAAAATATAATCTAGTCGGTGTGGAAAGCTCTAGGCTCAATTTCCATCGATTCATTTTGAAAGGTTTAGCCTGACAATAAGCAGGCTCAGGTGGCCAATAGGTCAGAAACCCCAACCCTTAACACACACACGTAGTTTACTGGAATTGTTTATTGATATATCAATGAGTATATCCTTACCCTGACTCCTTGTTAGAATACATATCCGCCTAGATTGGTAGCGGAGATGACAACAGTGTGATTATCGTGCTCCGTATTTTTACTATTTTCAGTTTAATTATGAGTCATGTACTAGCAATATTTAGTATTAACCGAAAGTTCAGAAGTGCCTCAATCTAAATATACCAACTAAGAAAGAAATGCACAGTCAGGTAAATTGTGATTATTGTTTTTTGGTCTCATGCATGAACTTTGCTATATGTGATACAGCCATAGATAAGCTTTCTTGTCCGCAGAAAGTTCAACTACTCAGCTTTCCCCACAACTAATCCTCCCTCAAGGTCGCTCCCTACATTAAAAGCTCCAATTTAACCGTAACTTGGTGTGGAGTGTATAGCGCTCCCCACTACCGCACCTTTCATCGAGACATAAGTGAAATATCTGGCCAACGCTCCAGATTTAAGTGAAACATATACGTAACCCTTCTACGGTCTCAATCGTTCCAAATATGGAAAAGAAACCATCTGATGTGACGGAACAAGTAGGCAGGATTTGTAACGTTGTAAATAAATACGCCATTAAATGCTCGCGATGTGGAAGCGTCATTGGGAGCTGCTGTTCCTAAGTTGACACCGTGCGCTTAAATCAAAGCAGACGAAAGAAGTTCCTTTGCTCAAAATGCAGATCCCACAACGAGAACAAGAGCGCAGAAAACGGGAAGAAATAAATGCAGCAGAATGTCACGTCATAGACAGCGGCGACTCAGAAACTGAGGGACCTTCGCCACATGTTTCCGACAACTTCACAGTAACGGAGCTGAACGGGAAGCTTAGTGGCTCATTAATTGATATCTGTTGTGACGCATGCCCAGACGATTGTGAACACAAGAAAATATATGAAGATGGAAATGATACTCTTGACTACATGAGAGAAATAGGCTGTAGTGGGGCTCGGAATGATCAAGAAAGAAAATCAGATCAGGATTACTTTAAGCATGAGTCACAAATTTTAAAAGAGTTACTCGAGGAACTCCTTCTTCCGATCCACAAAACTCTGCAAGGAATCCAAGAACTGCATGAACATAATAGAACTTTGATAGCTAAACAGAAACTAATTGATGATAAATTAGACACAGTCCTAACTCAACTACGTGCAATTGACGGAACAATCGGAAGAAATATCCCGATACTCGAAAACCCACAGGCTTGCCTAGCTGGCATTTCAAAAGTTGCAAGAGGGAAACCGATGGAGAACCCGCACATTAAATCACAACGGACGACTACCCTCAAAGAGCAGTCATCCCCTCAAATTTTTGATAATTCAAATAACCAATCCTCCAATAAAAGGTATGCACAAATGCACAAGTCGGAAAACGATGAAGCGACCGCTATCCCCAGCTCTACTTCTGCAAACCAAGATCGCAATAAAAAGAAATCAACCCTCCATCAGAGGCAAACATGAATCAGAGAGCTCCTTTTGCTCAGGTTGTTTCTCTCCCGACAAAAACGGCCCCTCAAAATTCCGCCAAAAAGGACCACCCTCACCTAAATGCCCATCAGCAACAACATGCCATACGGACAAATGGCGATTCTACTGATCATCTGCCAACATCGCAGCCACATTATTATCAGCCTTGTCTTGCAGAAAGGTACAGCATCACCTCAGTTAAACAAGAGGAAAGCTATTTGTCTCGCGGATTGAACCGAGTATCACTCCGAGCGTCATTAAAGAAATGTGCGTAGAGGGGATGGGTATCGACGTAGAAGTACAAGTACGAACAAGACATCCAGCATATTCCTCCCTCACTATCTCATGCCCTATCAATTGCGAAGCACGATTACTTGACAAAATCATTTGGCCCAGTGGCGCCCTGGTTAAACGCTTCAGGGAACGTACTTCGAGGCCCTCAACTAGGGCAGCGCAGTAGCAATTAAGGAATTCATCATCAGACTCGAAAAAAAATATCAAGTCTCTTTTTACATTCAAAATGTGCGCAGCATAGCTAATAAACTTCACACTTTGCAGAACCCTCTATTAAGCTCGGAATATGAATTGATCTGGCTGACAGGAACCTGGCTTCAAAATAATAGACAGCTAGATGCTCTGGCTGACAATTTTGGTTTTAAATGCGTTACAAGAGGAAGAGAAAACAAAAGTGGGGGAGGTGTAATGATACTCTATAATAATAATTTCTCTGTAATTAAAAACCAAGAGTCACACTCGGATAATTTTGAAGCCGCCTCAGCAACCTTCAGAGACGGTACAAAGAATGTACAAATTTGTATTCAATACCTTCCACCCAACCACGACTGCGAAGCCAGAAATGAACTCCTTACTTGGCTTGTCGCAAACTTCAACCCAAATGTAGAATCTATCGTGATGGGAGATTTGAACATGCCCCTTCCTAAGCACAAAGAGCGAATTGGATGATACTATGAAACCCTTTCGATGAAACAACTTGAAACGCCCCTCACAAGAGGCACACAGCGCCTTGACCTGGTATACTGTAATGCTCTAGACATCACATTAACAGACAGTATCACTCGTTTTGCTTCTGATCACATCCCTCTCTCAATCCAAACAAACTTGAGAAGTTAAGCTTGTAGACAAAAAGAGAACTGGAGGTGGCAAAACAACGCTGTTATCTTCTCAACCAAGTATATAAAACCAGAGGTAGTTTTGAAACAGCTCGTGAATTTTAACTGGCAAAATCTCTTCCAACTCTCCGTAGACGATGCCTTAGAAGCACTTTCGGATACACTTGACTTTATTGCTCTTCAGGGTGCATCAAAACGCATTAAAATTTCCGATCGAGCAAATTCCTGGTTTAGTCCACAAGTAAAATATGCTTCTAAGAGCGAGCAAAACTCCTCAGAAAATGGAAAAAAGCTGAACGCCCAACTAATTATATTTAATATAAAGAAGCTATATTGAATGTTTTGAGTTCTGGTGTGCAGTTTTGTTTCTGTAAAAGAAAGAAAAGGAATTCATTAGGTGATGTCATGGCGTCGAAGCAGAATAGAGAAGGAAAATGCTGTCTCACATCGGGTGAAAATTGCTTGGGTTCTGTTTGTTTTGCAAATTGAAAGATAGAAGGGGAGTTTCCTTATAGAAGGGGAGAAGGTATTATGCTATTTTTACTAGTGAGAGTTAGTCGGTCTCTGCTAAGATGTAGCATGGTTTTTCTTCAAGCACAACAGGCAAACCAACCATGACACACACATCCACATGGACGAATACAAGAAAACACGGCATTGCCATGATTTAGGGTAATGGGTGTATAAATATAGTCTGTTTTCTCAATATTCCCTGCCTGACGAAACTCTGACTATGGGAACAGGTTGCTGGTCCCGAATATTGTGCGATGTAGAAACTAACCTTTTGGAAATTTTGAGGAAGCAAATTCCTTACAGGCTGAAGATAGATAATATGCAGTGATGATATGCAGCTCGAATCACCTGTTCCAGATGATTCGAGGAAGATACATTTTACCCTTCTAAAATTTATTCATTTTACACCGGTGTGCAAAATTTAAGGAACAGTCAGATTTTCACCTGTAACTTCTCATAGGAGTGTCAATGATGAGTGAATAGCATACCAAAGGAACCTCTTGAGGTAAACAAATGACGAAGGAAACAACACCGACACAACAAAGAAAACAAAACGGTACAAAGGGACTTTATTCAAAAATGGCAACATAACCCTGGCTGCCATGATACAGATGCATCACTGCCAAAGATGGAACAAAGGGAAGAGGTGGTCCTCAGTAGAAGATATGGCCACCACTAATGTCGACGCAGGTTTTGTACCGCCTGTCCATACTTAGAACAATGTTGTTGATAAGTTCTTGCGGTAACATCGTCCATTCCTCTGTTAGCATCATCTTCAGCTGGTGAACATTTTCTGGTGGGTGTGAACATGCCGCTAGGTGTCTCCCCAGAGCGTCCCATATGTGTTCAATGGGATTTAGATCGGTCGAAGAAATGGGCAGGCCAATCCATATTAACAATGTCCTCACTTTCCAAAAGCATATCAACAGCTGCAGTGCGAAGGAGTGTGGCTTTATCATCCATAAACACGAACTCGGGGCCAATGGCACCTCGAAACAGAGGCACATGGGAAAGGACTATCTCAGTACAGTAGCATGCACCGGTTACAGTACAGCCTTGCAGTATCTAGAGTTGTGTACGTCCATCCAAGATAACGCCACCCCAGGCAAGAACACGTCGACCGCCATATCGATCCATTTCAGTGATTTTTGCGGGGTTATACCGTGTGCCAACCTCTCGCCAGATTAGTTGACGTCCAGAATCGCTGCTGAGACCGAATCTACTCTCATCAGTAAAGAGTACCTTAAATAAAGATTTTGTGGTTGTAACCTTAAGAAATCGTGGTGGTCCTTAGGTTTTGCACACCTGTGTATTAATGATTAATGGCCCTCGTGTGTAGCACAGTTGGTAGAATTGCTGTCCTCCCTACACCGGGTGGAAAAGACCCTCCCGTCATCGACAGGATTCGCGTCGATGACGGGAAGAATTCTCATGGGCCATTATCACACTGTGGCTGAGTTAGTCGGTGTCAGGCAGTGTTTTTACTCCCAGAAACTTGGGTTTTTCTTCCTACAAATAGAAAATAGACCTCAGAACACACGCCATTTACAGATAGTATAAACGGACTAACGTAGCCTTAGTCACCGATGCTCCTAAAACGCAATTAATAAAGCTCTAGGGATTTTCTCATTAAACATAGATTAATAATTTTTTTTCATAGAGTATTTAACATGTTATGTATCGGAAATTTTGTAAAAACAGTAGACAGAATTTTACTCTATCTTCATTCCAGTGGGTTGTGCCAGGAAACCAAAATCAAATGAATTATATGAGGATATAAAAATACACTAAATTTTCTTCATTATTGACCGGGAATTCTTTTGAGAAAATAATAATCAAAATTAAGCTTGATATTGGTTAACGGAGTGTTTGTATTAGTTTATTGCGACAAACTTACCAAAATATGGATAATTCCAATTAAACGGGTAACATTTTTGGTAACTGGAATTTATTAGAATGATGTAAGAGTTTTTGTTGATTGTTTGTGCAATATTGCGAAGGAACATTTTCTTCTATTTATTATGCGTATAAATTGTTTTAAAAGGTAAAGAATATATAACATTTTGTATACTATTATTGATGTGTACACAACACATGGGACAGTTCTCTGATAGTCAATCTATTCTACTATTCTTCATCTTCACAGCAAAAAAAAAGGGTTTGCCTACATTGCCAGTTGCACTGGTATTGAACTACTTTCAAACGAATCTCCATCAAATTTGTGACTATTCCGGGTGGAGGATGCTTTCAAAAAAGATTTTTTTCAGCCAGAAGCAGTTGTGATAGAAATTTGAAACAGATCATCTGTATTAGACTTTTTCGAAATCAACTCGTTATCGGTAGCAAATTGTTTTTCATGAAGCGAGGACTTCAGTGCAAAAAGAGAAAGAAATCCGAAGGTTCAAGGTCAGCAGAATATCGCCAATATTTTAGTTTTTCTGGCAGATCGACATTTCAGGTGCACGTTGTGCATTTGACATGCGATGAAAAGTCTTGGTACCATCAAGCAGACACTTTCCTCATATGCAACTGTTGATGGGTGATGTTCTCCAAACCCTGCACTAAGTTAGAGCTCTGCAGCAAGTTTATTAACACCAATACGGCGATCTTCCAGAATTAATGCCTCAATTTTTGTTACACGGTCTTCTCTTGCACAGTTGCTGGGAATCCCGGGATTTCATCATCATTCACAAGGTATTTTTCATTCGAAAGGTTAATATCCGTGGTCCTCAAAAGGGGATACATGTACTTCGGGCGTTGCATCCAGAATGCCAGATTTTCTTGTGCTTATCTAATTTTTCCTGTATTGCGTTATTAATCATTGCTTCTAAGATTTTTCGGTGATGCTGTTAGAAATCCCCATGTAGCTTTGGTTATGGTTAATTAAATTCATCGCTCTGTAACTGCATCCCGTGCTATCTTTTTCTGCTCTAATTGGCCCGAGCGCTCTGCATTCATCTATTCCTACATCCTCCTCCTGCTATAACTTCTTGATTGCACGTATGCGTTGATTACTTCTGTGATTTTTGCCTTTGATGGTATTCCATAATTACAGTGTATTCGGCCACATTCTGCAATCCGCCTGAAGCCTGAGGCTTATGCTGCAACAGCCAAAAACAAAAATCCTGAGAGAGAGAGAGAGTGAGAGTGAAAAGTAGAAGGGAATCACCAAGAGATAGAAGAATGATGATATCCAGTTGAGGACTCTGGGTGTTGACATTCTTGTTGAAAGTGAATCGACATCTGATTCAGTATCAATTTTGGGAAGCATTCCAGCAGTCTAGTGTAAGTTGTTACGACTCCCTGGTACTGTATGTGCCCTTTCTTTACCAAAAAGGGGTTGTTTTAGTGGTGCACGGTGTTGCTAAAATGATGCAATTCGAAATTTCATTAAAATTAGACGAAATAGAGATGTGGAGCTATTTATATTTTTTGTACATTATTCATATTCCGTGTATTGTCGTTGGATATTTCTGTTTGTTGCCACGCGCTGCTTAGAGAGAAAAAAAAAGGCAAGGTGGCGGATGCGCTGAAACGAAATTTTCTTGTTCTTCCTTTCTTTTTTTTTTTTTTTTAATCATCAATTGTTACTATTTGCTAGAGCTACTGAAATGTAATGCACTGCACACATTAAAAATATTTTTTTCCCCTCTCATAGTATTTGAGGAAAATACTATGAAAACGTGTGAATAATATTGAAAGTAGGAGAATTGTCACAAAACAAGTACGTGAAGCAATGAGAATATTTGTAAAAAGCCCGTCAAGGTGCACATTGAAATCGTTAAGTATGAAGAATGTAAAATATCTGTGTGAATTATCCGAAATGTATTACCTTACACTGTTAGAGAAATTTATTGTCGTTTTAAAGGCACAAAAATTGTCAACATTAATGTTGATTAACTGAAATTTCCCAGAACCAGTTGGAATTAAGATTCTCAACATAATAAACCAGCAATTTTCCAAACATTTGAGAAAATTTATAATTCAAAGATTTTTTTGTGACATTCGGAGACCTGAAATGTAAGTGATGTTCTCAAGTAAACGTTTACATTTCATTCATTCTCTCTCTCTCTCTCTTCCTTCTATATTTTATTTTACCCACAAATGATATAATGCTATTATTTACGTCTCTCTCTCTACAATTTTCAAGTTTATGAGGCGGTCCTATTGTCTCATTTGTATTGTTCACCTTGCAGCTTTGAGCAACTGCATAAGAAAAATTGAACCACTAACGATATCTTATCAATGTATTAGTGTGACGACATGGTGGCTCATATTAGCCCACCGATCTCGAGATTTGAGCATTGGTATGATTATCGGTAAGTACCGACTTGCACTTATTAGGAATAACATATCTTATTTATCGATTGGTAGTCAACGGCGAGTTCATTAGGGGTGGGGGCGGGGTCACGTTATTTGGATTTAACTATGAAAATAATTAATTATAGTATTATCTCTAGTGCATACATATAACAAAAATTGAACAAAGTTTTCAATTAAAATTGCAGTAGCGAGAAATATTGAACACTAATTTTTTTTTTTTTTTTTTTTTTTATGTAAACCCCAAACACGAGAGGTATTAGAACCTATAGTACTTAGTACCGTGCTTGTGTTGGAGGTTGAGAAGACGAGAGAAGATATTTGTTGACATTGGACTTGAACTTCTGTAAACTGTAATTTTTAGGAAATACGTATGAAGGAAGTATTGTAGCTTTAAATGTTTTTCACCAACCTTATAAGGTTGGTGAAAAGCATTTAAAGCTACAATATGAATATACCCAACCTCAGAGGCCTGTTTGAAGAACGTATGAAGGAAGGTTGTTCTAGAAAACAGCAGTTGAATGAATAAACGAGGAAGATGAAAAGTTGGTTCTGTGAGTTTGAAGTTGGACAGTAAATGGATGTTGGCTGGTGGCGGCACGTGTTCGGACTGTTTTGAAAGAGAGAGCGGGAATTATAGAAGCCAATTCAGAAGAACAGTGCCCATGGAAGTATCTGTAGAAGAGGCATGCAGCAGAAACAGTACGTCTGTGACACAGAGAGTGGAGAGACTCTGTTAGGGATGAATCATTAATTAACCTAACTGCTCTCTTCTGAATGGAATCAAGAAGCCTGAAAGAGGTTTTGGGGGGCAGCACCCCAGATGTGGGAACAATATTCCATGGCAGGGCGGATTTGCGATTTATACATTTATACATAAGCATAGGAATCAGACCCACTTTCAAAAAACATGATTGGCATAATCTTGATCATGAACGTCTGTAAACAAAACTTTTGGGCTTTGGGGATGATTTCAAAGTCCATTACATGTTCTGACACTTAGTTCCTGAGTTGTACCAAAACACCCAAAACTCATCTTCAGTGACAGTACAGTCAAAGAATATTAGGATTGTCTCAACAAGTCGGGATGAAGTTTTTGCATAATTGCGTCCTTTGCTTCTGCTCATCCTTGAGGCTGTGGCACAAATTTTGCACAGACCTTCCTTTTTCATAAATCATGTAGAATTTCATGAATCATCTAATCATGATTTACATCCAACTCATCAGCCTTCATTCCAAGAATCAAACAACGATTCTTAGAATGATGCCACAATTTCCTGAACTTTTACAACACTATCTTTGTTTCAAGAGGTTGACAGATGCCCACTTCTTGGGTCATTGCAAACAACCTCACATCTGTTTTTGAACTGCTTACACAATTCAAACACACTGGTATGACTGAATGTTTTATCACCATAAACACTATTTAACATTTTATACATTTCTGTGGCAGATTTTCTTAGTTTAAAGAAAATGTCCAACTGCAACATATGTTCAACTGCAACATATGCTTCCATTTATTTTAAACTCATCGAACATGACCATAAGAGCACCAATCTGGGAACTTTATTGCCACACCTCAAAATTAAGGTTATATGTTTCTTTATTTAAGAAATTTAAAGAAAGCATTTACCCTCAACAAAAACAGAGAACCCCCGCCCAGAAAATCTGTTCTGACATCTGTGGAGATACTTTTTTATGGATCTCTTCGGAGGAATTGTATTTTTGTGTCTTGCAGGCAGTGTAGAGGTTACCTGAATGGTTCCCAACAACTCATTCTAGTTCTTTCATCATCCTCCAGGCTTATATAACTGCCAGTTGCATTGTGTTTTCCTAATGACAACAGCTGTCAACAGCCTTCCTGAGCTGAGCTAAGCCCAGGTTCTCAATCAGGCCTCATATCTAATTTCACCCAACCTTTATGGATCCTGTGCAAACCTAATTGCTCTCCAGTTCTCAATTTCCCATATTCATGACAGTGGGACAGTTGGCAGATTAGTGCTTCTATTCTCATATGTCCTTGAACCATTTCTGGGTTCAAGAATTATTTAATTAATTTGAAATCAGCCTGCCTAAAGAAATCACTTTATATCCTTGTTATATAAACCCTTATTGAACCACTGTTTTATTTTTCAAAATTTATATGGCATTGTTTAAAAAACTTTAATTAGTATGTATTATTATTTAATTTAATTTATATATTTACTCTTAATATCACAGTTATTATAATTATTTCAATTTTATCAAATTGTAAGGATGAAATCTAACGTTTAATATCTTTTATGTTTTCTAATAGCTCTTAATATCTTTTCTTATCATTTCAACCCTGTACAAGGTATGAGGTATGTTCGTGTTAGACGGCACCTGGGATTTCTCCCATCTCCGCATGTGTTTCATTGTATCGAGGACAATACACTTTCAAGCCAGAGACTTGAAAGTGTGTGGGCCGTGTCTGTGTAGTGTGATATGTTGTGCCCATTGTTTATCCGGCTTATTGGCCGCCAGGCCCCTATTTGGGCCCGACGTTGCCCATACCCTGCCACGTGGAGGCTAGCCGGGTGTATCCAGTATCAAAACAAATTGCTCTGGCAGGTCCTGCCACCTAGTTTCCTGGGATTTCAGTGGCTAGGACCTATTAAAAAAAAAAAAATTGCATTTGACATTAATGCTTGATGGGATTGCTGTTAGGAAATCGCTGGTTGGGGTTGAAGGCCAAAGAGGTCGGGCAAAATTTTGATGTTATTAAATTTAGACATGTGAGGCCATACGCTAGATAAAAGCTAATAGTGTTAGTTGTCTTAGAGATTTACACAAAACCGATAGAATTTAGACGATTATAATTTGGCGGCATTGTTAATGGTGTACTCGGTCGATTTAGTTAGAGAGGGGAGACTGAAGACTGAAGGAAAAACAGATAGAAGAATAGGGAACCTTGTACAGTAAACGTTTTCTTGGAATAGATAAAATTATTTGAGTTTAAAATCGTTATTTATCATTTTTAAGAATAAACTGTTTAGTAATTTGAATTCTAACTTCATTTTAAATCAATGTTTGTGACATTTTTGTTTGGTGGGGAGAGCTGCCTCTTATTTCCTGAAATTTTGACTTTCAAATTTACTTGACTATTAATTTCATTATTACTATTTTTAAATTGATTTTCATGTGGTTTGTCTTAACTCATTTGCCATTTTCTTAACACGTACTGGCTTCTGGCATTTCTTCTTTGTATGCTTGTTTTAAATATCTCTGCAGTATTTTGTATGTAATAACTGCCAGTGTTTTATCCCCCATAGCCAGGTGGGCAGGAGCAGTAGTGCGTAGCACTCGCTTCTTGATTAGACCGGGGTTCGAGACCGTGCCCACCAAATACAGAGGATGCGGAAAGGTTAGGGAATGACCAGTGCATATCCCCAGAGCAATATGGCCTTAGTTGATAATGCTCCTAAAAACCTAATAACAATAATAAACGTATCCCCCCCCCCCACATAATGCTGCATGTTTCCAAGCACTGTTGTTAATTTTTTCTTGGTTCATCCAAACTTTAATGTTACACTTTTTTGTACTTTTAACCCCTCCTTTATCACTATATCAAAAAAATCACTATATATTTCTATAAAAATTTGTCGATTTATGTACGCAGTGCGTTATATATATATATATATATATATATATATATATATATATATATATATATATATATAGCTATATAACATATATATATTTATAATTGTATTAGTGATAAAAAATTTAAGAAAGTTGTAATGTCTTTAAACTGTCCTACACTCTTTATTTTTATTTCTCCAAAATTATTAGGGCAATCCGAGGAAATAGGAGAAACTATTTCCTATATATACCACGATTTTTCGCCTTTGTGGAGTTCAGGTTCTATTATTTCTACTCCTTTAGTTTTTCTTCTTACTATCTGCATGTTTCTCTTTGCGTTAACTTAAATTTAATTATTTATTTATTTATTTTTACCGTATCCATCACATAGGGGGCACCACATATTATTTTGACGACTATTACATTATATCGTAGATATGGTAAATATGTAGTATGTATTATATATTTAATCTTATATTAATCATTAAATTACGTTCTCTGTCGGGTCAACGATGATTAATATATACTTACTTTTATATTTTACTTATATTTCTTACATTTGATTCTAATAATTCTAAAATTTCTTACCTTTGATTTATTTACATTCGATTTATATTTGGCCTATACTGGTTTATATTAACTATGTTTTAAATTACTTATCATATATTGATCATCACAGAAACAGAGAACCTCTTCTCGTCTTGTCGTTTTTTGCCTTCAGTCTGGGTGGTTGGCCCCAGTTGAAGTCATCTAGATTGTCGGTAAAAAACGATAATAATTTTTTTTTTTTTTGTTGCGTTTTCTTAGGTCCCTGATGGTATTATCGGATTGATTTAATTTTTTCTAATAATTTTCTATTATCCTTAATATTATATATATATATATATATATATATATATATATATATATATATATATATATATGAAATCTTATTTTTTATATAATTATAAAATATTATGAAATCCAATATTTTAAATTAAATAAAATAAAACATAAGCCAGTAGTATGGCAAAAACTGTAGAGCGAAATTAACATAAAAATAAACGAATGAACGGAAAGAAAAATTAGACATAAATAGTAGCCTAGAAACCCTTATTTAATTTCGAACTTTAAATCCAATTAACAATAACTATACAAAATTTAGAATAATGCCAATTACATATTAATTTAGCGGTACCCCCCCCCCCAGAGGTACCAGTTCCGAAAGACGTGAAATATCACCAATAAGAGGGTTAAAGGAACTACCAAACGATAACAAAATCAAAATATGATTTTATCAAAATAAATTAATAAATAAATAAAAAAATAAATAAATAATTTATTTTATCAAAATAAATTATGATTTTGTTATCGTTTGGTAGTTCCTTTCTCTCTTCTTCATTTCTTCAGAACGAAGAGATGCAAATCTCTTCGTTCGCATACCCTTTCCCCATTGCACGGACTTCGAACTCACGAATTGAGAGGGCACTATTCGTGCCATCACCATATATGCTGCGCTTCTCGCTGATACCACTTCTAGATGCTGTGGGATACGTGGAGGCACGGGTGGTCATAAGGTTTTGGCTCGTGAGTATACTGCAATTTTTTGTCCTCGTATAGTTTAAATACTGTGTATATCTTTTTATTTGACTCCATTTATGTTTAATAGCTTAAGTTCCCAGAAGGAAAGAAGTTGGTGATAATATAGCGTTCTCTTCACATTACAGTACATTGTATGAGGTTCATACTTGTCTTTTCTGTTTTGTAAAAACTTATGAATACCTTTCTGTGCTGTTTTGGTGAACGGTAGTGCATAGTAATAATGAGGGATCCGGTTGCCTTGTCATCACTGGAAATTAAGAAATACAACCTGGAGACTAGTATTCTAGAAGTTAATGTACTCTCTATGACAAACGGAAGGTTTTTTTCCTTCTGGAATTGCCGATACTTTCGATAACAGTATAGTACGATAGACTCATTACGGGCGCTAAATTATCGACAGTATTTATCTATTTAGATTTTATTAGGATAAAAATAAATAAATATTCGAATCTTTCTCGCATGCATGGTCGTAGACCGGTTTTGAGAGACAAAAAAGAGAGAGAAATCTTTACAGATTGATTTAAAGAGTGATAAAAAGGATTAAAAATCAATAATTCTCTGAGTGATTATTTTATTAAATACAATAGCTAGTAGTTCCCTTTTAGACATCAGAACAGTCTGGAACCGTTGTAGCATGGGTTGGTTCAACGAGGTGTAAAAAGCGTTCCACAGTGATGATGATGATGACCCACGTTGACTCAACTGCTTCCTACAATTGCTATAAATTAGATGATTGAGGCTCTCTACAGAGAAGGGTTCAATCCGTCTCATCCCACAATATTCAATTGGACTGAGATCTTTAAATTGGAGAAGCCACCCAGTAGGCTAAATTCACTCTCAATCTCCTGAGACTAGTTCTGTGCAATTCTTGCCTTATGATATGGCAGTTAGTTGTCCTGCTGGAAGAGCCCATTCGCAGATGGATACACCGCAGCCATGAACGGATGCGCCTGATCGAAAACGATTTCCAAATAACCTGTGACATCTGAATTGCTCCATTGATATCAATGAGGTCCAAAGTGTACCACAAAAACTCTAACCACACTATTAACACTGCCTGTGGCAGTGTTATGGCATACAAAGCGTTTTTGTTTCGTCACATTCCATCAGTCCTGCCATCATTGTGATCCACATTGGTCCTGCTATCAGCGTGAACTGATATTCATCAGAACATTTTTTTCAATGCTTCACTGTACAGTGATCATATTCCTAAATCCTAACAGAAGCTGAACCCTCAATCAGGTTGTTGCAAAATACTCAATCAGGTTGTTAGCAACCTGACCAGTATCATCAACAGTTGAACGCCAACATCCAGTGGACCACTCTGATTCATCCCTTCCTTCTAGAATTTACAGTCTAGAGTAAAGAACTCTTTGCATCCTTTGCCAAAGATTTCTCATAATCTGCATTTTCCTGCCTAACCTCCTTTATGATTTGATTACAGACCTGCTTATATATTCCATAGGCTTCAGTGTCACCTGTTAATTTATACGTATCCCATGAATTTTTTTTCTCAGCCATATGTCTAATTAGTTCATTTGATAGGCCTAAATCTTGTACAATATTTCTTAGTTTGCATGAAAAGCCTAGTATTTTCTAAGATCTAATTCTTTGAATGCTTCCCATTTAGAATTTGCTTTTGGTAACATTATTAGTTCGGATATAGACTTTAAAAATTGTCAGGGACCTCCGTAGTCACCTTTACGAAAGCAAAAACCCTTCCCTTTACCCGGTAGTTCCCTCTTTGAGTAAATCCCACATCAGTACACTGTGATCACTGCCACCTAGTGTGGTTCCTTTATCTGCAGATTCTTAATGCATGATGAAGAATCACTACTGATAATCAGATCAAGAGTATTACTCCCTCTAGTTGCCTCCCGAACAGGCTGATGTAGAAACCAATCATCCAATAAATCCACAAAAGCCTCGCTAGTGTGTGAGTGACCAACCTACAAATTCCAGTCAATATCTGAGAAATTAAAATCCCTCATTATAAGACAATCTGATTTAATGGCCCACTCTATTTCTCTGTACAACTGTTCATTATATTCATTAGAGTCATTAGGCCTATAACACACTCCTACCTTCAATTTTTCTTTCCGGGACTTATGTCACACCAAACTGACTCAACATTGCACTGTCCACCCCACGTCAACTGGATGCACTTCCTTAGATTTTTTTTTATTAATTAACAGCATAATCCCTATTCCTCCATTCCTGTCCTGTCTATCCTTCCCGTACACATTGTACTCCCAAATTCCAGTTCTTCATTCCTTATATCTCTGTGACACCAGGTCTCTGATATTCCAATAATATCTGCCTTTGATGCTTTGACCAACATCACAAATTCATCAAATTTATTTACTACACTCCTAGCATTGGTGTATATGCAAGTATACATGCACCGGTTCTTATTCTTAGCTACCCTAACACAACCCATGTATTTATTATTATTATTAATATTTTATTTCCACATCAGTGGGCACCCCTGGAACAGCCTGGTTCGATTTACTTGTTCCTCAATGACTCCCAGCAGCTCTGAGATCCCCGGAACTTTGTTTTCCAGGCTGCTGCTCATTCCAATAGAAGCAGTGCAAGAATCACTTTCACTTCTGCCAGTGGCTACTGTTAATCTATTAATTCGTGTATCCCCCAAGCTAGCAGTTTCCCGATCCACTAACACTGTCTCGATAGCATCAGAGTTAAGTGTATCCCATCCCTGTAGAAACAAGATGTTTCTCTCCTGTTAACAAGCACAAAAAATTCTACCCCATTAGCCTTGCACAATCTCTCCAGGGCCGTATTGACTGACAAGGCTCTCATCATATGCTCCCTCCTATAGTGTCAAATTCAACCATAACTTGTGGCTTTTTTTTTTCAAAGTTGATCTGTACTTACTAAGTGATTCTGCCGTTCTCTTACTTTTAATATCATTGGTGCTAACGTGTACAACAATATCACCTTTTGTGTCCTTAAAATATAATTTCTGCTCTGCAACGTCATCAACTTTTACGCCTGGCAGACATACCCTGGTCCTGTTCCATCTATCGTTTTTGCACAATATATTCCTCCATTTTCCTGACAACAGAGTCACCGACAAAAACTAGTTCCTGTACAGGCTACGCATTCTACCTTGGGGATTGCTGCTGTGTTGCCTGCTGTTCAAGTGCAAGCTCTGGCGATGATGTTGGCAGCTGAGAGCTTGTATAGTGTGCTCGTGTCTAAAGGCACCAGGGGCTTCCCCTGTCCCCGCATAATAAACGTTATGTGACATTGTTGAGGCCAGAGATTTAAAGTGTGTGGGCTTTGGGAGGTGAGAGCTTGATGGGCCCCTCAATTTAAGTCCTTCGAGGGCATCTATCCTGTTCTTCAAGCTCTCATAAAGGCCCATAACAGCGCTGAGTTGCTGCCTCATTCTCTCACACTCCTTACATCGAGCACACAAAGATATTCTGTCTGTGTTGCGAGGGTACGTTATGTATTGTGACTAGTTTAGTAGTGTCGGCACGGATTTAAGGGAAAATATAACCTGAGCAGACTTCTATGGGTTGATTTTTAGATTGAAGCTTGCCAGCTACATTTCAAGAACCTTAACTTGGGAATTGATCCTGTTGCTGAGCTGAATGGGGTTGTCGCCAGGGTTAGCTTGAGTCAGCAATTTGAGGTCATCAGCATAGCATAAGACACCGTTCATGGAGGCAATAATGGGCACGATGATAGCCGTGAACAGGACATCCCCCCTGCTGTACTCCAGCAGTAATGTCACAGGATAAGGTGTGTTGTTCCCGATGGAGAATAAGTTTTCTCCATCGGGAACAATACTACGAAAAAACAAAACAAAACAATATTCATTTATTGCAAATACAGCAAGCCCATCACAGCACATGGCTAGGGGCAGGTAAAAATACAACGGGAATGAATAAAATAATCGAGTATATGTACATAGCAGATTTTATATAGATATTAACAATGCCTAGGAATTTTAGTTATGAATTTAAAAATTGCAGAACAGTTATGAATTTAAAAAAAATTGCAGAACAGGACATTTGGCTTTCAGTTGCAATTACTGGGTTGGATTATTTTTCTTCATTTTATCGGAGATCTGACTCCTGTAGGCTTCAGAGTTGATTAACCTGTTGCAATCAATGTTGTGATGATTTATGAGGTGAAGAGATGCATTGGGGAACATTCTGTCCATTTGTTTGAGCCTGGAGAGGTTGGATTTGAATTGCTGGTTTCTTGAATTTTCCCTGTTGGAGATAGCTATTATATTGGCTAAGTTTGGTGAATCGCATGCAGAGGTGATTAACTTTGCAAGAAGCATGACTCGAGACTCGTTGATCATCTGTTGCAGAGGCTTTTTTTTTTTAGGTTTTTATAAAGCTGTTGCCTGGATATTGTATGGGGAAAACGAAGCTTACTATTGAGCCATCTAAGAACCCAATATTCTAGGGCAAGGAATTTCTTGACGGTTACTTGAGGAGCACCAGACCAGATTTCGGAAGCATAGGACAGAATGGGCAAGATGCATCTTTGAACATGCTTAATGACTGTTTTTCTGTCTTGAATCGCTGCTGTTTCTTGTTTGATTAACCATTTTGCTTTTTGAATTTTTTGAGCAACATATAAATAGTGGGCATTAAAGGAGAGATTTTTATCAAAAACAACTCCAAGGTTTTTGTGAGCGTAAACATTTGGGATTGGGACATCTGCAATTTTTATTTCAATGTGGTTGGGTTGTTTCTGAAGAGAATACGTAATTTGAGCAGATTTGCTTGCATTTATATTCAGATTGAGATCTTTCAGGTACTCGATGATTTCACAAATCTGTGAATTCGCATCATTGATAACTTTGCGAATATCATCACTGGCTTTGGAGATTATAAATAACTTGAAATCATCGGCATATGCCAGTAGATTTGGATTTTCTTGTAGAAGTGGTTGAAGAGATGCTGAAAATATGGTACTGGAGAGAACGGCTCCTTGGGGAATGCCTGTTGAGGTTGTGGCGAGAATATTGTCAGTACTAGTGGGGAAGAGGAGAAGTCTGCGATTTAGGCTGTATTGAAGATAGGAAATAATCATTGTGTCAACGAGAAAATGATTTTTTAGTATTTGAAAAGCTTTTTTGAGATCTATGTTGTCGAAAGCACCTTTGATGTCAAAATAAAATACATCGCATTGTGCTTTATCTTGAAACGCAGTTTGGATGCGTACAATGGTGTCAGCTAGGCTTGTTGTTGTGGAGCGCCCTCTAGGACCAAAATGCATATTGACAGGCGCATTAGCGAAGATTGCATGTTGAAGATATGGGAGCATGATTTTTTCATTAATTTTAGTAATTATTGACGAAACAGCAATTGGTCGATGGCCGGGATGGTTATTTCTGCAAGCTTTTTTAGGAATCAGCGTAATCCTGAAAGTTTTCCACTGTCTTGGAAGGAATGGCTGGCAGATGCACCTGGAAATGATATGCACTAACGAATCAATAATGTATACGCTGGACAATCTAATAATAAAACCAGGGATGCCGTCAGAATCTTCACTACTATCAGGGCGTATTTGGTTAACTGCACGCTGAACTGTATTCTTGTTCACAAGTTGGTTAATTAGCAGGGCTTGATCCGGAGACACATCATGTTGCACTTTGTCTGCTTGTTCATAGGAATTAAATGCTATAAATCTGTTTTGTATACCTTCAGTGAAAATGTCAGATGTGCTTGTTTCCATATTGCATCTTATCCATTCAGAAACTAGATCGTGCTGTAAGGTAGCTGTTGTTTTTGTAGAAAGTGCTCTTTTATTGTGCTTTAGTGTGGACATAACATAATTTTTGTATGACTGAATTTTTTTTAGTTGAAACAGTGCTCTGCTCTTTTTATATTTTATGTGTGCTGATGAAGTGCCGTATTTCTTCCACTGTCTGTGGTATTTTTGCTTACTTTTAAAGTAAGGTTTCAGGTGGGATTTGAACCAAGGTTTCGAGTGAGAAGACATTCTAACAAGTTTGGATGCCGACTCTGTTTTCAGTTGATTCAGCCATTTTATAAGAAGAAAGGTGGCGTCCTGTATAGGAATATTTTTGAGAGAATCCCATGGATAGTATTTTAAGAGCTGCAAAAGCCTTTCTTTCTGAAGGAATTTAATTGATGATATTCTTTTAGTGATTTCCAGAGGGGGGGCGAGGATTCCCACAGCAAATTGTTGCTTGCAGTTCTATACTTTTGTGGTCAGATTTAAATGTAATGTTCGTACTAAGTTTTTCATGCAGTGGAAAGTTAAGAGTATACAAGATCAAGCGCTTGATAACCTCTTGTAACAGGGACGTTGATTTTTTAGCTCCTAGAACTAAAAATGAGTCGGACAGCAGCTTCATTTGTAGATTATATTTGGGCAGGGGAAGGTTAAAGTCGCCCATTATAATGATGTTAGTTTGAGGCTTAAGAACAGTAGTGATCCAAGTTATTACTTCAGTAATGATGTCATCAGTAGGTCCAGGCGGAATATAAATATTATAAATTTGAAGCAGAGAATCCTGAACTTGGATTAGTAGGGAAATTCCTTCAAAGTTGAAAGTATTAGAGTTGTATGTGTTCAAAACTTTAAAATTGGATTTTACAATTATTGCTGTCCCACCACCTCTACGATTAATTCTTGATGTCATGAATGGCGTGTAGCTGAGATTCTTCGGCAGTAGGAAAACATCTTGTAAAGATTCCTGCATCCACGTTTCAACTAAACATATCATGTCATGCGATTCTTCAACCATTAATGAAATAAGCGTAGACAGTTTATTTTTTATGCTTCTTACATTTTGAAGAAAAATGCTGAGATGGACATTTGTGTTAGAAGGATGTTTGCAAACAGATGTGTTAGGTGGCAAGTTAAATGATGGATTAGGATGAGAATTAGGAATATTATTCTCTAGCTATGCAGAGAATTCAGCAGGTTGAGAATTAGTTGGTACCTTTTCACTAGAGTTGTTGACCGATCCTCCAATAGCTCCATAAAATGGCATGACGAGTAGACCATTTGGCCAGATATCAGGATTTAGATATTGTTGTAGGTCACAATTCTTTAGCTCAATTCTAAATGATGAATATGTGGAATATTTCGTTCTTATTTTGAACGCTCTACCTGGAATTTCTAGTTCTAATAGTAGCTGGTCCATCTGCTGGGAAGTAGTATTGGGGTCTAGCCTGCTAACAAAAATATTACTACTTCTAGGCGTCGAACTATTTCTGTTTCTAATTTCAATACAGGACTGCATATTTCTTGTTCTTATTATGCTTGCATATCTGTTGTTTCTGTGGGGAAACTTAAAACCTGGGGAGTTTGTAGGCAAGCCATTATGGGAAGGCACTTCAGGATATTGCTCAGAGCGATCATTTTGACAGTGCACATACAGATTGCTCGGTTTTTGTTGATGGCTAATAGTGGTAGATATCGGTTGTCTGCCTGTGTCAACGCGTTGCGAGGAAGCACGATTGTGTTCTCGGACAGAAAGAGAGCTAGAGCTTGATTTTTGGGGTCGCGCAGCTGTTTTTTCTGGAACAAATTCTTCAGCATCTGGACTGAGGACTGGAACTGCAGAAGCCTGATGAAAAGAAGGGTGAGGCACTGGATGGCTTTCGACCATAGCCTTTAGTTCGAGAAGCAGGTGGTAGAATTTACATTGCTGATCTTCAATTCGAAAAAGATGCTGTTTAATATCTTCATTTTCTCTAAATTGTTTCCTCAGCATTTGTTCCAGGGAAGCAAATGGGCGATCATTGTTTGGGGCTGTTGAAGGCAGGGGGGACAGAGAGGAAGCGTCATCCGTTTGGGCGGAGGCATCTTTAGTTGACTTCCTTGTATGGTCTGAGGGCTTAGGAAATTGAACTATATTGACGGGGGGAGACGAGGGATGGTCAACGTTGCACAGCATATCACTTCAAATATGAAATTTCTACTTAAGTAGCAGGAGCAAGGTCGGGATCGACACATCATCAAAGGCTGCACTTACGTCGAGATATATACTTACAAGCTCAGCTCTTTGTTCTAATGCTGAGAGGATGCATTCTGTGGTAGCTGCCAAGTTAGTAATTTATTTTACTGTGAATTTCAGGTGGTTTCGTCTGGAGGATTTGGTGAGTAATTTTGTTCTATTCAATTATATTGAGGGAAGCAGCGAAGGAAGTAAACAAACGCTTAACTATAATTTGAGATCATCCTTTGATTCAAGGGAGGTATTTGAGATCATCCTTTGATTCAAGGGAGGTATTTGAGATCATCCTTTGATTCAAGGGAGGTCCCCATGGACTGGAGATGGGAGAATGTATTTCCAATTCACAAAGGAGGATCAAAGGGTGACTCCAGTAATTACAGACTTCTTAGTTAGTTATTGTCGGTAACTCTGTTGTCAGAGAGACGGGTAATATATTGTGTAAAAAAGATAGGTCGAATAGGACCAGAGTATGTCTGCCAGGGCAAACGTTGATGTTGTAGAACAGATATTGGCGCCTTCCTAGCCAGGTGGGCAGGAGCAGCAGTGCGTAGCACACGCTTCTTGATTAGACCGGGGTTCGAGCCCGTGACCACCAAATACGGAGGATGCAGAAGATCAGGGAATGACCACCGCATATCCTCGGAGCAGTATGGTCTTAGTTGCTAATGTTCCTAAAAACCAAATAACAAACAACAGAACAGATATCATCTTTTTTGGCACAGAGTGTGATACTGTTGTACACGTTGGCACTAATGACATTAAGAGCAGTAGATCTGCAGATTTACTTAACAGTGTAGATCAATGCTGAAAAAAGTCGTGAAGTAGGGTAAAATTTGAAAGTGTCTGCAATTCTGCCCAGACACGATAGGAAGGAGTATATGATGAGCGTATTGTCAATCAATTCAGCCCTGGAGGAACTGTGCGAGGCTCATGGGGTACAATTTTTCTCAGCGTGGTCTGTGCTTGTTAACAGGAGAGACTGCTTCTACATGGATGAGATACACTTCAAGTAGGTGTGCAAGAGTGTTTGCCGATGCTATCGAGACAGCGCTTGAGATTCACAGACTAAAAGGTTGATAGTAACCGCAGGCAGAGGTGACAGTGATTCTTGCACTGCTTCTATTAGAATGAGCAGCAGCCTGAAGGGCGAAGTGCTGGGAGGTTTCAGGGACTGTTGAGAGTCAGGTGGGAGAAAGACTTAAATCCTGCAAGTTGCAACATGTGGAGCCCAGGCACTGGCGAGGTGATCTGATTGAAGTGTATAAGGCCTTGTGTGGTTTCAGCAGGCTCAATGCTGACGGGATACTTCCGCTTGCTCATATTAAGAACCTGAGGGACATAGATTCAAATTGAGGAAAGATAGTTCTGGAATAGATGTGCGGAAGTTTGCCTTCAGCCAGCGGGTAATTGATTGCTGGAACAGACTTCTATCTGTTGTTCTGAAAGTTTATATATATCTTTATTGCAGGCAGTGATTGGTTACATGATTGCCTGATGCAATAATACCCACAACAGCGACAATGCTAGGGGTTTAACATTAAATAACTTATACAGGAAAAAATTACTTAAAACATATATTAGGACATAAAACGTATAATTACATATTTTACATATAAAATTAATATTAACATGTGAAATGAAGACACATGAAAAGCGATGAAAAGAGGATGGCAGTCACTCGGTTGAAGACGAAAGCTGGTCCCTGATGATGCGTCTTCTGTACGATTTGTCCTCTGTGAACATTTTGTAGTCCACATCCATCTCCTGGACATTGTGGAGCATCTCCATGGGCAGGAATCTATCCCCTATTCTGAGCCTCCACGCCACAGACTGCAGAGAGGGGAGGGCTCTTAAGGGTTTTGGGGGGATCCTCCAATTGCACATCTGCCAAAAATTTGGCGTATTGACTTCACCCGCTATCATTTTAATTGACACAAGCAAGCGGAGGGCAAATATCCGTTTGGAGACTTTTCTGTAATTTAGACGTTGGGTGATATCTGAAGTATGTATGAGTGGTGGCAGTTTATGCTTGAAGAGGATCCACCGAAGAAGCCAGTACTCATCAGATGCAATGGTTTTTAGCGTGGTTTTCGTTGCCGACGCCCAGATTTCTGACCCGTAGGTGATGACTGGCTGCAGAAACCGGTATACGTATTGGAGCGTGTACTCAGGCTCTGTGACATGAAGGAGGTGTTGTTTAGCAAGCCATCTTGCTCTGCAGACCTTGTTGTGAACGTCTGCAACATGGTGTTTGAAACTGAGTTTAGGGCTGAATATAACGCCGAGATCTTTGTGCTTGATGACTGGGGTGATGGGGTTTCCGTGATGAGAGCTGAAATAAATTTAAGGCTGAACTAGACAAACATTTGGAGAAACTGCTTTTCTGAAAGGTCAGTTATGGTCAAAACAAAGCATCAGTACCTCACGAGACCAATCTTTCGGGAGTGCCCACAAGGATCTGTTCTAGGACACCTGATCTGGAATCTTCCAGAGCAAATCTTGAGTGTCTCAGGACACTCAAGACTTGCTCTGGAAGATACTGCTAACCTAGTACTAACTAGCCATACCAACTGGGCTTAGCCATACCAACAAACTCCAGATCAATCCTCACAAGACAAATGTGATCTTAAAACTAAATTAGATCTTCAGCGGCCCCCTCAGGTCAAGACACACAGAATACGACTCCCCCTGGCGACAGGCCAGGGTCCTTGGGATCGTCATTCATCACCAGTTATCCTTCTTACCACACTTGCAACATTTATATGCGAAAATCAGAAAATTCTCTGCCTCAATTGTCAGAATCTCCAGAAGTGAATGGGGTCTCTCTAAGCGTACCTTACAGTTATACTATAAAGCTGTTTTCTTACCTATCACCACCTATGTGTTGTAGGTGTGTGGTTCACCGACTGACCAATTGCAAAATCAAACAGAAGCTTAACGCCATCCAAAGAAGCATTGTTCTTGCTACCCATCGCGCTTGTAGAACTGTGTCAACTGCAGCATTGCAAGTAATATTTGGAAACATCGCTCTGGATCTATTCCTTATCTATAGAGGACTTGCCTACCGCCTGAAGAAAAGAATCCCAACTGAAATACTGGATATTGAACTCAACCTTTTCTTAATTATATTATATTATATTATTTATAATATAATTAATTAGATAAAGAATAATTTGTATAATTTAGACAATATATAATTTGTATAATTTATAAAGACGATGACGATGATTTGTATAAATTATAATGGATAATTATGTATATAACTTATATTCGTATATATGAATGCGCACCCCCTGGTTAATAGCTGTGAGCGTGTGTCTCTTAGGAGAAAATAATAATAATAATAATAATAATATAATGAAATCAATATACGCCACCAATGGTGCTAACAATAAAGCCCGTCCCGCCCGCCAACACAAGAAAATAATCATAAGCGACTATCCATTTCCCACTGGAAACTGAGCAGTAGGAAATGAAACTGTAATTTTCCTCATGATAATAACAACCAACCAGAAGTGAGGTTTTATCGAGTTCGATAAACCGATATCGAGTTCACCGTTGATCACCAAATGAATGGCGACCATAGCAAGTCCGATTATAGCCATACTACGAATCAAACTGCTGGTTCCCAACCGCCTGCCCCAGCCGCTGATAAAACTCTCGGACTTCGTACAGTCTCCTTACTCCTGATTCTGATCTGGCTCTTGATATCTTCAGAAAATGCTTTGAATGGATGATCCAACCACAGCAACGGTGATCCAAGCCAAGATGAAGTTTGGTACCACCAAGGATGCCCATCAAAGTCCAAACACTCCCAACGTGAATGTCAATCTCATCTGGGTGCATACCCATCTCCAGCATCACCAACGCTTTCAGCTGTAACAAACCAGCAGAGCAATTGTAGCAGTAATAGCCACTCAATCACTATGACTGGTCCAGAAGCCACGATACAACATCGTCATTTGGATCACAGTCCACTCTAAGTAGAAAGACCACCACCCTTAGCTGTCACCTACTATTTCGCTAATTATTTCACGAATTATTTCGCGAATTAGCTAGCATGAATTATTTTTATAGCAGAACAACAATTGATCGACAATAAACGCAACAGGAATCTTTCAACACCAGCTCCAATTGCTTTAAACAATGAGTGATGTATTAAGTTCTTAAGCATGATAAAATCATTGTTGGCCTATTTATTGCGAGGATTCATATTATTCCCATACTGTTATTTGTCAAATCATGACTCTACTGTACGAAGGATTGCAGTGAGTTAAGGTTGTCAAAAGCAGCTTCAATATTAGTGTACACAATAGCTAATTCAGATTTCATTACGAAGGACTGCCTTTTATATTAAGGAATGTATTGGTGATGGGTTAGGAAAATCTCGAAACATTTGAAATAATCCTATGAGGCGTATTATTTGTTGTTTCTGCATAAATTCGAAATGTATCAAGAAGTTGTGCTGCCTCAGCTCCTGCTGTGCCTCCACGATGATTGTGCTCCTTCCGTGTTTTAACGATGGTGTTATCTAACCGTAGTAACTCAAGCGGCACATTTGGTTTTCCGGTAATTTTGACACTTCCAACGAATTTATGTCTTTATAAAACAAATGTCCACTAAAGCACAATTTCGGTTTTCCTTTTTATGATTTCAAAAATTCCACCGACATGATGCGTTCACAAACTGAAAAGGATGACAAATAACTCAAAATAAAGAAATGTTGTGTTTGTAAGAGAATATAAACATATAAGTAACTCCCTAACCGGCACGCCCAACCCGCACTACCCTAAAACATGCTACTTAAGTTAAAAATAAATTTATATAAATTATATGTATTGCCTGGCGATATTTGTAGGCTGTAAATTGTTTATTTGATAAACTGCTAGCGATTAATTGCTGGCGGTGAATTGCGGGCGATAAACTTTCCTACACTCGGGTTGACTGCAACCATTTCACTTTGGGGCTGTATGTTATGGTACACCCCTAATACGTAATGTGTCATTATGTATAAGGGATGTTCATTGGCACTGACTTTCATCCACATTTGTTCTCAAATGGACATCTTGTATGCTGGATGCAGTGTGTCCGTTGAGAAGTCCGAAGAGGTATACAGAGGAGAGGAGTGGTGAGGGACCTCTTATTTCGCCCTTAAATAAAATATACTGGATACATAAAAAATGAATGTGCTCAGTGTATTATTAATAGAATTTAGATAATTTTAACAGTGGCTCAATAGAGGTAAAATGCCCATTTGTAAGAACCATTCTTACACTCATCCTAGGGAAATAAAATTTATAACGCAACAAGAAAAAAATATATATATTAAATAATATTATTTAGATAGGACGATTTTCAGCTTAGACTTCGCTCGCTCTGTACCGTACAGTTAAGTAGAGGGAAGATTATCGTAACAACGGGGGTAGCTGGACAGAGCACTAAAGTACAATCGGAGCTCTGTAAGGGGTAGCTCAAGTCACCATAAACAGAATGTGGGCAACCCTTTGGAAGAAAAGAACAAGGGAACCGAGCCCCCTTGCGAAGAGGAAGAATTTTAAAGTCTAAGAGGGAATAGGAGACCCTTGATGTAGCATACACCACGTGGAAATGGCTAGCCACTGGATGAAACACAGCGACTCCTTGAGCACTAATAATTTGAAGGAGTGGTAAAAAAAACAGAGTGGACTAAAAGGGGTAAGTGCATCGGAATGATCATATAAAAATATCTAGAAATTTCTAGGCGTCGGGAAGTTCTTCGCTGTTACTAGAAATTTCGAGAAGCCGGAAGTTCCCTTAGGAAAGGAAGGGCCACGAAAATGGAGGAAGTGGGTGAGAGCGAATGAGGATGAATCGGATGATGAAGAACGAACTATGATTGAACCAGAATAGAAGGGGTGGCAAAGAACAAAAAGGAGATGCAACAGGAAAGAGAGGGAGTTTTTTTTTGAGGAGTTGTGGGAAAGTTTTGGCAGGAGATGGGAGTTCTTGAATGAGAGAGAGTTGGGCGAATCGCTGGAATGTGGTAGTGGGGGGTTTTTTCTTGGAGAGTTCTGGGAAAGTTTTCGTAGGAGATGGGATTTCTTGAATATGAGAGAGTTGGGTATTGGAAATGGAAGCAGTTGTCACAAGGACAATTCATTTAGGCAAGTCATGATAGAGGTCAGCCGCAACAAGAAAGAGGGAAGGAGATACCCAAATAAAAAGATGGAAATATATATGCTGGAGCTGAGCGAAAAGGATCGAAAAGTTTTCGCTTAGAGAAATAATGAAGAGTTATCCCTGGAGAAATAGATGTAGGGAGAGAAAGAGACGGAGGAGCACCCTGTGTAGTCTGGTGTCTTGATAAATGCTGTAAGGAGAGACTTGATAGTTCTGTTATGCACCCCAGTATCGCCGAGCTGATCAGATGCCTAAAGCGGGCCGGAGCAACTCATTAATACGCCGACTAGGAATCGCAGTGCCGTGTGGAGAGATGAGTGAGTTCCTGAAGGAAGGCGAATTCCTGTAGATGAGCAGCAGTTTCCTAGCTGATGACTAATTCCAGTAGGTGCCTGACGATGCCCTATGCTGATGATGATGGCCGCCCCCGAGCTGAGAAAAGGTTCGTGTAGAGAATGATCCCCTTAATCTGTTATGTAAGTACTAGAAAATTGCTTTAAGCTAGATTAGAAGGAAAGGACTCTAGAGAATGTTTTAATTAGTTGATAGATGGTTTGATATTGTTTTAGCATTAAGGAGAGGAGAAAGCCCGTAAGATAAATTGAACTCATTATAAAGATAAGTTTAATAAGCAAGGTAGACATAGATATATGTACAGTACTCGTGAATGGTATGTTCTATTTTGAGATTAAAGAGAGTTCTGTGCACATGTAATTTTTGGAAGGGGTAATTAAAGAAAGAATTTAGCCGGAACTTATAAACCTAGGAAATATACCTATATGTGTTATTCTCACTATTGTAATCCCACTTGGGAAGTTTAATTGTTAGAAGGCAAGAGAATGTTGTGAGATGTAAACCTGAACCAGAAGGAGTAAAGGCCAAAAGACACGAGTTTTGATTGTCTTTACATCTTAACACACATATAATGCTAGTAGTTAACATTAATCCCAATTAATAATGTTTACTGTGAATAAACAATATTGTATATGTTTAACAAGTGCAATATGAGTCATTCTGAATACCCAGCTAGTCCAGAGGAGACATACACAAGCCACTAACCCCCCCCCCCCCCAGAATCTGTAATCTTCTGTGCGGTACACCACTCAGGTGCTGATGTGGAAGGGGTGAATTGGGGAGAGATAAATTGAATAAAACAAAGTCAAGAGAAAGGGGTCAGAAAGTGAAAGAGATTTATTAATTAATCAATCACCAAAGAATATAATAAAAGTAAAATAACAGAATAAACACAGTTAACCCCCCCCCACACACACACACACATTTACTATCAAATCTACACGAACGTCCAAGCATTCGACGTAGTTCTTTCCCCCACTCTTTTCCTCTTGTATATTAATGACCTTCTTCCATTGACTGGAAATCCCATCCATAGTTTTGTCGATGATAGCACATTGCATTCCACTTTCCATTTTGAGAAACCTTGCCCTGTTCAATCAGCCTCAACTTCTCAAAAATCTGCTACCAATTTCTTAAATGCGGACCTTCAGGTAGGTAATTCTCCAGTGGGGCAAAGACAATTTAGTTGATTTCAACCTTTCTAAAACTCAGTCTTGTCTTATATCTCGCAAAAAGGATTCTTCTGCTCCTGTGCTTATCTTTGGTGACACTCCGATTTCTAGGCAAAATGATATATCTCTTTTGGGGGTTACCCTGACTTCTAATCTCTCTTGGCACAAGCACATTACAAATATTGCTTCCTCTGCATCTAAAAAACTTGGTTTTCTCTTTTACTCTCGGCGTTACTTTTCTTCCAAACCCTGTGTAAATCGCAAATCCGCCCTGCCATGGAATATTGTTCCCTCATCTGGGGGTGGTGCCCCAAAATCCTCTCTCAGGCTTCTTGATTCCATTCAGAACAGAGCAGTTAGGTTAATTAATGATTCATCTCTAACAGACTCTCTCTCCACTTGCTGTCTCATAGACGTACTGTTTCTGCTGCATGGCTCTTCTACAGATACTTCCATGGGCACTGTTCTTCTGAATTGGCTTCTATAATTCCCGCTCTCTCTTTCAAAACAGTCCGAACACGTGCCGCCACCAGCCAACATCCATTTACTGTCCAACTCCAAACTCACAGATCCAACTTTTCATCTTCCTGGTTTATTCATTCAAATGCCGTTTTCTGGAACAACCTTCCTTCATAAGTATTTCCTGAAAATTACAGTCTACAGAAGTTCGAGTCCAATGTCAACAAACATCTTCTTTCGTCTTCTCAACCTCCAACCCCAAGCACGGTACTAAGTACTATAGGTTCTAATACTTCTCGTGTTTGGGGTTTACATAAAAAAAAATATATCTTGATTACCTCAGCTTAGATTATTGATAAAACAAATGCTGCTAGGGAAAAATATAATCTAGTCGGTGTGGAAAGCTCTAGGCTCAATTTCCATCGATTCATTTTGAAAGGTTTAGCCTGACAATAAGCAGGCTCAGGTGGCCAATAGGTCAGAAACCCCAACCCTTAACACACACACGTAGTTTACTGGAATTGTTTATTGATATATCAATGAGTATATCCTTACCCCGACTCCTTGTTAGAATACATATCCGCCTAGATTGGTGGCGGAGATGACAACAGTGTGATTATCGTGCTCCGTATTTTTAATATTTTCAGTTTAATTATGAGTCATGTACTAGCTATATTTAGTATTAATCGAAAGTTCAGAAGTGCCTCAATCTAAATATACCAACTAAGGAAGAAATGCACAGTCAGGTAAATTGTGATTATTGTTTTTGGTCTCATGCATGAACTTTGCAATATGTGATACAGCCATAGATAACCTTTCTTGTCCGCAGAAAGTTCAACTACTCAGCTTTCCCCACAACTAATCCTCCCTCAAGGTCGCTCCCTACATTAAAAGCTCCAATTTAACCGTAACTTGGTGTGGAGTGTATAGCCCTCCCCACTACCGCACCTTTCATCGAGACATAAGTGAAATATCTGGCCAACGCTCCAGATTTAAGTGAAACATATACGTAACCCTTCTACGGTCCCAATCGTTACAAATATGGAAAAGAAACCATCTGATATGACGGAACAAGTATACAGGATTTGTAACGTTGTAAATAAATACGCCATTAAATGCTCGCGATGTGGCAGCGTCATTGGGAGCTGCTGTTCCCAAGTTGACATCGTGCGCTTAAATGAAAGCAGACGAAAGAAGTTCCTT